>NC_137025.1:33884913-34027413 GCF_032717465.1 Coenobita brevimanus | reverse complement strand
TAAGGGGTTAAGTCATGGCCGTTACCCTTTTTGTAGTTTAGGCTTTTTTTGTTACTTTCATTACTGCTAACTATATCATATGCATTCCTGATGTTGCAGTTTAGCCCACTGTTGCCCAGTGTCCAATATAATGGACAGAACTGGGCATTTTCAAATTTTAATAGAGAAGGGAACCCCATGGTAGGGACCTATGAGCTTTGCGACTATGAGCTGACAGGCGGAGGGCGGTACGCTTAGCACCCATCCAGCATAATCCCTCTCACAGGAGCTCTGGCCACTAATGGGTTAATACTGTATGGTCGTTTTTGCCGAGTGGAGGGTGATATGTTGCTGATATCATTATCTTGCCTGGTAAATATAAGAGCTAGTAATAATGGATCACCTAGTCCACTTTTTCTGGTGTTTTCCTTTACATGTTGTGTTAGGAATAACTCCTGTGCAAGAATCAGGAGCTTTTGATCCTAACATCTTTCATAACTTCTTACTTCAAGAGTATTCCAATTTATATTTGTATTGAAATCTTCAGGTAATATAATTCTTTTAGATTTCTGTTCCATTCCATCTAGTAGCGCTCATAAACTCTGAATTGTGCCTCCTGCCAGTTCTTCATATTCGCCTCTTTACCAGGTGTTTGTTTTGGGTGGCATGAACAAATTTGCCACAATTATTTTCCCTTCAGATGTGTCAATCTCTAATCATTTCTACTTCTTAGGGTATATATTTAGTTCTACCTCTTGTTTTAAGATTTTGTTTTTGGTTCATACCAGAACTCCTCTTCCTTTTTTCAGATTTCTATGTCTTTTCCATGCATTGTAATCCTCAAGGCTTAGGGTTTCATTTTATATCATTTGGCTTAATTTTGTTCCAGTCAGGCAAATAATATGTTTCTTTTCTTTGTTATATTCTTTTATATCAAATAATTTGGATTCCATTCCGTCTACATTTGACTACATTAACTTAAATCATGTTGTTTACATATTTGAGATGGTTTGAGTCTACTGCCTTCCTTCTTCTTAGTCCCACTTGTTTATGAGCTATTTTCTTACTTGTAATCCCATTACTTTGTAAAAAAAAATAAGTAAATAAATACTCTTTTCTGCTCCTTCCTATTTTTTTTTTTTTTTTTTAGGTTCTTCCCTTTTCTCCTTTAGTATTTCCAATTCCTTTTGAGTTAGCCATTTTGTTTTAATCCATACATTTTTGACTTCCTCTTTTTCCAGGAGTTTGCATTCTTTAGTATTTCCTCCACAGTGTTCACACTTTGGAATGTTACTTTCACACCCTTGAATTATTTCTCTCATATTTCCCTAGCCATTTGTGTTCTTCAATCATTATGACAGATATCCACTAATACTTTCTTCAATATGTTCATTGTACGAGTATTTACCATCTCCTTTTGTCTCTTGAGATTCTGTTTCTTATTTCTTCTTTATCTATTCCAGTGATTACTATAGATTTGTTGATATCTGCTGAATTTTTTACCAGTTTTGGGTTGTTTTTTATGATTTCCTTCACTTCCTTTCTAATGCTTTTTTACTTCAACTTCGATTCTAGAGCTTACTTTACCTTCACCATTTCAGCATACGTAGTTTGTACTTCAGCTTTGCAATTTCTCATCATTTCATCCACCTGGGTTATCTTCTCAATATCACTGCTTTGGCCTAACAGAGTGCTTGCACACCTTACTGTCTCTGTATCGTTTCTGAACTCCATAATACTCTCATGGTTGACAACCATACTCGCCATATCACTAGCCTTCTTTCTTAATGAAACTACCTCAAATGACAGCTCATCTATTGTTGTGTCTTTTCTGTTTAATTCTCTTACTAAACATTCATTTTATTCCTTCTGCATGCGTAATTCCTTCTTAATTTCGTCTATTTCCCCTTGAAAAGTTTTCTCAAGTTTATTCACTTTCTCTTCTGATTTATTATATGTTTTCATTTCAACCAGTACTAAGTGGAAATCATCATCTAAAGATGGTGCTTATCTCGCAGAAAAGTAATCCTTACTTAGAAAGATAACTTTTACTAACAAGTTTGCATCTCCCTGTTACCCTCCTGGTGATAATGACGACATCCAACTGATGGGCATTGTATAGAGGATTCCTTGCACTTGGATGTATTCCTTTATTTGGACAACACTTACTTATACTTGCTCTGCTATATTAGAACATCGCTTAATTTAGACTAGTTCAGAGATTAACTCATATAAATATACTATTAGGTGTGGCCAGTTGTGGCCAACAGTGGCCAGTGCAGAGAGAACTGACATGACGTCCTCTTTCTTTCTCTGCTCTTTCTTGTACAAAGTTTGTGCATTTCCCGATTTCATTACATTACCAGTATTAAATCTGTAAGCTACACATGAGTTGTTGGTGTTGTAGCAGCTCATTGCATATTTGCGTTCTTATATTCTTTCTACTAAATCACGCCCTGCGTCACCTATATAGACCTAATCACATACTACTCACGGAATGGGGTAAACATCTCTCTCGGCGTGTTGTTGGTTCATACCTTGTGTCTGACAAGATCACCAAGATCACCCACTGTCTGAGATGTCTTAAAAACTACCTCTGTTCCAACAACACGGCCAAGAGCAGTGTTTACTCCATTCCATGTCCATTATGTGATAAGGTCTACATGGGTGAAACAGGTCGTGATTTGGATGAGAGACTAAAAGAACACAAAAATGCAATTGGCCGGTACAACAACAACAACGCATGTGTAGCTCATAGATTTAATACAGATCACGTAATGAAATGGGAAAATGTAAAAATTCTGTACAAGGAAGCAGACTTAAAAAATGCAAGTTCCAATACCATTCAACAGAATAATGGATCTTATTACCTATCAAATTCTATGGCCAAATATATTGTCAATAAGAAATATTCCTCACACCATCCCTCTTACACTCAAAACATCACCCCTCCTCCCTTCCAGCCCTCCTCCTCATACATCTCCATCCCCTCTCTTCACCCAGCTTCTTACACTCCTATACAACACTTGCACACACACACACACACACACACACACACACACACACACACACACACACACACACACCTGTGCTATGATCGGCAATCCCTTTCCCGTGACCTCAGTTTCCATACCTGAATTTATTCCTTCCATCTCCCAAAGGACTTCCCACTTCACCTGGCCCTTGTTTTTCTTTTTTTTTCATCCTTTTGCCATGATCTGTAATCCCTTTCCCCCTGTGACCTCACGTGACTTACCCTACCTTCTCCTTACCACCCTCCCCTACAAGTACCTCTACCCCTTCACATTCCCACTGCTTTCTGCTATACATGCAGGAAATATGGAATATATTCAGTATTTATATTCTGAGGAAGCCATGAGGCGAAACACCAATACGCAGCAAGTCCCACATTGGTGTTTCTTCCTCCAGTTTGTCTATGTACAATGAGTGAGGTGAGGACTACAATTAAAAACATTTTTTTTTTTTTATGTTCTAAATGAGGAGGTTAATATTGGAACTGAATAGAGAGCTGATGATGGAGATAATGGTGATTTAAGAGTAAGCAGTTGTACTTTCGTAACGAGTAGAATGATCGGAGGACTCATGGAGTATTAATGTAGTAATAAGTCGGCCTCACTCTCTGCTGTGTTCCACTCAAAACCTCTTATTTGAGCGACAGTGAAGGGGAGATGGGAGAGACTGAACTATTTCACTACAGTGGCGTCTTATTCCCCATCTCCCCCCCCCTCTTTATTTTTTTTGCTACATCCAATTGTTTATTTTTTTTAAGGGAATTTTTTTTTTTTTTTACTAGAAGTGTTTGGCATAAGCTTCAGTTACCCTTTCGTTACTTGGATGCTTTTAGCATTCATGCTAATACTGTGCTGTCTACCACCCAGTCCATATAATTCTAATTACCTTCGTCAATTTTTTACATCGTCTGCCTCCTTCAATTTATATCTGTCTGTCTACGCATCTGTCTCTATATCTGTCAGCCTGTCGGCCTCATCCACACTGGTGAATGACAGTTTCATTTCACCCACTGAAGTATCTCCGTTTCAGTGTAGTTTTTTCCACCTACTTTCTGTGTTCATCTGTCAGCATAACAGTATCTCTGCTATCGCCTCTCTGTTTCACTCTCCCTTTGTCTTTCATCGTTACGTATGGCAGTGTCTTTTTCACCTGTGCAACTGAGCCCTTTTTCACATTTTTCTCCGTCCTCAGAAGGAGCCAGGGACGGTCAACAAAAGGATCCACTTCCCGTTCCATCACCCTGCAGGATCCTCCCGAGCATCACTATGGTTCTACCTCCAATGACTAATAACTTTTCTGCACAGGACTTTGTGCCATTGTGAAATGGAGTGAGGGCAGTGAAGAAGCGAAGCATCATCCCGATGACTACCTGTGACAAATTTCAGATCCTAGCGGAGGTAGAAAAGCAGCCCCAAGAAATTCAGTTAATAGGGGACTCCAACATCTGTGGCCAGTTGATGGAGTTTTCGGGCAGGACACCTACTAACAGAAAAAGTTTCTGTATTCACGGGGCACGTGTTAATAATGTTAGTGAGGCCCTAGATGTAGCAATCAGCAGTTCCTCCAATAATTCACTTATCATACATGCAGGAACAAACGTGGTCCAAACCCGTTTGGAGGAACTACTGCAGCAGTTCCAGACGATGATCCAGCGATACAAGACTAAGACTAAAAACATTTTGATTTCAGGGGTACCACCTAGGATTGCTGCTGGCAGTGCATTCAACAGTAAGGCCTTCAGCCTTAATAATCGTTTAAAGCCTCTTTGCCAGCAGTAAGGTATTGACTTTTTCAGCACATGGAACAATTTTTACCAACAGCTGGGTTTGTTTGCGATAGATGGTCTGCACCTGAATGCGTTTGGTTCTGTGAGCTTAAGCCATATACTGGATGAAGTGTTACGGAACAGAGAAAACTGTCCCGCAAAGTTCCAGGTTCAAAACAAAAGAGTTAGGTAAAATTACAAGTTAAAGATTAATGCTCAAACTAACAACTAAACATTCAGGACTCATAAGGATAATGTAATGGCAAAAAACAGGTTAAATATATGGTTAACTGCAATAGCCTCTATTAACACGAAAATAGCAAGAGTAAATTTATCTAAGTCAGCCCTGATAAAATGAGAAAACTGGATAATGCTCAATGAATGCAAGATATATTATTACAGATACAAAATATTATTTTTAATGGCTGACACCAAAAATACATGAATCACAAAAACCTCACCAGGCCCACGAATCAACACCTTATGCTATACAGTACAAGAAAAAATGTAATAACACTTATACTCAAATTACACAGCTGCTAGATGGTTGGAGACTTCCTGGGCACTCACAATAATAACAACTGTACAGGGGAGGACAGAGATGTGAGCAAAATGAGGAGTAGATCTAAGTGGCAATTAATACAGAGACTGAGCTCATTATATAGGGGCCGGCAGAGCTTGATACAACTTGTAAGAAGGATGCGCAAATGAAGCCATAGGGGACAAAGAGTTGACAATCCTGCTCTGAACAACAGAAAGAACGACTTACTCTACTGTAAGGGTAGAAGGGGGGAGTGAGGTAGAACACGCTCGTGATCAAACATGCAGCAAACTGTTCGTTAGAATTACACAAAGGATGATGAAATCACAGGCTATGTAACACCTCCCCACAAAGAAAAAGAAATTTACAAAGGAAATTTCTTATTACTCTAAAACAATCTGTCTTAAGTCTAGATAAGCAATCTGCAATAACATTTTCTTTCCCCTTGACATGTATGTCTAATGAATACTCCTGAAGAAGTAGACTCCATCTTGTCAATCTCTGATTTTTATCTTTAAACTTACTAAGGAATTTCAGTGGGTTATGATCGGTATAAATGACTATGGGGTCAAAACCAGAACACAAATAAAATGAAAAATGTTGTAAACCCAAAATCGAGGCCAAAAGCTCTTTCTCAATAGCTGAGTAGTTCTTTTGAAGTGGAGTGAACTTCTTACTGTAATAAGATACAGGGTGTTCAATACCCTGATCATCCTCTTGCAGCAAAACAGCCCCAGCTCCTCTATCACTTGCGTCAACAGCCATCTTAAAAGGCTTAGCAAAATTTGGAGTAGCGAGCACTGGCTGACTTAATAGGATAACTTTAAGTTTGCTGAAAGAGGATTCACAGTTATCGGTCCAGACAAATTTAACTCTCTTTTTCAGTAGGTCTGTAAGTGGTGATACAAGAATTGAAAAGTTAAGAACAAATCTCCTGTAATAACCTACCATTCTCAAAAATCTTTGTAGCTCTTTCCTACTTTTAGGTCTGGGAAGATCACTTATAACCTGAACCTTAGCTCCTGGTGGTGCAACATGTCCATCACCAATTACGTACCCAAGGTACTGAACTTTAGCTTGACCAAACTCACACTTTGATAAATTAGCTACAAGATTAGCCTCAACCAAACGCTCAAGAAATTTACTGACATGGCATAGGTGATCTTTCCAGTTGTCACTGAAGATTAATACATCATCAATATAAACAACACACCCTGCCAAACCCTCTGTTACAACATTCATGAGCTTCTGAAATGTGGCTGGTGCATTCTTCATACCATATGGCATTACAGAACAAGCAAAAGTCTTTCCTAGTGTTACAAAACATGAGATCTCCCTAGTATGTTCAGTCATAGGTACTTGCCAGTATCCCTTTAACAAATCAAACTTACTTATGTACCTAGCCTTTCCGATCTTGTCTATGCAATCTTCCACGCGAGGGAGAGGGTAAGTGTCTGTTTTGGTTATCTGATTAACACGTCTGTAGTCGATGCAAAGCCGCTGTGACCCACCTGGCTTAGGGACTAGAGTGACAGGAGAACTCCACTCGCTCTGACAGGGCTCAATCATCTTGTAGTCCAACAGGTAGCCAAGCTCGTTCTGGATGAGAGGAACTTTCACTGGGTTCACACGGTAAGGAGGCAGTTTAATTGGCTTTGCGTCTCCAACATTGACATCATGCATCAACACAGTGGTTCTTCCTGGAGTGCCACGGAACACTTGCAGGTACTCCTGCAGTAATGCCAAAAACTCCTGCCTTTCCTCGGGAGGTAGATGAGAAAGCTTAGTCTGGAGATCATTCATGATATCAGGATTCTTCCCCAAACTATCACTCAGGCTCATGCTGCATGGGAGAACTTCACTTGCAGACTCGGGTGGAACAGCTACAGTGCAGACTGGGTTATTTTCGTCCCGCCTGTGATATAACTTTATCATGTTGATGTGACAAAGTTGCTTGTTCTTTCTACGATCTGGTGTGGCGATGACATAGTTGACATCACTGAGTTTCTTCTCCACGAAATAAGGACCACTAAACTTGGCTTGAAGAAATTGCCCATGCACTGGTAGCAGAATCAAAACTTGATCTCCTGGCTGAAAGTGGCGTAACCTGGACTTCTTATCATACCAAGTCTTCATCTTCTCCTGAGCAGCTCCTAAATTCTCTCTCGCCAGCTGTAAAGCAGTGGACAGCCGTTCTTTGAACTTCATCACATACTCCAGCAGGTTGACGTCATCTTCCTCCGACAGCCAGCATTCCTTGAGTAGCTTAAGGGGTCCTCTTACTTCATGGCCAAACAGTAGTTCAAAGGGTGAGAAGCCCAGTGATTCATTTGGAGATTCTCTTGCGGCAAATACAACGAATGGAAGACCTTTATCCCAGTCTTTCTGATGTTCCAAACAGTATTTCTTGAGCATCGATTTGAGTGTTTGATGATATCTCTCCAATGCTCCTTGGGTCTGGTGATGGTAAGCTGAAGACGTGATCTGGGTGATGCCCAACTCTTTCAGAGACTGCTTGAAAACATTTGACATGAAATTACTTCCCCGGTCTTACTGTACCTCCTTGGGCAGACCAAACTTGGTGAAGAACCCAAGCATTTCCTTAACCACGTTCTTTGCTGAGATATTTCTAAGTGGAATGGCTTCAGGATAACGAGTAGCCATATCAATCAGGGTCAACACATATGAAAATCCTGAAGAAGTCTTAGGAAGAGGGCCCACAATATCCACCAACACACGGGTGAATGGCGCCTCAAAAGGAGGAATGGGAACTAGAGGTGCAACCTTTTCGGTCTGATTACACTTCCCCACAACTTGACAGGTGTGACAAGACTTACAATACCAGGAAACATCTCTGAAGATACCTGGCCATTAGAAGTGTTTCAAAATGCGTGCCACAGTCTTCCTTACTCCAAGGTGTCCTGCCAAACTGGAATCATGAGCCACTCTAATGATATCCTGCCTACAAACATGAGGGATGACAACTTGATGTACAACCTCCCATTCACAGTCGGCTGATGCTGTTGGGGGTCTCCACTTCCTCATAAGTACTCCTGACTTTATATAATAACAAGTAGAAGCACCAGCTGACTCCTTCTCACTGCAAGCAGAGTTAGCTAGACCTTTCAACTCAGGGTCAGCAACCTGCAACTCAACCAACTCTTGACGAGACAAATTATCAACACTACGGGGTACTGCCTCATCTGGTGAGTGGTCCAAATTAGCAAGAAAAGTGTCAGCTAGGATAACATCATCATCATCATTATCCTCTAAGTCACCAGTAACTTTAGACTTAGCACTAGTGACAGCACATGCAGAGAACACATCAGGGACATCATAATCCTGGGTCGCAGCCACTGGCTCACTAGACAACTGAGGAGCTGGACACACTTGACTTCCACCAATATCATTTCCAAGTAAGAAAGTTACACCTGACATTGGGAGTGTCTCAACCAACCCAACCATAACGGAACCATTAACAAAACCAGCCTCTAAATTCACTCTGCACAGAGGGACAGAGAAGTAATTATTCCCTACACCCTGGAAGATTACAGTTTCATCAGAGGAATTAACATTAGAGCCTAGAACACTGGTCAGCGTAAGGGATTGGCAAGCACCTGTATCACGATATATTTTAACTGATTTCCTGTCATTACTGTCCAGAGGACTGACAAAACCATCAGACAGGAAATTAGCACATGAACTCTTGACAGTGTCACCCACATTACTGCTCAAAAGAGGAGCTTCGTCATGAGAATTTAATTTACCCCTCAAAGCAGGTTCAGTTAGCTCAATTAAAGAATTCTGGGAACCCTCAAGGGTGGACACTAGACCAATTCACTGAATATTTAAATACTCCTTTTTGTTCACATCACGCTGTCTCCTGAAACATTTCTCCGTAGTATGACCAAGCTTACTACAATAAGTACATTTACTTTTCTGAAATCTAGAGGTGGAGCTGGTATTTACTTCCCGAGAAACATCTCTTTCTTGTTACCTGTACTCTGAGTAGAGGCAACTTGCTTACTCTCAGCTTTCCTTTTTTTTTTTAGAATATCTCTTGTGAGTGAGAACATATTCATCAGCTAAAACTGCAGCATCAGACAAAGTATCTATTCTTTTCTCATCAAGATATAGGCTTACATCATTATTAATACACCTTTTGAAGTCCTCCAGCAAAATCATCTGCTTAAATTTGTCAAATCAAAATCCACATTCTTAGAATTTAACCATTGCTCTAACAGATCTTCTTTGATTTTTGCATACTCAACATGGGATTGCTTATCCTGCTTGTAAGTTGTCCTAAATTTTACTCTATAGGCTTCAGGAACAAGCTCATAGGCCTTAAGAATCAAGCTCTTAACTACATCATAATTATCAGATTGATCCTGAGGCAAAGATGCATAAGTTACTTGAGCTTTACCGGTGAGAACAGTTTGAAGTACTGGCCAATACTTATTGGGCCAATTAAAACCTGTAGCTACCGTCTCAAACAACTGAAAATACTTTGTTAAATCAGATTCATTAAAAGGAGGGACAAGTTTAACATTTTTAGCCACATCAAAATCATCAGAGCTAGATGATCCAGTTTCGCCTTGTTTCATGCGATACTCATGGTCTGCCTGAATCCTAGCTAGTTCAATTTGTGCCTGAGCCTGTGTCTGTGCCTCCTGAATTCGAGCCTGAGATTCAGCCTCCTTAGCACTTGCCTGAAACTCAGCCTCCTTAGCACGGGCCTCCTGCATGGCTAGCTGTAACTTAGCTAATTCAATCTGCGTTTGCTCATTTAGAGGAGTTACATTAAACAAGCTTTCATTAATCATGTCGACAATTTGATCTTTAGAATGATGAGAGCGAACAACAATTCCCAATTGTTGAGCAACAAGCTTAAGTTCATCCTTTGTTCTGTTTTCTACATCACACACTGTTTGCACATTTTCTAAAAAATCCTTGGCTTCATCAAGCGTAGTAATAGTAGACATCATGAATAAATCACAGTCACAAAATATCAAGCAATGTCCTTATGATAATATCCTGAATATCCTGATAAGAGGTCGACAAATTTATGTTACGTAACAGAGAAAACTGTCCCGCAAAGTTCCAGGTTCAAAACAAAAGAGTTAGGTAAAATTACAAGTTAAAATTTAATGCTCAAACTAACAACTAAACATTCAGGACTCATAAGGATAATGTAATGGCAAAAAACAGGTTAAATACATAGTTAACTGCAATAGCCTCTATTAACATGAAATTACCAAGAGTAAATTTATCTAAATCAGCCCTGATAAAATGAGAAAACCGGATAATGCTCAATGAATGCAAGATATATTATTACAGATACAAAATATTATTATTAATGGCTGACACCAAAAATACATGAATCACAAAAACCTCACCAGGCCCACGAATCAACACCTTATGCTATACAGTACAAGAAAAAATGTAATAACACTTATACTCAAATTACACAGCTGCTAGATGGTTGGAGACTTCCTGGGCACTCACAATAATAACAACTGTACAGGGGAGGACATAGATGTGAACAAAATGAGGAGTAGATCTAAGTGGCAATTAATGCAGAGACTGAGCTCATTATATAGGGGCCGGCAGAGCTTGATACAACTTGTAAGAAGGACGCGTAAATGAAGCCATAGGGGACAAAGAGGTGACAATCCTGCTCTGAACAACAGAAAGAACGACTTACTCTACTATAAGGGTAGAAGGGGGGAGTGAGGTAGAACACGTTCGTGATCAAACATGCAGCATACTGTTCGTTAGAATTACACAAAGGATGATGAAATCATAGGCTATGTAACAGAAGCCATGCGGTTCTACTGGAGAAAAAACCGACAGAGCTAAGGACGAACAGACACGTTGATATAAATTGTAATCAAAGAATGGTCAATGTCCTAAACTACACTCATAAGAGTAAGGATAAGGTTAAAGGTTTTCTTGTAAATGCATGCAGTTTGAGAAATAAGTTCCCAGATTTAGAGGCCCAAGTATTTGTTCATGACAACAAAATTGTTCATTACTGAATCTTGGATAGATACTCAAGAAAGAGATATTATAGCAGAATATAACCATCCTGGTTACAGTATTTTCAGTAATGAGATATATGGGAGAATGGGAGGTGGCAAACTGCTATATATTAAAAGTAACCTTCATCCATTTTTAATCATTAAATCATCCAGTGACATAATTGATATAATTTATGTTCAGCACAGAAATGAATCACACAGAAAGATTACATTTGGATTAATTTATCATCCACCGGTCCAGTCTTGTGAAATTAACAACAGGAGATACGAACAAATAACAGAAGTCCGTTGTACCCAGAACACTATAACTGTCGGAGATATCAACCTACATGTAACAAGATGGACTGGATCCTTATCTTCGCACACCGGATTAAACTTGTATACTAACTTACTTGAAAGCTATACTAGTGATATCACAAAACTATGTTCATAATGTTCAAGTAGGAGAAGAATATAGTACTAGTGACCATCGCATAATCACATTCAACCTCAGTCTGTAATACCGACCAAAATTGTAGTTGGAGAAAATCCCAGACTACAAGAAAGCTGCTTTTCACAAAATAAAGTTAACTTTTATGTTGTATGAAAGTACAAATATATATGCAGCATGGACAGACTTCAGAGAAATCCTTAATAAGGTGGTTAACGAATGTATACCGATACATAATATAAGACCAGTGAAAAGTAATAACCCCAAATGGTGGAACAGCAATAATAAGAGAAATCTTTCAGCAAAGAAACTTGCTTATCAGAAATACAAAGCCATTAGTAATAAGGAGGATAAAGATATTTATCATAATTTATGTCAAAATGCTAAAAAGTTGATATAGCAGAGTAGGAAACACCTTGAAGCGAATATTGCAAGCATCGGTAAATCAAACCCCAAAGAATTTTTCAGTTATATCAGAATTAAGAAAATATTAACACCAACAATTGGACCACTAGTATCATTAGATGGTGAGCATACGAATGACGAAACCGAGATGGCCACGAATCTTTATGCCTTCTTTACATCTGTTTTTACAGTAGAAAGTTCATGCTCGGTCCAAACATTGTCCTCTGCACATGCAGATGATGACAAAACACTCAAAGAAATTATTGTCGGTGAGAGAGATGTACTCCTTGTGCTTAATAAAGATAAATAAAACACCAAGGCCAGATAGAACATCTCCAAGAGTCTTACAAGAGGCAAAAAAAATAATAGTGAAACCTTTAGCACATATATTCAATATCTTTCAGTAGTGGCACTGTACCAAGTGGCTGGAAATTAGCAAATGTAACTCTGATATTTTAAAAGGGAGACAAATCTCAACCCAGCAGTTACCGACCAACAAGCTTGACATCAGCTGACAGAAGCCTGGCAAATTGATAGAAACCATAATTAGAGATAAATTGGTAAAGCATTTATGGCAGAATACTTCGTAGTCACATCAAAGACTCTCAGAATGGATTCCAAAATGGGCGTTCGTGTCTTACTAATTGACCTGATTTTTTTTTTCAGTGATATTATCAACATATACAACAGCAATAAATCAGTCAGTGTCATCGACCTTGATTTCAAAACAGCATTTGATAAGGTTCCACATATTCGGCTTGTCGAGAAACTGCGTGTTTATGGTATTGGTGGAAGTGTATTAGGATGGAGTGAAAGCTGGATTACGAATCTTAAACAAAGAGTCGTAATCAATGGTGGGGAATCAGACTGGAAAACTATTATAAGAGGAGCACCGCAAGGCTCAGTTTTTTTTTTTTTTTTTTTTTCCTATCGACCATTGGGGTCGGAGCCCCTGGTCATTAAGGCAAAAATATATATATATATATATATATATATATATATATATATATATATATATATACACATCCATGCATATGAACATACACACTTTCATGCACACGTATACATATATATATATATATATATATATATATATATATATATATATATATATATATATAATAATTTTTATTTCATATTTTTATGTATTTTTATTTTATTATTTTTTAAATTATTTTATATTTTTAACCTTATATTACTTATAAACAAAAAAAACTAATCTAAAGACCCTAAAACTAATCACCTAAAAGACAAACCGCTAACCTATACTAAATCCTAAAGAGATAAATAACTAAACCTACACTAATGGTAAAAGTACCTCGACCAAGAGAACACCATCGACTGCAGATATGTAATGCCTTTCTACATTACATACCTGCACTCATCACCTGATGACTGTCAGTCAAGGCACAACCTAATATAGGGGACATCAATATATGAAAGGGAACCAGACGAGTCAGGAACATTTCCATATACGTCAGCTGTCGGCCCTAATTAGAATAACTTAAGCAAGATTGTATAACGTTTTTACATAATATGTACAAAAGTGAAGGACCTCACCCAACAGACCACCATCGACTGCAAGTGCCCAATACCTTCCTATATTGCACACTTGCACTCATCAGCTGGTGACTGTCAGGCGAGAAACGGGGTTTAATGTAGGGGACATCAATATTAGAAATAGAGCAGTGGTAAGGAGGAACTATTTCAAATATGTCAACTGTCAACCCTAATTAACAGTACAATATACAGTATACATATTTACAGTTGATAAAAACCATAACCATATAGTAAAAGAGTCACATCACTCTGATCAGTCCGGTCTCTCTCAAAAAAGCCATCAATCTATCAGTTATAACAATATCCACATCACCCAGGATGGTGGAAAGGGTGAAGGGGACGTCCGCTGCGCCGCAGTAATTTATAAGTGAAGCTTGTTCATGAATAAATCGCCGACAGCGTAGGATGATATGACTGATAGATAACACCGTATCACAGATGTCACAGTGCGGTGGGAAGCGTCTTTCCATATATGGTTTCATGTGAGTTAAATCGGTGGCATTGATCCGTATTCTTGCAAATACTTTTTCTTCAAGGTGACTGGACGGTTGGCAGTGTCCCAGTCACCCAGGTACGGCTTACATGTTGGAATATTAAGTCTGGTCCACTGACCTTGCCACAGAAGATTTATTGATTTCTTTCCGAGAGAGAGACTCGGCCATAGATCACAAGGAACGTCCCAAGTCTCCTTGAGCTCTACAGCCGACTTGGCAAGTAAGTCAGCCTGCTCATTGCCGTAGATACGACAATGACCAGGCACCCAGATCAGCATGAATGACTTGTTGCATGAATGCAGCTTATTAACAATGCGGCCCTGGATCTTGTGCGAGTCCGTAGTACAAGATGCAATTGCCTGAAGGGCTGATTTCGAATCTGAAAATATGACAAATGAGTCATGCCTAGAATTGAGAGCATAGTCAATGGCTTTGTCAATAGCAAAAAATTCGGAGGTAAACACAGATGCATGAGTCGGCAACCGATACCTGAGGGCACATTCAGTCAACCACACACTTGCACCCACACATTCACTCGACTTGGAGCCGTTGGTGTACAAGTGGTGGGACCCCAAGTGACGAATGATGATGTTACGAAACAAGTGGTGGGCCTCCGGCTCCGGTGCCTTGGCCTTAGGTGCTGGGAGCCATGTAACATCAACAGTAAAGCCGGGTAGTTTCCAAGGTGCTGTATTTTTAAGCACCAACTTGTCACAGTAACTGGGGTTCACACCAAGCTCCTGAGTCAGTAAGTGGAGGCAAACGGTAAGTGGCCGACGCACCCCCCCACATGAGATGGTGGTATTGACGCAGGGGGGGTACAGGCCACATTGCCGATATTACTTTTCCTATATGTTCGAATGCTGTACGAAAAGGCCAGGTGGTCACAGCAAATACGGAGGGGAGTCACATTCGCCTCCACTTCCCAACAAGCTACACGGGTACACCGGACGGCTCCAAGACACATTCACAAATATTTATTCTGTATCACATCCAATCCTTTCAGCGTGGCATCGGATGCTGAGCCATACACCTGTGCGCCATAGTCTAGCTTCGATCGAATAAGGGACTTATACACCATTAATAAAGATTTTCTGTCGGCACCCAATGTAGTACCCGCTAGGTACCTTAGGACATTTACTGGTTTATCACAATAAGCAAGCAAAGTATTAACATGAATTTTAAAGTTCAAATGACGATCAAAATGTAGGCCCAAAAACTTTATAGAATTTTGAAAAGGTACCACCTGATTATCCAAAGTTAACCACAAATTAGGTACGCTACAAGTCGTAAAAACTACAGCAGCACACTTACGGATGGAAAACTTAAATCCCCACTGCAAGGCCCATTGATGGACGGAGTCAAGGGCTGCTTGAATCCGTCCAGCCGAAAATTGTGCATTATGGAAAGAGTGCCGTATTGCACAATCGTCAGCATAGAGTGAGTATTTAAGATTCCTCGGGATGGGAGCTGATGACAGAATATCATTGATCATAATACTAAATAAAGTAGGACTAAGCACACTTCCCTGTGGCACCCCGTTTTCCTGGACAAATATATCCGATGTTATGTTACGGGGGCAATTTGACAGAGAAAGTCCTGTCCCTTAAGAAATTTGAAATAAAAATAGGCAAATTTCCTCTTAAACCATAAGCATAGAGCTTCATTAGTATACCGTGTCGCCATGTCATATCATAGGCTTTATGGATGTCCAAGAACACCCCTATCATGAATTCTTTATTAGCAAATGCCTCTGCAATACAATGCTCCAAATTCATTAAATGATCTAGTGAACTTCTGTATTTATGGAAGCCACATTGCTGATCATTTAACAAATTCTTCGACTCTAAAACAAAAAAGAAGCCTATTGTTTACCATTCGTTCCATGACCTTACATAGACAAGAAGTCAACACAATAGGACGAAATGAAGTGGGATTCATAAGATGACCAGCCTCTTTGGGTATCAGTATGATGTGCGCAAAGTGCCATGAGTTTGGGAACGTTCGAGACGCCCAAATCTCATTGTATAATGCTAACATCTTAATCAGGTTGTCCTGATTAAGATGCTGGATCATACTGTACGTGATCGTGTCTGGTCCAGGGCTGGTGTCTTTACAGGATTTAAGGGCAAGGAGCAGTTCACCTAGCGTAAACTCTTGGTTGTACCGGGAGTCTACTTTTTCTCTGGCAAAGTCTATGATTTGTAGCTCAGCCATGCGTTTATGATGTTGGAAACGCGGATCATAATTGGCTGAGCTACTTACATGAGAAAAACTCCTGGCGAGGATGTTAGCAACGTCCACGGGCTCGTCATAGTTGTTATTAATTACCTGCAGGGTCATAATAGGTATGTATGGGCCTTTATTATTTAATATTGTTATAGTGGACCAGACTTTACGTAATGGTGTAGTGCGAGTCACCGTGGACACAAAGGACCGCCAGGAGACACGTTTGGCCCTTCTTATTATTCTCCTTGCCTCAGCCCATGCTTGTTTGTATGCAATGAAATTTTCCTCTGTAGGCTGACTGTCAAAAATCCTGTATCTCCTATTGCGTTTTCTTAATGCTTGTCGGCAATCCGGCATCCACCAATGTGCTCTATGCTTTGCATGAACTGTAGGAGTCTTGGGAATGGCAGCCTCAGCTGCGTGTAATATGAATTTTGTTATATTTTCGACCTTAACATCTATGGTCTCCCCAGATATATCTAAATTGGCGATCCTTGAGAAGGATCCCCAATCTGCTTTCTTATAGTTAAATTTTGGAGGTGGAGGGTCCGAAACGATGTCGCGTGTATAAGAAAGACAGATGGGTAAATGATCACTTCCCAAGGAGTCGTCGTAAGGGTCCCATGAGATATCTTGATGTATACCAGGGGAGGCCAAAGATAAGTCAATGGCCGAAAAGTTACCAGTACAATCATCTACTCGAGTCGCTCTACCATCGTTCAGAAGACAGAGGTTGGACTGTAGTATTAGGTCGGCTACTTGCTCCCCACGACCATCAATCCTCAAGCTACCCCACTGATAGTGATGGGCGTTAAAATCGCCCAACACTAAATTATTCCCAGGCAGATGTTCAAATAGTGAATATAAAGCATCACTATCAATGAGGCCATGTGGAGGACAGTACAGAGAACAAATAGACAGATACATGTTATTAAATTTTACTCTGCACGCGACCGCTTCCAGAATAGAATTTAGAATCACTTCTGTTTGTGGGTGTGATTTGTGTGTGTATATGGCTACTCCGTGACCTTCATATCCTCTATACATGTGGTAGTGTTTTAACTGTGGAGGATCAGGATGATCCTCCAGGCGCGTCTCCTGTAAACAATCAACGTCTGGCCTGTGTATAGAAAGCAAGATTGCAAGATTGCTATATCTTGTAATTTATTCCCAATTTTATGTCCTATTTTGTTCTTGATTTATATGGAAGACACTGATGATGGCGTGTTCTGTAAATTATCGAAATTTGCTAATGATACGAAGACTGGTAATAGAGCAGATACCCCAGAACAAAGAATACTGATTCTAAGGGATCTTGATAAACTGCTTAATTGGGCTGAAAAATGGCAAATGGATTTTATTACTAATATATGCAAAGTTCTAAATATTGGAGGTAAAAATGAAAAATTTAGTTATACTTGTACAATGAATCATTCTCAACTCATGAATGCAAACCATGAAAAGGATCTAGGTCGTAACAGATGATCTGAAGCCAAGTAAACAGTGCACAGAACCTATAACGAAGGCTAACAAACTAGTTGGATTTATAGATATATCATTTGAGTTCAAATCTGAAATATATTTCTTCCCCTGTACAATTCCTTAGTGCATCCACATCTAGAGAGCTGTGTGCAGTTCTGGTCACCACATTACAGGAAAGATATAGAGAAATTTGAGAGAGTGCAGTGACGAGTGATAAAAATGATACCCAGACTGAGGAACAAATCTTCCAAGAAGCGATTAAATGAGCTGAAGTTATATAACCTGTCAAAGTGCAGACTACGAGGGAGTCTGATTCAAGTAGTCAAGATAATTAAAGGAATCGAAAGAATGGATGTTGACAAGTACTTTGCAATTAATCGTTCAAACTATACTAGAGGTAATGGATATAATTATTGGAAAACACTTCCAGTCTCATGAAGCCAAGCATTTTTTTCTTTAACAAGGTTGTTAACATTTGGAATAAACTGCCCAGGGATGACGTTAATAGGAGTACAGTGGTGACATTCAAAAATCGCTTGGATATCTCGCTTCACATCCCCATTTTTTTTTTTTTTGCCTATCGACCATTGGGGACGAAGCCCCTGGTCATTAAGGCAATATTATATACAAACATGTATCTATCTATCTATCTATCTATCTATATACATACATACATACATACATACACACATCCATGCATATATACATACACACTTTCATACACACATACATACACACACACATATATATATATATATATATATATATATATATATATATATATATATATATATATATATATGTTGGCGCGATTCTCTATCTAAATAAACTCGTGACATTGAACTTTGGTGGGAAACCGAGAATTCTAGTGAATTCCCATAAGTATCACTCAGTCAACAGCTACGTATTCACCCGATCAGGAGTGTTTTCAGAACAGTTTTCACTGTTTCATAAGTGATCGTCCTTGTGCGCGACATTAGCACTTTTGCTGAGTGATTTATTATGGGCGTGTTTCGCTCATTTTCTTTCGTTAGCCATTACCAGTTAGCGGCTGGCCTCAGCCCTCGCCTCGCTTGTTTGAATCTAGTCAGGATTAGAGCGCCGTGGGACTAGGTTTGATGGCCAAGCTTGGAGTAGCATGTGTACAGCGAGTTTCTGAATCCCCACCTAGCACGAATCAGCGAGAGGTTCAGCGTGTGTGGCAGTGTCCTTCCTCAGCAACGACGCCCAGTTTATCCTACGTAGCCCACTCTCTGACCAGTATTTCTTTTCGTATTTTCCTAGGTTTAAGAGTTTAACTTTTGAGTGAGCAAGTGAGTGTGTTCTCCTTATTTTTGAATTCATTTTGAAATGTGACGTAAATATAACTCATTGTAATGTTGCGTTTTCGGAACAGTAAACATGCATCAACATGATGGAACCTGTACTGACTGTGTATGGCCTGGGAGAGAACTACTAGCATTCAGTGCAAGGCTGACAGTCATAGCTAACACACGCATTCTGTGTTTCTCTTCTAGGTACCATAGTTTATTAATGAGGGTAGTCTAAAAAAAGCAGCAAAAGTTACTTCACCATGTCTACACACAAACTAAGGTAAGACCTATACTTATTATAAAATTTTTCTAGATTTTTTACTTTTAACATGAAGCCAAGACATTTCTAGTGCTGTTTACCAAATACTGAGTATTTCAAGAATTTCTATGTACTTCAAATCCTTTTGAATATTTTGCCTTTTTTGAGGGATGCAAAAACGCAACGATGGGAAGGTGTCCCTGTGTAAGTGTTGCATTTTTGCAACGATGGGCATCAAGCCCCATACACTGTAATACTTTAGATTTATACAGTATAAAGAATTATATTTATAAAGACAACACAGTGTGAGCAATATTTATCAGTCTAATAAAGCATTTTTTTCTCTCCACAGAGGTTTGACGTTGAGTGAGATAGCAGAAGAACTTGACAGAGTGCTGGAAGATGAAAACAGCGAAGATGAAGATAAAGATGAGATAGGGGTAACAAGGTCAGAGGCCCAAATATCTGTCTACATAACACCACCTGTAGACGGGAATGTTACAGATGAAGACTCAGGAGAAGAAGATCAAGTTGACATAAAGAATTTGTCTGGATCGCAACTTCTCAGTGAAGCTCTGATGGGACCTTCCACAGAAGACATACGGCAAGAAGTAGTAGAGGAGAGTACTTCAAAGCCCGATACATCACAATCGAATGGTAGAAAGTCTAATGTAAAAGCCAAGGAGAGTGCTAAGATGAGTGGTAGAAAGACAAGTCAAAACGTAAAGCGCATGAAGATTCGACAGTGGGTTGAAGAAGACATGCCTTCCAAACACGAACTCACAAGCTATCCCTATAAACCTAGTATTACTGATATACCTCGTCAACCCCATGAAATATCTGATCTCTTCCTAGACATCACTGCAATAGAAAGGCTGACCAAAGACACAGTATTATATGCAGTTCAAAGAGGTAATCATTCATTCCAGCTATCAAGCAACGAGATGAAGGTTTTTATTGGTATATTATTGCTCTCAGGATACTGCACTGTGCCACGACGTCGTCTTTATTGGGCTACAGAAACTGACGTTAGAAATGACCTTGTTGCCAATTCGATGAGAAGAAATAGATTTGATGAAATTATGAAATATTTCCATGCAGCAGACAACACTCAGCTTCAAAAACAGGACAAGTTTGCAAAAGTACGTCCGTTCTTGGATATATTGAATGACAGATTTATCAAATTTGGAGCAGCCTTTGGACGTACAACTGTGTCTATTGACGAATCCATGATTCCATACTACGGAGGCCACCCAACAAAACAGTTTATAAGAGGCAAGCCTATCCGTTGGGGTTACAAAGCATGGGTAGCAGCTACTCCACTTGGGTATTGCTACCATATTGATCTGTACCAAGGGAAATATGAAGGTAAAAACCATACAAACTATAAAGACACATTTGGTTTAGGAGGTGAAGTTATACTAAACATGCTTGACCTATTTGAGTTGTATTATCCAGGTAGAAAATATTCACTCTTTTGATAACTTTTTCACCTCACTGAAATTACTAGAGGAAATACAACAAAGAGGTCACTCTGCTACTGGTACAGTTCAGATCAATAGAACAGAAAAATGTCCGCTGAGTAACAAAGCACAGTTTGAGAAACGTCCCAGAGGAACTGAAGAACATTATATGGAGAAGGATTCTGGCATCATCATGGTAATGTGGAATGATAATGGTGTGGTTACAGTGGGATCTACTCAGTACGGTGTGAATCCGAAGAAACAAGTGGAACGTTTTTCGGCATCAGTGCGCAAAGTAATTACAGTCCCAATGCCTCATGTAATTGGAAAGTATAACTCAAGTATGGGTGGTGTTGACAGAATGGACCAGAATATAGCAAAGAACCGTATAGCGATAAGGGGAAAGAAATGGTACTTCCCACTTCTCGCATACCTACTGAATGTATGCACGAATAACGCATGGTTATTTGCCAGGGAAGGGGGCTACAAAGAAGACTTTTTAGCATTTACACGTCAAGTAGTTCAACACCTGTTAAAGACTTATGGATCTGCACCTTTGAACCCTGGAAGACAGAAAATGCTTGTAGCGAGTAATGCATCTACTAGTGATACCAGGTACGACAATCTGGGTCATAATATCCAAAAAAGTGATCCAGAAAGCCGTCGTCGATGTCGATATTGTAAGAGCCAAACTTTGTTCGTATGCAAAAAGTGCAGTGTTCCTTTGCATGTCAAATGCTCACCAAAATATCATAGCATTTAGATTCACTGATAATGTACAATATGGGTTTCTATTGAATTAAAGGAGAACATTTGTGTTATTGAGTTTTGGAGAATATTTTTCAGTTTAAAATATCAATACCATGAACAATTTTCTTTATTGAACTGAAAGTTAAGTATTATACTTATTATTTTTATGTTTATATAATTGTTATAGTTCACAATACATTTGATTGAATTGGTAATGGAATCAATGTTTTGTTTAAATAATGCAATACAATTTAAAATAAATATAAGAGAGAAATTCCTTTTTAATTAAACCTGTTTTATTCCAAATTGCAGTGGGATATAAATATCATTATTGTGTAATATCATTCGACTATGTGCCCATCGATGAGTTTTTGCAACGCTAGGTGTGGGATGTGTGCCCATCGTTGCGTTAATGCAACAAATAAAAAAATCCAATTACTACATGAAGGAGAACCTCATGTGTAAAATATCATCTGAAATGATGCAGTAGTATCATAATGAACATCATATATGAACAGTAGCTAAATCCAACCACCTTAATTTTTTACGGGCATAAATGGGTTGTAATGTAAACTCGTGTTTTATTTCTCCACATTAAGGTAATTTCACTTATAGCTCCTAGTTTCCATAAACGCTTTGCATTATTCATAACTGGTACTTAGGCCAGTCCTTTTTATTAACTTAAATCCGTTGTGCAACTTGGAGTTAATGCACCAGCAAGAACCTGCTTATCATTAATAGCATTAGATATTGAATGTCACTGGTGGAGTCACTTTCTCCAGAGGCTAACAGTACCAATAAACAGCATGTGTGGGTAATTAGTCTCTGCTGTGTACTGTTGAGAAAGTTTATAAATTCTCGTCCTTAGAGAATCGGCGAAGTAAGCCGCAATAAAGTAATCATTGCTTGACTTTCACAAGTCAATTCTTTGTCCCTGTTCTCAAGTAACATTACTGAATATTATTCTTTAATATTACATATTCACAAAACCCTGTCACACTATATATATATATATATATATATATATATATATATATATATATATATATATAGTTATAGTTATAGTTATAGTTATATATATATATATATATATATATATATATATATATATAGTTATATATATATATAAATATAGGACTACATAATAGATAGATAGATAAATAGATAGATAGAGAGACAGATAGAAGCAGGAAGTCAAATGATGAGAAGGTGTTGTGTCTGCGAGAATCGAGCAGTGCTAAGCATGCTTACACACTCTTAACACTGAGGAAAGCTGACGACAGCGGCCAGTAAGGAGATGATGCAGTTAGCTGTCAGCAGTCCTCTCGTGAAGAAAGATCTGGTAACCATGAGGAACATACGTGACACACCCCTGCTACACCAGATTTTAGGAAAGAGAGTTTAGAAGGAGACAAGCGACCCTAGAGAGAGGTCGAGACGGAAATTAGCCTTAGAACAGAAAGAGAGAGAGATAGCGAGACAGGGAGGTAGCTACCCGGGACTTATACTCTTCCCATAGAGAGACCTGTTTAATATTTCCAAGACAAATAAAAATAGTCCCATACTATTCTTTACCTCTCCCGTCACTACATGACATCTGGTGGGGAAACTACTACAAGATATAAAAGCTGCTCGACCACAAGTCTAAAATATACTTCTCTACAAGTAACTACAAAGTCTTTATGACATTTGGTGGCAGCGGTGGGATACGAACCTCGTCTATGAATCAACATTAAATTACTACAAAATATCAAGATTGAAAACAACCAACAACATCAGCTCCTGACAGTATTCTCTCCATCCAGCCCCCTCCGTCTCCCAGATCATTACGCTGATGCAGAGGTCAAGAGATCACTCGACGCCTTGCAAGTAGCTTAACGACAAACCAGCAAATCTGCGGACATCGTCTCCGAATTAAAAGCAAATTTCTACAAAAGCAACCGAGACTACAAGATTAGCTTCAGTTCTACATTGAATCCTACAAAATACAGCCTACAGTGCAAATAGTCTACAAGTCTACGACGAATCAGCGACCTACAGCCATCTACAATCAACTACAATTAACAACTCTACATCGTCTGTATAATCTTCTACACGCACCTACAAGTAGCGGCAGTCTTCATCCCACAACGAGTAAATCACTAGAGAAAAGGACCTAGAAAACTTCCACATAGAAAAACGGAACAAACAAACGAAGAGTGAGACACGACTCACAACTCATCTTACTCACTCGTCTTCACTCAAGTTACTCACCGCTACTCATTCACTCACCACAGCTACCAGTGCGGGAAGCCGACGTCACCATGTGCTGAGACGACAACACGCCAATCAACCCGCGAAGGACAACGCTATCACCATGTGCAACACCACTCACACCATTTTCCTCCACGGTAAAAATTAGTGAGTTACATAGTTACTTCATTCATACAATACACAGTGATAGACCATAAGCTTCTGCACAAACATATAAAACGTGCTGTATAGTTACAGTTTAAATACACATACTTACTTCAGTTATCTGCATAACTCAAACACTAAATAATCACCAACAATAAATATTCTACACTGTATATATTCATTCATCTCTATTATAACATTTATTTACTGTCAACGAGTGTTATCATTTATACCTACGTAAAATTCGTGTTTCATATATACAACTATACATATTATATCTACAAAGTGATAAAGAAAATATCCAATCACAGTTACTCAGTGAGCAATTAAAAGAACTGCATTAAACATTTATTAATTAAAGCTACCTAGTGGAAACATATAAATTAAGTTACAAGGTAAACTAGAGAGAGAAAAAAAAAAAAATGGCCAACACAAATGCCGTTAGCAAGAGTGAACATCTTCAACACAATCGTGCAGACAATGATTTCCACACAGTGCTGACACACATATTACTCACGATAGGTACAGGTGAACAACAAGTCAGTGTGTATAGTTAATACTGTATATAGTGTATATATTTTTTATATAAAATAACAAAATATGGGACTATATAATATCATTTTATAGTATCTGTGCAATATAAACTAAACTTTAAAAAAAGTATCCCAAGAAAATTAGTCAGCAATTATGTAACCATGAACAACATGGAAAAAGCGTACACAAGCAAAGAGAAACAAACTATATAAAAAAAAAAAAAAAAAAAGGAAAGGAAAGAAAGAAAGAAGAGTAAGAAAGAAAAAAGAGCAATAGAGTAAGATCACATAACAAACAAATGAAAATAAGTGTAAATGTTACTATATATGCCAAAATACCACATAAACTACAAACAAAAAAGCAAATTGTGTCTCCACAAACAAGTGGCATGACACATCATCACTATCATCGACCGCAGCATATGTTAGGACTGCAGTTATTACAATTTTGTTACTCCATATTACAATAATGTAACTACAAACGATATGTAACAATTATGTAACGACAAACGATTACATTATGTTACACTTATTACAATTATGTAACTACAAACAATACTACAAACAATATGTACCATTTCTGTGACAGTTGCATTAACAAGATGTAACTTTTATGTAACTTTAACTACAATTTTGTAACTACAAACGATATGTAACAATTATGTAACGACAAACGATTGCATTATGTTACACTAACTACAATTATGTACCTACAAACGATATGTAACAATTATGTAACGACAAACGATTGCATTATGTTACACTTTGCCAATTATGTAACAGTTGCATTAACAAGATGTAACTTTTATGTAACTTTAATTACAATTATGTACCTACAAACGATATGTAACAATTAAACGACAAAACAGTTGCATTAACAAGATGTAACTTTTATGTAACTTTAACTACAATTATAAGGCCAAGACACTTATGTAATAGTTGCATTAACAAAATGTAACTACAACTATAAGGCCAACACAATTATGCATTAACACAATATAAGTCATACAATTATAGCACAATTCTGTATTACCAGTATCATCATACAAGTTAGGTGAAATATTAGACATTACTAAAGTGATAACTCTATGTAATGTATAACCTAGCAGTATTACCATTGCACAATTATATGCGTAATATTACTGAATAATCACTATTTACTATGAATAATATATGTATACAATATTCATACAATTATGTTACTTTACAATATTATGTATTTCACTTAATTAACTTATAAGTTCATTATAATGTGTATGTAGTATGTAATATGTTATAACTATTAAATGTCGATGGTACGCCATTTTCGTGCGGCCGAGCAAATTTAGGACTACATAATAGATAGATAGATAAATAGATAGATAGAGAGACAGATAGAAGCAGGAAGTCAAATGATGAGAAGGTGTTGTGTCTGCGAGAATCGAGCAGTGCTAAGCATGCTTACACACTCTTAACACTGAGGAAAGCTGACGACAGCGGCCAGTAAGGAGATGATGCAGTTAGCTGTCAGCAGTCCTCTCGTGAAGAAAGATCTGGTAACCATGAGGAACATAAGTGACACACCCCTGCTACACCAGATTTTAGGAAAGAGAGTTTAGAAGGAGACAAGCGACCCTAGAGAGAGGTCGAGACGGAGATTAGCCTTAGAACAGAAAGAGAGAGAGATAGCGAGACAGGGAGGTAGCTACCCGGGACTTATACTCTTCCCATAGAGAGACCTGTTTAATATTTCCAAGACAAATAAAAATAGTCCCATACTATTCTTTACCTCTCCCGTCACTACATGACATCTGGTGGGGAAACTACTACAAGATATAAAAGCCGCTCGACCACAAGTCTAAAATATACTTCTCTACAAGTAACTACAAAGTCTTTATGACATATATATATATATATATATATATATATATATATATATATATATATAGTTATATAGTTATATAGTTATATATATATATATATATAGTTATATAGTTATATAGTTATATATATATATATATATATATATATATATATATATATATATATATATACAGTATATATATATATATATATATACAGTATATATATATATATATATATATATATATATATATATATATTGTTACATAGCCTATGATTTCATCATCCTTTGTGTAATTCTAACGTACAGTATGCTGCATGTTTGATCACGAGCGTGTTCTACCTCACTCCTCCCCTCCTCCCTTATAGTAGAGTAAGTCATTCTTTCTGTTGTTCAGAGCAGGAGTGTCAACTCTTTGTCCCCTCTGGCTTCATTTGCGCATACTTCTTACAAGTTGTATCAAGCTCTGCCGGCCCCTATATAATGAGCTCAGTCTCTGCATTAATTGCCACTTAGATCTACTCCTCATTTTGCTCACATCTCTGTCCTCCCCTGTACAGTTGTTATTATTGTGAGTGCTCAGGAAGTCTCCAGCCATCTAGCAGCTGTGTAATTTGAGTATAAGTGTTATTACATTTTGTTCTTGTACTGTTTAGCATGGGGTGTTGATTCGTAGGCCTAGTAAAGTTTTTGTTATTCATATTGTCAGCCAGTGGTAATAATATTTTGTATCTGTAATAATATATCTTGCGTTAACTGAGCATTATCCAGTGTTTTCTCATTTTATCAGGGCTGGCTTAGATAAATTTACTCATGCTAATTTCGTGTCAATAGAGGCTATTGCAGTTAACCATATATTTAACCTGTTTTTTGCCATTACATTATCCTTGTGAGTTCTGAATGTTTTGTTGTTAGTTTGAGCATTAAACTTTAACTTGTAATTTTACCTAACTCTTTTGTTTTGAACCTGTAACTTTACGGGACAGTAGTGATTTTTAGTATTCTCACTTAAAGTGTACATTATCTTTCTCTGTTCCGTAACATAAATTTGGCGACCTCTTATCAGGATATTCAGGATATTATCATAAGGATATTGCTTGATATTTTGTGACTGATTTATTCATGATGTCTGCTATTACTACGCTTGATGAAGCCAAAGATTTTTTGTCAAATGTGCAAACAGTGTGTGATGTAGAAAACAGAAAAAAGAATGAACTTAAGTTTGTTGATCAACAATTGGAAATTGCTGTTCGCTCTCATCATTCTAAAGATCAAATTGTTGACATGATTAATGAAAGCTTGTTTAATGTAACTCCCCCAAATGAGCAAACGCAGATTGAAATAGCTAAGTTACAGCTAGCCCTGCAGGAGGCTCGTGCTAAGGAGGCTGAATTTCAGGCAAATGCTCGTATTCAGGAGGCACAGGCTCAGGCACAAATTGAACTTGCTAGGATTCAGGCAGACCATGAGTATCGCATGAAACAAGGTGGAACTGGATCATCTAGCTCTGATGATTTTGATGTGGCTAAAAATGTTAAACTTGTCCCTCCTTTTAATGAATCTGATTTAACAAAGTATTTTCAGTTGTTTGAGAAGGTAGCTACAGGTTTTAATTGGCCCAAAAAGTATTGGCCAGTACTCCTTCAAACTGTTCTCACCGGTAAAGCTCAAGTAACTGATGCATCTTTGCCTCAGGATCAATGTGATAATTATGATGTAGTTAAGAGCTTGATTCTTAAGGCTTATGAGCTTGTTCCTGAAGCCTATAGAGTAAAACTTAGGACAACTTACAAGCAGGATAAGCAATCCCATGTCGAGTATGCAAAAATCAAAGAAGAGCTGTTAGAGCAGTGGTTAAATTCTAAGAATGTGGATTCTGATTTTGACAAATTTAAGCAGATGATTTTGCTGCAGGACTTCAAAAGGTGTATTAATAATGATGTAAGCCTATATCTTGATGAGAAAAGAATAGATACTTTGTCTGATGCTGCAGTTTTAGCTGATGAATATGTTCTCACTCACAAGAGATATTCTAAAGAAAAAAGGAAAGCTGAGAGTAAGTACGTTGCCTTTACTCAGAGAACAGGTAACAGGAAAGAGAATAAAGATGATGTTTCTCAGGAAGTAAATACCAGCTCCACCTCTAGATTTCAGAAAAGTAAATGTACTTATTGTAGTAAGCTTGGTCATACTACGGAGAAATGTTTCAGGAGACAGCGTGATGTGAACAAAAAGGAGTATTTAAATATTCAGTCAATTGGTCTAGTGGCCACCCTTGAGAGTTCCCAGAATTCTTTAACTGAGATAACTGAACCTGCTTTGAGGGGTAAATTAAATCCTCATGATGAAGCTCCTCTTTTGAGCAGTAACGTGGGTGACACTCTCAAGAGTTCATGTGCTAATTTCCTATCTGATGGTTTTGTCACTCCTCTGGACAGTAATGACAGGAAATCAGTTAAAATATATCGTGATACAGGTGCTTGCCAATCCCTTACGCTGACCAGTGTTCTAGGCTCTAATGTTAATTCCTCTGATGAAACTGTAATCTTACAAGGTGTAGGGAATAATTACTTCTCTGTCCCTCTGTGCAGAGTGAATTTAGAGTCTGGTTTTGTTAATGGTTCCGTTATGGTTGGGTTGGTTGAGACACTCCCAATGTCAGGTGTAACTTTCTTACTTGGAAATGATATTGGTGGAAGTCAAGTGTGTCCAGCTCCTCAGTTGTCTAGTGAGCCAGTGGCTGCAGCCCAGGATTGTGATGTCCCTGATGTGTTCTCTGCATGTGCTGTCACTAGTGCTAAGTCTAAAGTTACTGGTGACTTAGAGGATAATGATGATGATGATGTTATCCTAGCTGACACTTTTCTTGCTAATTTGGACCACTCACCAGTTGAGGCAGTACCCCGTAGTCTTGATAATTTGTCTCGTCAAGAGTTGGTTGAGTTGCAGGTTGCTGACCCTAAGTTGAAAGGTCTAGCTAACTCTGCTTGCAGTGAGGAAGAGTCAGCTGGTGCTTCTACTTGTTATTATATAAAGTCAGGAGTACTTATGAGGAAGTGGAGACCCCCAACAGCATCAGCCGACTGTGAATGGGAGGTTGTACATCAAGTTGTCATCCCTTGTGTTTGTAGGCAGGATATCATTCGAGTGGCTCATGATTCCAGTTTGGCAGGACACCTTGGAGTGAGGAAGACTGTGGCACGCATTTTGAAACACTTCTAATGGCCAGGTATCTTCAGGGATGTTTCCTGGTATTGTAAGTCTTGTCACACCTGTCAAGTTGTGGGGAAGTGTAATCAGACCGAAAAGGTTGCACCTCTAGTTCCCATTCCTCCTTTTGAGGCGCCTTTCACCAGTGTGTTGGTGGATATTGTGAGCCCTCTTCCTAAGACTTCTTCAGGATTTTGTTATGTGTTGACCCTGATTGATATGGCTACTCGTTATCCTGAAGCCATTCCACTTAGAAATATCTCAGCAAAGAACGTGGTTAAGGAAATGCTTGGGTTCTTCACAAAGTTTGGTCTGCCCAAGGAGGTACAGTAAGACCGGGGAAGTAATTTCATGTCAAATGTTTTCAAGCAGTCTCTGAAAGAGTTGAGCATCACCCAGATCACGTCTTCAGCTTACCATCACCAGACCCAATGAGCATTGGAGAGATATCATCAAACACTCAAATCGATGCTCAAGAAATACTGTTTGGAACATCAGAAAGACTGGGATAAACGTCTTCCATTCGTTGTATTTGCTGCAAGAGAATCTCCAAATGAATCACTGGGCTTCTCACCTTTTGAACTACTGTTTGGCCATGAAGTAAGAGGAACCCTAAAGCTACTCAAGGAATGCTGGCTGTCGGAGGAAGATGACGTCAACCTGCTGAAGTATGTGATGAAGTTCAAGGAACGGCTGTCCACTGCTTTACAGCTGGCGAGAGAGAATTTAGGAGCTGCTCAGGAGAAGATGAAGACTTGGTATGATAAGAAGTCCAGGTTACGCCACTTTCAGCCAGGAGATCAGGTTTTGATTCTGCTACCAGTGCATGGGCAATTTCTTCAAGCCAAGTTTAGTGGTTCTTATTTCGTGGAGAAGAAACTCAGTGATGTCAACTATGTCATCGCCACACCAGATCGTAGAAAGAACAAGCAACTTTGTCACATCAACATGCTAAAGTTATATCACAGGCGGGACGAAAATAACCCAGTCTGCACTGTAGCTGTTCCACCCGAGTCTGCAAGTGAAGTTCTCCCATGTAGCATGAGCATGAGTGATAGTTTGGGGAAGAATCCTGATATCATGAATGATCTCCAGACTAAGCTTTCTCATCTACCTCCCGAGGAAAGGCAGGAGTTTTCGGCATTACTGCAGGAGTACCTGCAAGTGTTCCGTGCCACTCCAGGAAGAACCACTGTGTTGATGCATGATGTCGATGTTGGAGACGCAAAGCCAATTAAACTGCCTCCTTACCGTGTGAACCCAGTGAAAGTTCCTCTCATCCAGAAGGAGCTTGGCTACCTGTTGGACCACAAGATGATTAAGCCCTGTCAGAGCGAGTGGAGTTCTCCTGTCACTCTAGTCCCTAAGCCAGGTGGGTCACAGCGGCTTTGCATCGACTACAGACGTGTTAATCAGATAACCAAAACAGACACTTACCCTCTCCCTCGCGTGGAAGATTGCATAGACAAGATCGGAAAGGCTAGGTACATAAGTAAGTTTGATTTGTTAAAGGGATACTGGCAAGTACCTATGACTGAACATACTAGGGAGATCTCATGTTTTGTAACACTAGGAAAGACTTTTGCTTGTTCTGTAATGCCATATGGTATGAAGAATGCACCAGCCACATTTCAGAAGCTCATGAATGTTGTAACAGAGGGTTTGGCAGGGTGTGTTGTTTATATTGATGATGTATTAATCTTCAGTGACAACTGGAAAGATCACCTATGCCATGTCAGTAAATTTCTTGAGCGTTTGGTTGAGGCTAATCTTGTAGCTAATTTATCAAAGTGTGAGTCTGGTCAAGCTAAAGTTCAGTACCTTGGGTACGTAATTGGTGATGGACATGTTGCACCACCAGGAGCTAAGGTTCAGGTTATAAGTGATCTTCCCAGACCTAAAAGTAGGAAAGAGCTACAAAGATTTTTGGGAATGGTAGGTTATTACAGGAGATTTGTTCTTAACTTTTCAATTCTTGTATCACCACTTACAGACCTACTGAAAAAGGGAGTTAAATTTGTCTGGACCGATGACTGTGAATCCTCTTTCAGCAAACTTAAATCTATCCTTTTAAGTCAGCCAGTGCTCGCTACTCCAAATTTTGCTAAGCCTTTTAAGATGGCTGTTGACGCAAGTGACACAGGAGCTGGGGCTGTTTTGCAGCAAGAGGATGATCAGGGTATTGAACACCCTGTATCTTATTACAGTAAGAAGTTCACTCCACCTCAAAAGAACTACTCAACTATTGAGAAAGAGCTTTTGGCCTTGATTTTGGGTTTACAGCATTTTTCATTTTATTTGTGTTCTGGTTTTGACCCCATAGTCATTTATACCGATCATAACCCACTGAAATTCCTTAGTAAGTTTAAAGATAAAAATCAGAGATTGACAAGATGGAGTCTACTTCTTCAGGAGTATTCATTAGACATACAACATGTCAAGGGGAAAGAAAATGTTATTGCAGATTGCTTATCTAGACTTTAGACAGATTGTTTTAGAGTAATAAGAAATTTCCTTTGTAAATTTCTTTTTCTTTGTGGGGAGGTGTTACATAGCCTATGATTTTATCATCCTTTGTGTAATTCTAACGTACAGTATGCTGCATGTTTGATCACGAGCGTGTTCTACCTCACTCCCCCCCTCCTCCCTGTTGTTCAGAGCAGGAGTGTCAACTCTTTGTCCCCTCTGGCTTCATTTGCGCGTCCTTCTTACAAGTTGTATCAAGCTCTGCCAGCCCCTATATAATGAGCTCAGTCTCTGCATTAATTGCCACTTAGATCTACTCCTCATTTTGCTCACATCTCTGTCCTCCCCTGTACAGTTGTTATTATTGTGAGTGCTCAGGAAGTCTCCAGCCATCTAGTAGCTGTGTAATTTGAGTATAAGTGTTATTACATTTTGTTCTTGTACTGTATAGCATAGGGTGTTGATTCGTAGGCCTAGTAAAATTTTTGTAATTCATATTGTCAGCCAGTGGCAATAATATTTTGTATCTGTAATAATATATCTTGCGTTAACTGAGCATTATTCAGTGTTTTCTCATTTTATCAGGGATGACTTAGATAAATTTACTCATGTTAATTTCGTGTTAATAGAGGCTATTGCAGTTAACCATATATTTAACCTGTTTTTTGCCATTACATTATCCTTATGAGTCCTGATTGTTTTGTTGTTAGTTTGAGCAATAAACTTTAACTTGTAGTTTTACCTAACTCTTTTGTTTTGAACCTGGAACTTTACGGGACAGTAGTGATTTTTAGTATTCTCACTTAAAGTGTACATTATCTTTCTCTGTTCAATAACAATATATATATATATATATATATATATATATATATATATATATATATATAATATTTTTAATTTCTATATTTTTTTATTAGAAAAATTCCTCAATCTAAAAGCACTAAAACTAATAAACCTAACAGACAGATCGCTAACCTATACTATATCTGAAAGATACAAATAGCTAAACCTACACTAATGGTAAAAAGACCTCGGCCAACATGACTGAACAGAATGTAAGCTGTTTTTCTCTATTTCAGGTCGTGATGAAACTATAGGAAGGAAATACTATGTAATTACCGTAATGATAATTGTAGCTTTCTGACACGTGAAGTGTATAGATATAGTAGGACAGGTTTTAATTTGTACTTTTCAGTTTTCCTATAAAAATTCCATGTCAGCTTATCCATGCTGAATGGTGGTCCTTCTCACTTTTTTTCCCTGCCAGCTTCGACTGGAGGGTTTGGCGGGTGGGGGAGAACCTTCTTATTTTTCCATTCTTACCTTCAACTTGTAGAATTATACATCGTGGTGGTAGTCTTCTCTAACAAGCAGCCTCGAAAGGACCATTAGGTCTATTGCTGTTTCCTTCTCTTTTGTATTCCTTTTGTACTTTTGGTAAGCAGTTAATCATTTCATCCTTTTTCCACTTTTGTTTTCTCCCCTCGGCATTTCCTTCTATTGATTTATGTTCCCTTTCTTCATCCTTTTGTATATTCTCCGCTAATTTCATCACTCACTGCAATTATTCTTGTTCGGAACCGAATAAAAAACCTTTCATCCTTCCCTCTATTTCGTTCGCCATTCCCCCTTCCGTTACTGCGATTTTTGCTGCATTGTTCTCACATTTCTGTATTGTCGATTCTGTTCCCATTCATTCAGTCCTTTTCACTTTAATTTGAAGATTTTACCCTCTCTCTTTCTTGCACAAGCCGAGGAGTCTGAGTAAACTAATCATCATGATACTTTACAGTTCCTTCCTTTCTATCTCCTTCAGTGATGATGATATCCACATATTACTGAATCCCTTCCTTATACTTACAGGAACATAAACTTAATGTCACTGGCTTCTAACTGCTTCACTGAGGTTGGCGTTGATGATAATAATGATGTTAATGGTGATGGAGGTGGTGGTATAATGAAGATGATGACAATGATAATGGTAATGATAATAACATTAATGCTACAAATGGTAATGATAATGATGATTTGCACATGCTACCGGTGTCTTGAGTCGCATTGTATGGGAACAAAAACTTTGTATCACTGTACTCTAAACTCCTTCACAGAGGCTGAGATTGAAGTAGAAAACAATGATGTTGTTGATGAAGATGATGATGATGATGATGACTCTCCATTAATGTTGTTTAGGCGCACTTACTTGTCCAATCTACATTGTACCCAAAATAGGCCTACAATCGCTACGTTAATCCAATGTTATATTTACATAGTATATAAAGTATGACCTGCCCTTACCGACGTTACGCGGCCAGTAATACAGAAATTATTCGTTTTGTGCGTCGTTTCCTGTGGCTGGTAGGCCTCCTATATCTCACGTATATCCCCGCACATCTTTAGATGTCATCAGTTTGTCGCTAATATCCGCCATCATGCCAGGGTTCTTTCATATACGACTTATGCTATGACAAGGGCTTTTTTTTTTCTTTCTTTACCTGACGGTGGGCAATGTGGAAAATCAATAAAGTCTGTTTAAACGAAACATAAATCATCAGAATGTTAAATGCTTCAGCCTGGGATGAAACTGATCTCCTCTTCGTGGATATAAACTAGGGGCAGAGAAACGCAGAGGTGGAAATCTAGGAGGTAGAAGAGATAAATAAGAAAATAAGAACACTGTAACAAAGAATGAAAAAGGAAAACGAGGAAGACAACGTGAAACTATCAGGAGAAAGGGAGGGAGGGGTGAATGGGAGGGATGAAGGGGACAGGCCCATCGCAGTGCGTCTAACGGTGCGTGTGACGGTAGTGGGAGGGCGGTAATCGGAAGGGGAAGGAAGAGATATGTGGAAGGGGGAGACGGGTGAGAGGAAGATATTGAGGAACGTGGGGAGAAGTAGAGGAGGGGTAGGAGAGAAAGAAATGAGGGAAAGAGTGAGAGAGGGAAGACAGAGGGAGTAATATTGGGAGGAGAAGGAGAGGGAAGAATGTGACGAGAGGTATAGAAGCGGAATTGAGCGGGAGGAAAGAGAAGAGGGTTGAGGAAGGCGTAAAAGAGGGAAAAATATGGGGGCGGGTGAGGAAGGGAAGGGAGAGGAAGGTGAGAGGAAAGGTATATGTGTTGGGAGGGGTGGGGGAATGAGGAGGAAGGAATGTAGGAAGGATCTGGAAGAGGATGGGAGGGAAGGAGGAAAGAACGTTGAGAGGGCAGAGGGAAACCGGAATGGGAAGGGGATTGAAGAAGGAAGGAAAAAAGAGAGAGGATAACTGAGCATCATGAAGTGTAGTAGATAGAGGGGTATATGGGACAAAGGGGGCGGGGTTGGAAGAGAAAGGAAAAAATGTGGCCAAATAACTTGAAATGCCAAACATACTAGGTTGCCAGCAGAATGGTAATGAAGTGGAAAGGCAGGAATTGACCGGTGGGGTAGAAAGGTATGATATAACAGTTGAAAGATAAAAACGTGAGATAGAAGAAACGGGAGTTATAGAACCAATGAATACGAAGGGAATGTAAGACGGAAGGCTTGAAAGAAGAAAATATAGTGGAAAGAAACAGAGCAACTGGGAGGAAAGACTTGGAGGAAGGAGCATCAAGAGAGAGAGAGAGAAGGGGAAAAATGGAGTAGGAGAGGTGAACCATATGGGTTGAAGGTAGGAGGAATAGTTAGAAAGTGTACTTGACTGGACTGGGAGTAACTAGACTGTTCAACCCGACGATGTCATGTAATAAATAATTTTTGTTGCTGCTTGGCACATTTTCTCAGCCAAAGAAATCACCGAAGTCGTGAGACGGTTAATGATGCATGATTCCTTCATCTCGAAAAATCATCCCCAAGCTGAATAAAACTATATGAAGTAACCGAGAATATGCAAAATATAACGTAACTGGGCTAAATAAGTTAATGTTGAAACTTGAGAAAATTGTACACACACACACACACACACACACACACACACACACACACACACACACACACACACACACACACACACACAAGCTAAATTCTGCACTCGTCCATCTAGTGGTTGGATGTACGCTATTGCATTTTAACTGTCGAAAAGATTAGTTTTTTTTTCTTTTTTTAATACATTTTATTATTTCATCAAAAGACGCGGGAATGACGCTAAAATAATGTGCATTGTGCATAGGAGAAGGGGGATTGGTGTGGTAATGATGAATGAAACATGGAAAGGATATTGTGTGTGTGTGTGTGTGTGTGTGTGTGTGTGTGTGTGTGTGTGGACCCTTACCTGAATTCAGCGGGTTGTGTAGATGTAAATAAAATTTTCCCTGGCCTAGTTACGCAAGGGGAGTATGAGTAGAAGGAAATGAGGAGAGAAGACGGGTGAGGGGAGGAGAAGAAGGTGAGGGGGGGAAATGAAAGGAAAGAGATGTGATGACATGGAAGAGTGGACGAGGAGGAGGTGAAGGTGTGGGTGGGAGGCAAAATGAGAGGGAAGTTTGATGAGACGGGAAAGAGGAGGCATATGGGTAAGAAGCTGAGAATAAAACAAAACAAAATAAACAGCAAAAGAGATCTCAACTTTTGTAGGCTGCTTGTATCAGTGGTAAGCTTTCATTGCTATATTCATTTTATGTGTACTAGTGAAACACACACACACACACACACACACACACACACACACACACACACACACACACACACACACACACACACACACACACACACACAGGAAAATGGTATGTATAACTGCTAGTACACGGATTTCCTAGTCTCAGTGAAGAATAACTGGAACTGAGTTAGATCGACGATTATATTACGTACCAACTACGCTGTGTTGGTCCCGCTCACGAGTACAACTCACACTACGTGACAGTCTCGTAAGACGAGTGTCACGTACTGACACCGCCGCTGAGAATGTCGCACTTTCCACTATCCCTTCTCTTCTCTCTACTGTCTCCTCATACGAGTACCCTCCGTCTCGGTAGAATTAGTACCTCTTATCTACTTTCACTTTCTCAGCCTGCGCCCGTCTGCTCTCATGCAGAGGACGCTCCACTTACAACACATCAGATAACTCTCGCGGACTCTACCCTGAGCCCGTGTCCATACTATTTTGATAGTTGCACGAATCTTAACAACAACAACAACAACAGCTCACGAGTTAGGGGTAGTGCTCGAGCTTGGCATCTCTGTACTCTCTGAACTTTTATGAATTATTTTCCTTTTCCTTCTATGTTCCTTCATTGCTTGCCGAAACTGAAAGATTCAGCAAGCATGTTGGTCAGCTCCGTATGTTCTGTCTGTCTGTCTGTTTGCTCTCTACAAGTAACAATTTAACGTCAATCGTTCTGAAAAATAAAATCAGAAGGTAGATATCCATAAACCTTGAAAGTTTATTGTTTTTCATCAAAATCAGTCAAAGACCCTGGGTTGGGTGGGGGATTCAAACCCCTAAATGGCCGTAGGTCAGGAAATCGTCGGGACCCAATTGCTGGTCCTGGCACGATTTTTTCGTATTTTGAAAATCGAGTATTTTCTAAATTAAATTGAAACCTCTGGTGCAGCTGTCGATGAAATTTTTAGCTTCTTAAACCCATCATGTGCTTCTCAAAGAAGCGCGAAAAATTTTGCCTAATGACTGCCTACACGCCAGTGAAAACTATTGCAGACACAATCAGATCCATCTGGCAAGCATTATGCCTATGGCAGTTTCATTTGTTTCTCCTTCCTTTCGCCTTCGATCTCCCTTCCATTCTCCAGTTCTCCTTCCTTCCCATTTTAGTACAGTACAATTAGGGTTGAACCTGAACATTAAGAATGGCAAGTTGAAACACAGGGGATATGTAGAGGGGATCTAGAGTGACTTCATGCCAAAAGTCCCAAAGAATCCCATGACAGAATTTTGAGCTATTGAAACAAAATGGCTGCCATCTCAGATTTGCGAGTGTGTTGCAGATATTGATGATCAGTGATAAAATGATCGTGTTGGTATGTTAATACAATTATATTTTGATGCTTTAAAGGTTGGTGAATCAAAATATGTAAATAGAATCACTGTCAAATATGATTGGGTTAAACTAAAGACTTTTATATTGAAAAAAATCTTTCTTTAATGATGACACAAATTTTCATTCAAATTATAGTAACAATAACTGAGATACCATTTTTCTGTTCTAAATAAACCATCTTAGGCTTTTAATTAGTTTTCCAATGACACCAGAATCATCCTTCTATGACTATTCATTCTTGAAATATTTTTGCTCTTATATACATATTTCCAAGTCATCTTGTATCCAGTGTAATCACATTCATTCATTTTATCATTTAAAGAAATTTACAAATACATGATGACTACAAAGAACTATTTCAAACATATACAGTACTAATATATATACAAAAATATTTTTACAAAATTTTATGTATACAAAATTTTGCCAATAAAATGAAATGCAAATAATATGCAACAACTGCTTTAATAATACTAAAACTTATTTGTTGAGCATTTTCAATCAATTAGTATTGTAATTGTTTATAGTAATAATAATAATAATAATAATAATAATAATAATAATAATAATAACAATAATAATAAGGAAAATTAATTTAATAATATACGAAAAAGGGAAATAATATGGAATTATTGACGTGTCTGAATTTAGAATTAACTCCTTTGCTTTTCCGTAACGGTTGTGAATCATCTTCATTGTCAATTTCACAGTCTTCATCTGCATCTCCATTATATCTTCCTATCCATCTTCATTAAGTACTGTATGGTTTTATTACTGCACCCATGACCTGCACAGTACCCACACATATGTTCGCAGGTAAGATCCATTTTTCGACACTTGCAATTCCTTTCACAGCCTGCACAACAATTGCACACAATAAGATGTAGTATGGAAGGTGGTACAGGTTCTTCAAGAGATGTAATTGACTTTAGTTGATAATTTTCTAACTTCCAACCCCATTCGGTGGGGTTTAAGTCTAACCCTCGCTATTGCTGCGCTTGGTGAAATACACGATATGAATGCTCGTGTGCTGCGCAGATGTTAGAGGGAGTATAGCTAAATCAAATTTTCCATGCATTAGCAGTTTAGCTATTGTTCTTAGGTGCATATGGTATCTGTGTACGTCAAAGCTGTCTTCTGCCTTTCCTCCATATACAGTATTACCAGAAGAATGGCTTCTCCAGCTGCAGCAACGTCTTCTGAAGATGCCTATTAGTCATTGAACACTTGCATTTTAAGTTGTAATTCCATAACTTCATTTAGTTTGTTAAAAGGAAGTTTCTTTCCCTTGTGATACAAAGCAGATATAGTATCACAGCCTGTTATTGCATGTAAGAACAACAAACTAGTTTTCATATCACCCATGGCCTTTTGTGTGCTCTTGCTACTACATACTCATACTTTATCCGGATGAGCTTTGTTTGCATGAATCATCTTACTGTCCGTATGAGGACTGACTAGAGGAATTAACAGAAGAAGAATGTCAGTATCATCCCCCACAATAACTGATTCGCACTCAGATTCTCCTATGCTGTTGTTACTATCAATCTGTCATCTGCCTTTGCCTGATGGACCCTGCAACCAGTAGCTCCAGATGTATGGAAAAGAGTCTGATTAACCCCTTCTTGTTGTTTGTGTTTGCCAAGAATTGAGACATTGGTACCTGTATGTGATTTTTTTACAACTACATCTCTAGACAAGTGTGTTCGTCCACGGCGAATTTGTTCTTCATCTTTTGTGCTGAGATTGTCATATCCATCAAATACTATATGAGCATTCCCAAATTTGTTCTTGAATGATGTGTACTGAGAACATATTTGACTATATGTAGCAGGACGTTGCCAGACAACATGGTGAAGAAGGTAACCGCCATCAACTGTACTGTATATACTGCTCCAGGAGGAAGAATACTTTTACAGGGTGCCAAAGCTTCAATTACTGAGATCAGAATAGATTTTGTTCCCTTGTGCACTGAACACTCATCAAATAGTGAGGGAGGCTTGGCAGCTAATTCATATTTTAAATGAGGCGCCGAGTGGAATAACCTCTCGTGCTCCAAATATAAAAATGGGAAAAAACGCTGATGAAGTTTGTATACTTTCAAAATGCCATATCTTTTCAACCGATAAAGATATTCTGGTGAATTTGTTCTCAATTGTAGCTGAAAACATCTGCTTTCATGTCAGAGTATGTAAATCAATGGCATTTTGAGAGAACAATACATTAACGGTGTCTTTCTTATTTTGCCTGACAACAATGAACTATATTTTCCCCAAAACGTGTTATTGCAAGCCAACCTTACGATGTATGCATATACTTTCACAATATCCATTAATATAGCACAAAACCAGCACAAAAAAAAAAAAATATATGGCTAGGGAAATCTGTCCATACCTTACTGCTGCCCATACCATACTGTTGACCTTGAACACTCATAGTTACGTTTTTCTCCCACACTATTGTTATTCTAAAAGCATAATAAAAATTAATCAACAATGTTATAAGAATAATAACAATTACGTCCTCAAAAATATTGGATTTAATGATTGGCCAGCAACTCAGCGTTTGGTGGCCTGTGGTGCTTGAGTGGTTATTACTAGCATTCTGGGACTTCCCCCACACGGAGCTGATAATAAATGTGTGTCTCAACGTGAATACGTAAGAAAAATTGACCTTAACACCAGTGGAATAACTGAGGCTGATGTTGGTTTCCAAGGTTCAGGACCTGGGGAAGACAATGCTAAGCCACAACAATTATCTGACTGGATTATTCAGGCTAAAATGGACCTAATGTCCACCTAGCAGAGTATAAACGCCTTCATATGCAGCACGGTCAATCAGTACCCTCTATAAATTGGGATTTTCACCCTTATTGGGGGCATTTTGTCAAATTATTCATTATTGTACTAGTAGAACAGGGTTTGGGGAATACGTTGGTGTACTTAACTCCAAAATGGCCGCTGTGGTGGACAAGAGGTTATTCCACTCAGCGCCTCAAATATGATGCCAGGTCTTCTCCACTCTTGGAAATGCATACAGTCCATGGAATAACTGGTTAGGGTTGACAGTAACTGTTGATCCTTTACCCTAACAGACTTAGTTACAGTTGCCAAAGACGTGATGTTATTCTGTCGTTGTAGGTCTCTGAATAGCTTTCCTTCAATTTTCTTCACTGAAACTTTCCCAACTGATAAGGCCTGATCCTAGCTGACTTCTTCATTTGCCACAACACCACTTGCTATAGAAGTTAATAGCGATGTAGGTCGATTGAATGGATTGAGAACAGATAGCCAGTTTTTGAAAACGTTCATGTTAGCATGGTTGCTTTTCTGTCGGGATTCACGGAGGTCAGCATGTTGTTCAGAAGTCACAATTGTAACCCCACTGAAGGATTCAACAACCCTAACTATTCCTGATGTTGCAGGCATTGCATGCACCCATTTGGCTAGCACTGATTGAGTAATCCCACGGCCTCAAGTATGACCTCCAATAGTGTTGACTGAAGGCATAAGAACCTGCCCAACTGTCATGTCTGTCCAGGTTCCTGACCAAAACTTGTCTGATCTTATTGTAAAACAGCCTTTTGTTCTGAACTTGCTGAACTCTTCTGGTGTGATGTTTCTTTCCAGTTTAACCATTTGCTGTAAATACACTTGAGCAGACTTTGCGTAATGCAAATGCCCTACTGCATTTAGGTAGGGTATCATAAGTTTCACACTGTACAGGTGAATATCTGAAGATCCTAGTCACCATGTCGCTCTGCTCGTATCAACTGCATCACAATAGCAACAAGCTTGAAATATTGCATCCACTACTTTTCAGTATGTCCACCAGATTTTATATGTTTTAATCTACTTTCTGAACTATCTTTGATGTCATCTAAAGAACTGGAATGGAAGATATCATCCAAAGTGGCAGTGTTGTCAAAAAGAGACCAACAAATGGTTTTCAGCTCATCCATAAGAGTCTCATCAATAAAGAATGATTCCAACAACAGCATACCTAATGCTTGTAAAGTAAGAAAATGAGCACGAAGACTTCTAGCGTAAACATGTCCATTCATTATGTGAATAATTGTGTTCTTTGCATATACGGTCTCCCACAGCTAATCAAGGCCACTTCCTGCCATTACCTATGGCTTCCAGAAATGACATTAGTAGATGGAAACCACCAAGACTACTGGGCCCGCAGTAAGAACAATTTCACACGCTTTAACATAGACTGGTTGGCCAAAGGTGACTATGGTTTTAGACTGTCCAGTTTTTTCTCCTTCTGTTGCAGCATACAGAAGGCAAGTGTAGATCGTACATTGATTGCTGGTATCAAAACTGACAAATGGAAGAGGCAGGATTTCTGATGTACTGTAGGATGAGGTTTTACTGTGTGCTGTATCCATAAATCCACTCCATCCTAGGAAAGTGCGATTCTGTAACCAAGAGCTCCATATCCACAGAGTGTCAAGTTGACGTCCTATTCCTGCACTTTCAGGTTCTTGTATAAGTGTTTCTATGTTTTCAGCGGTCAAAAGTGAATAGCCAGGCACCATGGGTCGTTGGTATATAATTACTATAGTTTAGTATATGTGGTGCCAACATTTCTGCTCTAACTTCCTAAGTCCTTAAAATGGGTGTCTCTGCATGAACTCCAGAGGCGACAATATTCTTCACTCCTCCAATTGCGTGGAATGTGTTACGACCATCTAAAGTCCCTGCACTGTGATCAACATTGTCATTTACAAATTGGATAAAGAACAACTGATCTACTAGAGCTGGTGAATCCTCTGTCCCTGATGTCTCATACTTTAAGGCTTCTCGGTATGGTGCACAGAATCCAAGGTTGTTCAGTATGTCTATAAGTCCTCTTGATCTAAACTTTATATGTAAATGAACACCAAGACCCATGTGTGAAAGGGAGATAAATGATCGAGGACGAACTGCAGCAATGATGGCATGCTGTATACTGGCTGACTTTCATTGGGTGTGACCATCATTTTGTTTTACCTTCAAGATTCCTTCAATTAACAAACGTAGAGTATCTGGAACAAGTTCACTATTTCCAGATCACAGTCTAAGTAATATACAGTCGTCTCACACGCAGGTTGATGACGTCATGAGGATGACGAAAAGTAAAGGGATAACTCAAATGTGACAAGTATAATCTATTCACTCAGCTCTGCTGGCTTGAGCCAAGAAACGTTTGAATTAAGGCTGCTCATTGGTTTATGCAACTCTGAGGAGCATGGTAATTCTACAGCTCTTCTTATGTAACTCAAATATTTATATTTGTAAACTGCTTGCAATATAAGCAGCCAGTTTAAATATGGAATAAATTTCCAAAGATAAAGGGTCAAAGTTAGCTTTAAAAATACCATTACCAAAGCAAATGAAAGTTGATTATAAAGTTTAATAAAACGATGAGTGACATTTGAAGTAAAGGCAAACATGTATTATAGCACAACTTGCGGACGTACGTGCACACAGTGGCTGGATAATATTCTTCAAACATCACTCATCGTCTTATAAAACTTTATAATCTTTAATTTTCTTTGATAAAGGTAAACTTTTGAATCTAATTTTGACCTCTTTAGCTTCGGAAATTATTCCATATTTAAACTGGCATGTTTTCAAATGCCGCACGTCTGAACGTCCTGCACGAGTGAGAAGAGTCTGAGGGAAAATGCATCTACTCCCCACCTCTGCCCGGAGCCAACTGACGGCTCCGGGACGCCATGACGTCATGCGCAGCATGCTCCAAATTTTGAACCAAGCGTGAGACGACTGTATATTACTTAGACTGTGTTCCAGATAATACTTGCTCTGTTGAAGGGAACGCATCACGGTCATAAACACATGAAAAAATCTCGCTTCGAATTATCAGAGCCGCTGATTCCATTACTCGCCTAACCTCATCAGCTGTATCACATTTTCTGTCAGTATACCAATTGTCAGTTAGAATGTTTTTCATACGCATGGAGAAACATGCCACTCCACTCTTGCCTGGTATGTCAGTTACTACCATGAAATCACCAAAATGTCCTTTAAGTTTTCTGTTCAGGTGTTTTATACTAAAACTATATGAAGAATCTTTGCCCTCATACCTACTCATAACTGACATTAATTCCTCAATACAGTACTGATATTCGTCTCATCAATTTCTTGTAAATACTCACACAGTTTCTGAAAGGCCTCTGATTTGCCTTCATCCGCTTTACGCCCTTGCAGTGGAGCTGTTCCAGGCTTGCTAGCATTGAGTCTAAATAAATATTTGTAGCAATTACGATGGCACCGCCCTTCATCTGCCACAAGATCACTGAAACATGATACTCGGACAAGGACCTCTCCACCCCAGCTATCATTTCGATTCTCAGCATTTGCACAAATGTGATTTACAATTTCGAGTGTTACTATGACATTGTATTCATTTTTCGTATTCTAAATTATTTCACACCAACAGAAGGGCTTTTTTCAAAGAACAGACATTAAGTTTTAAAATCAAATGTGTGTCTGACAACATGAGATGGTGGACCCCGAGTCTTCCTAGACAGTTTCCAAGCACCGTGTGCAGTCATTTCTACATTTAACATGAACCAAAATTATGTTCTTGTCTTTCAGCTGTTCCTTTACATTGTTTCCCTTTGAGATGCTGCACTCAATCATTTTATGTAAACCTTTCTTTACCCAAACAGTTTCGCTACAGCAATTGCCAGTGGGTTCTATTTCCATGTTATTTTCTCAATTCTGGATATTCTCGTATCTGACTTGCATCATTCCCCCTGTAAAGGAAGTAACTATAAGCTAAGTTTATAATACATGAAAAAAATTGCATAGAGGTTCGATACGTGTATTATCGCACTTACTGTAGAACTACAGAATATGAATAAAATACAAGAAAAATCCACCTATCCACCAATAAACAACAGATATATACAATGAAACATTAAATTAAAACAGTATAATGACACTATTAGCACTTCATTTTGAAAACGTCTTAAACTGAATGTTACAAAATACACTAACTCACCCACTTATGCCTCAGTAAACAACATACTATTACCTACAATCCTGTCCTGACAGACTAGCGATAATATTCTTACTTGAATACGGTATGCAAAAACAAAGATATCTCAGAGCTGAAGGGTTCACTGTGGTCATTATGGTGTCATTAGAAGGCTATTGAAAAGCCTAAGACTTTACTTAAAATGTACATAAAATTTTTCTATTAACTTCATAATTATGTGAAAAAAATGTTTGTCATCATTAACTATTCTCCATTTCACCAAGTTTAGGACCATCAGTGATGTCCTCAGCGCCTGTAGTATTGATGTAAATCCTCAGCACTAGGTAAACCTTTATGTTTTAAGACTTTATTTAGAATGAAAATACAATATCTCTATTAAGTTAATAATTACATTACTAAAAATGTTTGTCATCATTAACTATTCTCCATTTCACCAAATTTGGCACCATCAGTGATGTCCTCAACGCCTGTAATAATGATGTAAATCCTCTGCACTAGGTAAACCTTTAAGTTTTACCTTGAGAATCAATATAACTAAATATAAAGGCAATAAAAAAAAGATATATTCAGTACTGAGGACCTTTATCAGTGCTACGAGTGTTGAGGACATCACTAATGGTACCAGACTTGGTGAAATGGAGTATAGTAAAGGATTTTTGTAAATATAAAAGTCTTTAGTTAACCCAGACATATCTGGTACTCATTCTATTTACATATTCTGATTCATCAACCGTGAAAGCATAAAAATATAATTGTATTTACATACCAACACGATCTGTTTACAACTGATCATCAATATCTGTAACACATTTGCAAATTCAAAATGGCCGCCATTTTGTCTCAATAACTCAAATCCCGTAATGGGATTCTTTGGGACTTTTGGCATGAAGTCACTCTAGACCCCCTCTACATAGCCCTTAAGTTTCAGCTTGCCATTCCAAATGTCCGGGTTTGTCCAAAAAAATAACCTAATTGTACTGCACTATTTTTATTTCCCTCCCTTCCGATTCTCCTTCATCTCCTCTTTATTCTCATCTACACATCTCTCCTTCCTACCTCCCCACTGTCGTAACACCCGCCATCAGACGCACTTTATAGGTCACATCCCATTACCCCACTCGCCCCCCCTACACACACACACAGGGAAGGTAGGAACTAAGAAAAGTTATGCAAAGGAAGTATGGGTGGTTCAGCTGACAACAGAAGAAAGAAATATGGAAAAGGAAGGAAGTTTGGAAACGTGAGGAGCAAAGGGAAAAAGGAAACGGTATGAAGGCAGAGGAAGAGGATTGGGATGATATCTTTGGAAAGAAAAAGCTAGTGTGGGACAGAAGGAACGGTAGGAAGATATAAAGGACAGAAGGAGACTAGATATAAGATAATGATGTATGAGAGAAAATACAGTAGTGGGGGAAGAGATATATCCAATGTATACACAAGAATCTTCTCCGTTAGAATTAGTATCCTTTTTACCTCTTCAACACAGGAAGATATAAAGAACAGAAGGGGACTAGATATAAGATAATGATGTATGATAGAAAATACAGTAGTGGGGGAAGTGATATATCCAATGTATACACAAGCATCTTCTCCATTAGAATTAGTATCCTTTTTACCTCTTCAACATTATCTTTTTTCTTTTCTTCCTATACAGTTTTGGTATATACAGACGATTTAAAATAGGAAAACCGCTCGTATTGAAGGGCTTAAGAAACACTAGACTTAAACTGTAATATTTTCTTGCACTGAATAAAATTGTCTGAAGGTTGACATTATACAAGAAATTATTATTGATATAACAACACTGAGAGAGTAGAAGTTCTTGAACTCGAAGAGTATTTTTCACCTCCAGGTGTGATGATAGTTTTCTTTTTCATCCAAGTTGCGGAACACCCTTAAATCTTTCTATATCAACCTTCCCCTTAACGATTTGTTTTCCACAGAGTATATATGTATTCTCCCATGAAAGTATTTTTGAATTATATGTCATTCTGCAATTAATTTCATTCTGAAATTGCCAGCTCAGAATTTGTATCATAGAAACAGGGGAGGATCCAGGAAAAATTTACATGTTCACCAGTAGAGACAAAATATGCAGTGTGCACAAAGTTAATATCAGAGTACAAGAGGATAAATGGCTCATTTTAATACATCTTATATTATGTTTACATATACAGATACTCTTAAGGAAGAATGCACTGTTATCATCTATCTATAATCACTGCAGATAAATTAGGTATATTTCTTTTTTTCCGTAAAACGAAGCATCATGGTGCACTCTCAATAATAACCGTAAATAGAATACAGAAAAATGCAAACCCGTCTGCATAAGTAAAGAACTATAAAATTCATTCAGTTATCTTTTAAGTGTTTGATCGACTGAAGTGTTTCGAAAATATTCATACGATTGTGCATTAGGGAATTTCATACGCCTTTTTAAAATAAATATGTAGGATGAATTTCCTTATTAATTCTCTCTCTCTCTCTCTCTCTCTCTCTCTCTCTCTCTCTCTCTCTCTCTCTCTCTTACACACATACCATTCCTAAGCTTATAACATTTGTTTATCCAATCAAGGGGGTGTTGCCCAAGCAAGTAGGGCAATACCACTGGATCCGTCCATAGGACGCAGAAAAAAAAAAAGTAAGGAATAGGAACGACATAGCGTCCTATGACTGCAATAAGTATATACTGTCCTTGGTGTGAAATTGTTGCGGGCTGTAAATACGGAAGCAAAGGTGAGTAGTATAGGGTGTCACTGGCAGTGGCAATAAAACAACTGCTCTGTCCCCACACCCAACCAGCAGAGTTGCAGCGAGGCTTCTTTGTACTCGTATTTCTTGCCCGTATCACCAGCTGTATAGTATTTCAATAGCATCAACAAAAACATGGAATTCTTGTAGAAATTCTTGATTCCCAGGCAGTGGAGCTAACTACTACTAATAGAGGGACATGCAATGACTACAATTGTTATAATGCTTTGTAGCGAGAACTAATTTGTACCTCTCATACACTGGATCACGATCGAATGTAAAATCTCTTTATTGTTACAAACAGTGATATTGTCTATGATGGTTCCATATCTCGAATTTATTTTCACAAGTCACTGGGAGCCATAAGCTTCTTCACCATGGATAGCCTATCCTCTGTTGAAGGATACTGTAAAAAAAAAAAAAAATAGAGAAAGTGCTAGCGAGACAAGTAGAATGAAGGAAATTTGATTTACTTTGGAATTTACTATGTGTTCCGGCGAAGTCTTTGCTGAATTCCAGTTAGCCGCCGAGACTATGGTGATGGTGATGATGAGCCCGTGATCAGGAGCATGTAGCATGTCAGGTGAATCAGAAAACCAGGAGCAGGTGTGTTTCTCCCTCTTTAATATGCCACAGAAGATACAGCTGTGACAAGAGAGATAACGCAATAGAGGGTCTATGGGCAGGAGCTAAAAGCTGTCTGACTGCCCTTGCTGCCTAGCCTGGGAACCGAACTAGGTCAGCAAATTAAGAGATACAAGTATCTCTCAGAAACATGGAGATATGTACACGAGTATGTTTGAGTTACAACTCTACTGTACAATGCACTTCATACATCTCAATAAGGCAGTATTAACAGTATATGTAGTAATAACACACATACATTCCTCCAAGAATGAGATATATACAGAATTTATACCCTTCCTCACCCCTCCTTTACTCTCCCTGTTTATGTCTAAAAGCGCTAGCCTTGGCAATGTCTTGGGAAGCCTCTCTCTCTCTCTCTCTCTCTCTCTCTCTCTCTCTCTCTCTCTCTCTCCCACACTACACTCAACAGTATTTGGTTATTCATCTCAACACTACTATACATATCCATTAAATATAAATAAACACATCCCATGTATAATATGCATAGTAATGTGAGACAGAACTCATCGAGGGAGTAACGCCCAGCACCAGAACATCGCTCGGCCACACCTTTTCGACGTCCCCATCGACGTTGTAGTTCTAACTACTGTGTAGCCTAACCAATGTGTAGGGTAGCTAACTATTCAGGCAGATCCACTTGTAATCCACGGGAACGGATCTGTAGTTTTAGTGGATTTCCCTCTTTGATGCCTTTCAGATATTAGACCCAAATACAAACACAGGACAAGACCACAAGAAGTAGAAGACCAACGTCAGGACCAAAATAGGAAGGAGAAAGATATGAAGGAAGGTAAAACAGTACTGTACATGTGGTTTTAAATTAGTCTTGTTCAGGTAAGTAACAAACTCAATTTCATTTGACATATGAGACAGCCTTTTCACATTCAACAAAGAAATATTGAATGAAGGTAGAAAGGGTCGTAAGTGGGATGAAAAATTCACCGACAAAGCTAGATGTTGCTTGTTAGGCAGAATTACCATCTCTTTACTGCACAGTTCACAAAAATCGGGTGCAACATAGTATCTGACCACCTTAAGGAACTGGTGTTGTGATGCACACGTGAGTGTTATGTCCTCTGTCTCAGGGAAGAAGGAATACTGTTTCGTATATACATGAGCATGGAAAACTGACTTCAGTTGGATGGGTTGGAAAGTGCATCGTTGCAGTGCAGAAGAAGTGTTCATGTCCAACAAGGCCATCTTACACTCCTCTATCTCTGACGGTATAAAGACAAAATGAAAAGCAGGACATACATGGAGATCGAGAAAGGAAGCCTTACTCTTCTCAAACTCATCCACAGTCGTTTCTGCTATATACCTTTTGTCATCAGACACAACTAACACTTCTGGACCCTCCTTCAAAATGACAATTGTGTTGTTAGTAGTAGGAAAAGGAAAAGGAATGAACCGCCATGCATGGTATGTTATAGCATGCCTCATAGTTACCAATATCAGGATGCCAACATGGGTCAACTGGGCCTCCAATAGTGGATAATAATATTCCAGCTGATTTATACCAAAATGTGGCGTAAGTCCATGCTTCATTATAGCTACGTGAAGAGCATTACTTAAAACATAAGTAGGAAGCAATAAAGCATTGACCCAATTCAAACTTGCATTGATTAGACCGTCCACCATATTGACTGCATGTGACTCCAAAGTGGTGACTGACTCATCGAGAGCATGTAGATACTCAGCGATTAACTTTAAGTTAGTTAGGGTTGGTAGGTTAGTTTGGATATTGTTCACAATTCCTACGAGATGGTTGGTAATTACAATTATCTCGTTAGTCTTGTTAGTGAACTCACTCAGTTGTTTATACGTGTGTACAATTAGCCTGTTATTTGCCTTAGCCACCAATGCCAAATCATGCATCTGTCTGCCCAATTGCACTACATCCTTGTCTAGTGATGTACCAAAGAGCTTTTGAGGCAGGATACCTAGAAAGTCCACAAGCCCTCTCTTAGTATGTGCATGGACATGCTGGGAAAGATCAGAATCTGAATTAGGTAAAGCAACATGAAACTTAGTAAGCCTGTCTACGAGCCTATCTATAGGCTCAATCTGAAGCCTGACTAATCCATGTAAGGCTTGTATGAAAGCTTCACTGTTCAAGTCAATCAGCTGCTGTTATAGGTCAGGTAACATTCCTATCTCCATCAGCTGCTATTACAAGTCGTGTGACTTTCCCATCTCCATCACTTGGTGTTTCAGGTTAAGCAAAAGCACCTTTAACAGTGCCTGGAGCTCGGAGATAGTCATTCATAGTGTAGTGCACACAGACAGCGTCTTCTACCACCACGACTTCTTCTAGTGGGCTCTTCAGTGCTCCTGGCATCAGTGCAGTCGTGTCCATGTCCGTTGTTGTTCCATAGGTCCACCTCAAGCAACGTGAGATGAGTACAAGCCACAGCCACATTTCTGCAAGAGAAGATACTCCCTTGATCGCCCGTACTGTGGGATCGTAGCTTTCTACGATACTCTTGGATATGGACAGGTACAGACGACGACATAGACTATGACAAAGACAGAAGGGACAACACATTAGACGATTGGTTAATTAGGCCTAGCTCTTGACTTACTGGCTTGATTCCGTCAGCATATACTATCTCCCGAGTTCCACTAGCATCATTCCTTACTCTATAGGTATATCCATGAACTCTTTCCATAACTGTACATAGCCCACGGAACTTAGTGCTGAGCTTAGAAGTTCTTTCAGGAGTCTGGACTATTACCTTCTGGCCTACCTCCAGCATCTTTTCTTAATTACCTGCGTTTCTTCATCATCTCCACTCTTGAGGCTTGTAATCATTTCCATACTTAACTATGTATGCGTTGAAATCTTGCAAGTTGGACCTTGTTATAACCCTCTGGATTGTACACCCGGAGTAGGAGGTCCAGTTAGCAAATCATAGGGCAACACTTTCCCTTCTCCATACAGGATGTAATGAGGAGATTTCCCACTTGACAAATTGTCTGAGGAGTTTATGGTAGCTGTTACCTGTGGTAACCAGTCCTGCCAGGCATCCTCCATTGTGTTGATTGCTGGTCTCAGGACTTCCAATATCTTCCTGTTTGTCCTCTCCACAAGGCCACTGCTTTTGGGACTGTAAGGCATAACAAAGAATTGCTTTACCCCATATGTACGACAGATTTCCTATAACACCTGGTTACGAAATTCACTGCCATTATCACTGAGCAATACCTTGGGTGTAGACTATGGACAAATCACTGGGGTTACAAAAGTGTGCACCACCTCCTCTGCAGTTTTCGTCTGTAAAGGCGCTAAAACAGTGAATCGTGAAAAATGGTCCACTGCCACTAACACATAGTTTGAGACTTGATGACTTCTTGGCATCGACAATAGATCAGTGGAGACTGTATCCCAAGGTTTTTCCAACAAGGGATACTCTAAGATGGGAGTTGGAGGTCCAGTCGTTCCTCGTATTTCGACGCACTTGACACATAGACTAATGTGGGTTTCTATGTCCTTCCTCATGGTTGGCCAATAGTACTTCTTTCTTGCCTCATGTATGCATCTGTTGCATCCGGGATCACTTGCTTGAGGTACATCATGAACCAACTGTATTATAGTTTGCTGTAGAGTAGCAGGAACAACCAATTGATACACAGTGCACTTCCCCGCATATAAGAACCCTTGTTGAAGGTGGAATTGAGTCATCGGTACCGGGAGTTCAGGTAGACACGTCTCATCGCCAGACTTCAAGGCATAGATGACTTGAGACCACATCGTATCCTTACATTGTTCCGCTTTTACCAGGTCTGGGGAATACCCAGTGAGAGGGATATCCTCAGACATGGCAGCAGCAATGTTTCTACTCAGTGCATCTGCAACAACATTTTCACTGCCCGGTAAATAACTGACATCTGGGTCAAATTCCATCGTCTTGCTGTACCAACACGCGACCTTACTGTGCAAGTTCTTCCCTTTGAACAAGTCGCGTATGGGTGCATGGTCAGTTAAAACCATTATCCGGTAACTGAAGATGATATCCTGGAAATGCCCTGATGCCCACATGACTGCTAATGTCTTCAAGTGCGTTGCCGAGTAATTAATTCCTTTCTAGGGGTCTTAGTGGCATATGCAATTTTTTTTTTTTATGCGAGGAGGAAGAAGGAACCAAAGGCCATGAGCCTGCAGTAACAGTTCCCTCCAAGAGAAAAACAAAATACAATAGGGAGCCAAATTCAAGATCCGATCATTTTGAGATGCCTGGACACACTGCATTTGAAAGACTGGAGATCATAGGCAGCAGGAAATACAGACAGAGGGAGACAGTTCCAGAGCTGACCTGTTGCATAAATGAAAGACTGGAAGTAACGGTTAACTCTTGCATTAGAGAGTTGGACAGAAAAGCAATGAGAGTTTGCTGCTAGACGGGTGCTACGCGCCCGTCGTAGAGGTGGAGGAATGCAAGCAGACAGTTCAGAGGAGTAGTGACCATTAAAGTAGCGATAGAAAAGAGATAAAACTGCAACAGTGCGGCGAAGAGACAGAGGTTGAAGGGAGTCAGTAAGAAGAGGAGAGTTAATGAGATGAAAAGCCTTTGACTCCACCCTATTGAGAAGAGCTGTATGTGGGGAGCCTCCCCACACATGAGAGTTGTACTCCACACAGGGGCGGATAAAACCCCTGTATAGAGTCAACAATTGTGCAGGGGTAAAGAAAGAGCGGAGTCGGCTTAGCACACCCAATCTCTTGGAAGCAGATTTTACAAGAGATGTAATATGATCTTTCCAAGATAAGTCCCGAGTAAATGAAACCCCAAGCATGTTCAAGGATGATGCAGAATTAAGCTGAATATTATTAAACATTAGTGGGTATACCTGTGGAAGATTTTGTCGGGTTGATAGGTGTAAGAACTGAGTATTAGATGCATTAAAAACAACCATATTATTTTTACCCCAGTCAGAGATACGAGCCAAGTCAGACATTAGGTGTGCCATAGCCTCATCCCTTGTTTGTGTGCACTTTGCCTTGCTCATCCTTCTGCTGTAACACCACCCCCACATCCGAACCTAAGGCGTCCGTGCACAGGTAGAAAGGTTGAGTATAGTCAGGGAATGCTAGCACAGGCGCTTCAGTCATGGCTTTCTTGAGGTCGCTGAAGCTTTTCACTTACAATGATCCCCATTTCCATCCTGCATCCTTCTTGAGTAGCGCCGTTAAAGGTGATGCGATAGCAGCATATCTGTGGACAAAGCTTCTATAGAAGCCAGTGAGCCCAAGAAATGAGCGAACATCATCCTTGGACTTGGGTGTAGGGAAATATATCATGGCAGTAACCTTATCTGGAAGAGCTTTAATACCGTCACTGTTGATAAAGTGCCCTAGAAGTTTAACACATGACTTCAGGAACTCACACTTCAACGGCTTGATTTTCAGACCCGTAGACCCTAGAGTTTTTAACACTCGTTTTAGATTATTTATGTGAGTGTCCATGTCCTTGCTCACAATTATCAAGTTGTCTAGGTACGCCAAGACGTCCTGTCCACTGTGCCACCACTCATATTTGCGATGAAAAAGGGCGTCTTTTGCCATGTAACTACTGGAGGGATCACCGGTACATCTCCGAATTCCCTTACAGGGGCATTACAGCATATCAAGTCGCCTACATAACAACCATCTCTGAGCTTAACTGCGCCACCACTCATATTTCCAATGAAGAGGGGCGTCGTCTGGTCTTGTCCGACACTGCTTAGGGTGGACTCCAGTGACAATGCCTTTTTATGGTCTCTAGTAAGCATGCCACGTCAGTTCCCACCAACACATCAGGTACTCAGACAGGAATTTTGCAGACAGTCCAACTGGGCAAGTGGTGATTCCCACTTGCTACAGCCTTACCTGCTTCCAGCCCATACCCTCCGTTTCGTGTTCGTCTGGCGATTCCATTGACGCTACACCTGTGAGGGTAACAACTGGTTGAAAGGCTCCTTGTTGGATGCCACTATTTCCAGTTTTGGTTGCTGAGGGAACAAGGCCCATAAACTCCTTCCCATTAAAGGTAATGGAATATCTCTGAGGGTGTATAACCACATTATACTCCTCTATGGACTCAAGGCCCAATAACCCATCAGCTGGCACAGTGAAGTCCTCAATCACATAGAATGTAGCAGGTAATACAGGAGATCGTTTATCTGCCCTCAGCGTCAATGGTACCTGGCTTATGATCTTCATTTTACTCCCTGTCACACCTGACAAATCACGTAGGGTGTTGATAATGTCCAATGTGCATGAGGCTGTCTTAGCCTTTCTAGAGCTTTACTAGATATAATGTTTGCACATGCTCCAGTGTCAACTATCAAGGACACCTGGCCTTTCCCTATAATCCAAGGAATTGACAATAAATCCACTTTTCTTTTCTTTTTTATAGCCGCCACACATGCCATCAGTGGACTGCATGACCTTTCGGGTTATTTGTGCGTGCGTCTCTGAGCTTCCCCCGAATTCGCCATGTTACTCAGTTGCTCTCTGTTGGCGATGACAATGGGGCAATAGTCCGAGGAATGAGGACACTGTCTATGTGTGACACATCATCTTTGTACCTTTGGCTTTGTACCTTTGGCTTTGTAGCCTTGGCTTGGTTATGCTATGGTGGACTGGTTACTTGGTTGTTTGTTTCCTAACTGCTGTTAGCAGAAGTACTAGACCGAGACGTGGCAGTTGTGTTGGCCTTGGCTGCCTGGCGTGCCGCCTTTTTAGCCTTCCAACACTTTTTAGCCAGACGACCAGCCTTATTGCACACAGTACAGAACTTACCAGGAGGGTTTGGCTTCTCTGTGTTCACAGCTAAAACAGTCCCTCCGGCCTCTCCTTCACCTGCCTTCCCTTTTAACTTGAAATTCAAGTCATGAAGGGCTATTTCTGGAGGTCTTTTCGCCTGCCTAAGTACTTTATCTCGCCTAGCAGAGGCCAAACAAAGCAGGTACTGGAGGTACTCTAAGAGACGAGGTACACTATTATAAGACAATCCCTCACCTATGTCTCCACAGCCTGAAGTTACCAAAGCCTTGCTAGCCTCCGCATAACACCTGCCTGCCTTCGCATGAGCTTGGCCTTCAGTACAATTTGGATACTGCTGTGCCCTATTTACCATTCTAAACACCCAAGCATCTGACACACAGCAGTCACTTTCAAATGTATTTATAAGGGTTTCCTTAAACCTTTCATATTCCTGCACAGTGGGTCTGGTTTGGAATATAGAGGCCTCAAGCATTTCAGCCACTTTGGAATTCGGCTTAATATGAGTCTTAACATGCCAAATTTTCTCCCCATCACTAGCAAGCTTCAATCTATGTATCTGAGCCTCACAGTCTCATAGGAACATATATATATGTCATGGTCATCTTCCCCAGTAAACTGTATAGTCGGTTGTGCTGTAGACAATACTTTTATACAGTCTGAGTTCAAAGGTGACTGGGCAATGAAAAGTCCCTGAGATTGCCTAACCGGCACTACAGGTGGTACTGTTTGGGGTAAGGTAGCAGTAGTAAGGTTAGTAGTTGCCATATTGGGTGCAAGCCATATAGAACTATTAACATGGGTTTGCATGCCAACACTGTTAGTATTCAGGCCCCAAGGATTAGCTTAAGAAGCATGAGGAAATAAATGATGCTGCCTCTGCTGTCCAAAAGCCTGTGGGGTGCTAAACATCTATCTATCTATATACCTAGGCTGCTTCCCCCAAGGAAAGGGAGGTAGCCGAGACAGGACGACACACTCCCCATTTACTCATCCATTCAAACACATTCATTCGCATCTTAGCCCCAAAGGGGAGAACGGACAGATCCTCACCGCACCACACCGCACAAGGGTCAACTGCGCAATGCAATCAGTGACATCCGCAGCAGGGCCCGACAGCAGAGCTGGTATACCCCTGCCACATCATAACAGACTCATCCCCTTACCCGCACCTGACCTGAAATAGCTGATCAGACCAAATGCGGGAGAATATCCCCTCAGGGCTGCGTCATCACTTATTCATTCACAATTTCTCTCCATTTATTTCTGTCACACACAGCCACTCTTCCTTGCTCAACAGACATCCCTCTCGCATCCAGCGCTCTCTTCACACTGTCCCATCTATCCTATTCGTGGTCTTCCTCTCAGCCTTACACCTCTCACATCAGATCTAGTTATCTTTTTCACCAATCGCTCATTATCCATTCTCTCCATATGCCCAAACCATTGCAACATCCTCTGCTCAACTCTACCAGCCATCTCCCGAACAACTCCATTTCTCCTTCGTACTTCATCATTTCGCACTCGATCCATACGCGTCACTCCACACATACTCCTCAGACATCTCATCTCCATTACATTCAAACTTTTCCTCTCTGCTACACCCATATTCCATGTTTCAGCCCCATATAATGCAGTCGGTACCACAACACCCTCATACAGCCTTCTCTTTACATCCATTCTAAGCGAACGACATCTAAACACTTTTTTCATTCCTCCCAGCACCTTTCCTACTTCATTTATTCTAAACTTCACTTCTGCATCTATTCTTCCATCCACAGCAACATGTGACCCTAGATATTTAAAACACTCTACCTCCTCAAGCAACTCGCCATTCAAAACTATATTCATCCCCCTACCATCTATCAACCTCGTACACTTCATCACTTTACTCTTATTCTCATTTACTTTCAATTTCCTCCTTTCACACACCCTTCCAAACTCCTCTACCAACTGTCTCAATCTCTCCTCTGAATCAGTCACCAGTGCAGTATCATCTTCAAACAGCAGCTGCTTCAGATTCCACTCTCCACCATCAACATTCACCAGACTCAGACCTCCACCTAAAACTCTTGCATTCACCTCCCTTACAACACCATCCATATAAATATTAAACAACCAAGGCGACATCACACATCCCTGTTGCAGCCCCACTCTCACAGGAAACCAATCACTCACAGCATTTCCCACTCTTACACACGCTCTACTATTTACATAAAAACATTTCACCCCTTTTAGTAACCTACCATCAAGTCCATACAATCTTAAAACAGTCCACAAAGCCTCCCTATCAATTCTATCATACGCTTTCTCTAAATCCATTAATGCCCAAAACACATCCTTGCCTTTCGCTAAATACTTTTCACACACTTGTCTCACCGCAAACACCTGATCCACGCATCCCCTCCCTCTCCTAAAGCCACACTGCTCATCACCAATCACTCCCTCTGTATCCTCTCTAACTCTCATAATTAACACTCTACCATACACCTTACCTACAACACTCAACAGACTTATACCCCTGAAGCTAGTACATTCATACTTATCACCCTTGCCTTTATACAACGGGACCACACAAGCACTTGCCCAGTCAACTAGCACCATACCTTTCACAAAGCACACATTCAACAATCTTACTAACCAGTCAACAATAGTCACTCCACCACCCTTTAGGCATTCCACAGCACACCCATCCATACCTGCAGCTTTCCCTGTTTTCATCTCCTTTACTGCCTTCTCCACTTCCTCCTTCGTGATCAAAGAATCATTCAACTCTCCCAACACATTTATTCCTTGCACCCTTCCATCCGCCACAATCTCAGCCACCCTTTCCTCCTCTACATTTAACAATCTTTCAAAATACTCTGCCCATCTCTTCTTTACTGCATCCATCTCAATTAACATCCTTCCATCCTCTGCTTTTACTCGTTCTTCCTTCCCAGACTCTCCCTTTCGCACCCTTTTCACCTCCTTGCAAAACATTTTCTTATTCTGTTGAAAGTTCACTATCAGCCACCTACCCCGTCTCTCATCTGCTGCCACTTTAGCATCACGCACAGCCCTTCTCGCCCTATTCCTCTTTTCCTTATACCTCTCATATGACATCTCATCCCTCCTCTGCAGCCACACTTCATATGCACGTCTCTTCTCAGCCACAGCCATACTTACTTCCTCGCACCACCATTCACTTCCTTTTCTTACACCACCACCCACACGTCTCACACCACATACCTCTTCTGCATGCCCCACCACAGCACTCTTAAAAAACTGCCATTCCTCCTCCACACTGCCATTTTCCCGATCTTTCAGTGCGTTCCACTCATCTTCCAATTTCTCCTGATACTCTATCTTTTTCTCTCTTTTATCCAACTCACTCACTTTCAAAACCTCCCTGCCACACCTAACCCTCCTAGCTCTCACCCATCTCTTACCTACTCTTAACTTTCCCTCCACCAGGTAGTGGTCAGACATACCTCCTCCCTCCCCTCTCAGAACTCTCACATCCAACAATCTTCCTATTACATTCCTAGACACAACCACATAGGTCATCAAAACTATATCAACAACCCTTCCACTCTCCTGTCTCACCCATGTATACTTATAAATATCTTTCTTCTCAAACAGCGTATTTCCAATCACCATCTCTCGCTCAGCACACATCGCTATCATTCGCTCCCCATTTTCATTTCTTCCAGGCACACCATGCATACCAACTACACCTTCAACTGCAACATTTCCCACTCTAGCATTCAGATCTCCCATCATTACCACATTCACATTCGCTCCAAAACTCTGCCTGAGGTAAAGTGGGTATGGAAGTGGTTAGCTTAGTTCCAGAGTTTAGCGGAATTTGTGGATTTGGAGTGTCAATTTGTGTTGCTGTAGCCAGTTCTGGTCCAGTGTTCACAGTCTCATCTGCACTAGAAGTGCCTTCAGTAAGACCAGTGGACATTTTGGAACTAGTTTGACACTCAGGCACTGTTTGATATGTACGTCCAGAATGCAAGTGCAAAGCTTTCAAGTCTTCCTCAAAATACAATTGCCCAGACGTGTCCTGCTGACCTTCAAGTCTATCCCCAAGATTTCCTGCACTCATATCATCCAATACTTGTACAATCTTATCCAACCTCTCTGCTCTCCTCTCACTTAAGTCTATGTCTGAATCTGTCTCTGATTCACCAGACTCAAATTCCCACTGTACCTGTTCTAAAGAGATAGCTCCTTCCTGTGTCCTATCTTTTTTAATCTTTCGTCCCAACCTTCTCAGCCTATCCATCTAATCTTTGCCAGTAACTATTCCCTTCCCAGTCACAGGAAGTTTTAGACTTACAAAATAGCTTAGTTATGGGCTTATCAATAGAGAATGGGACACAGACAAGATACACAGAAAACAACAATTTTAGGAGGGAACTGAGAAACCTTTATCTTCACACATTTCCTATACTACTGTGTGCTGATCTCAGAATGTATGTCTTGTGGAATGATATGCATGTACACTAACCTAGGTGTATTCAGATGATGAAATCCATGCAGGTTCGCACTGCAACTCCACAGAAGTCGCACATACTCACCAGGTCTCCTCTCTCCAGCCATGTTAAGACGCTAAGACGTACTCTCCATGCTCGCCTCGAGCCGACTGCCACCCTCTCGTGCCCCAACAGGGTTGCCGGATGCCCTTGGGATGATGTCACCCCTCTTAGCGCTCTTGAGCTTCTCCCCCATAACAGAGAGATATCTCGCTAGAGACAGATGCAAATCTTGAGAGAACGAGTTTAATACTCTGATTATTCCTGCTTTCACTGTTCTACCCTTTATCTCACTCCACAAGAAGTCTGCTTGGATATTCTGTTATTCACCTGAGATTAAGATGGAACACAAGTGGTTCCAAGGATACGAGGAGATTTAATTTAAGCATTAAAAATATTCAAAGGACATGATAACATGGCTGTCGATAAATACTTCACAGTTAATCACTCGAATTATACTAGAGGCAATGGGCATAAAATAATTGACAAATGATTCCAGTCGCATGAAGCTAAACATTTCTTCTTCAATAAAGTTGTAAATATATGGAATAAATTGCCCTCCAATGTAGTAAATTGTAATACAGTACAAATCTTTAACCCCTCCGTGGCTGCCGGCGTCGAATGGCGTTTAACTGATCAATGGCCGCAGGCGTCGTTTGAGAGCGGCCTATAAAAAACTGCAAAAATTTTGGGGAAGTGAACGAACATTCTGATCGTCTTCATACTGACATTAACTACACTCCCATACATCTCATCAAGCAGTTCAAAGCCTGCTGCTGTGATGAGTGGATTTTTTTATATTTTTGCTCCTAGCCATGCCTAAATAAGCACAACTACACCCATTATCTCGACCCAGGGAGAACATATCATCTTTGTCCTCTCTTACAAAACACACACAACCACCTGTTTACGATTATGAAGTAATACAGGCACATACAAAAAAAGACATGATAATGAGTGAAAAATACCCTTTTGTCTTGGTATCTTTACCTATTTGCTCAGGTTTGCTGTAATGGTTTGGATCATTTGATGCAGTGCAACTTGTAGAAAACTGTGAAAACCTTCGGGAAGTGAACGAAAATCTGGGACATGAGACTGACCTTGACTTTACCCTCTCACATATCATCTGTCAGTTCACCACCTGCTGTCGTGACGAGTGGATGTACGATTATTTCGCTCGTGGCCATGCCTAAAAACATATAGTTACACCCATTATCTCGACCCAGACAGATAATGCAATCTTTTTCCTCCCTTGCAAAACACATACAACCATCCTGTTTACGAGACAGCAATATATATTGCGAAAGTAACAAGGTAAAATGATAAAGATGAAAGTAAAATGATAAAGATGAACATGTTATTTACGGGAAAAAAATACGTTTTCCCCCATCTGTAAACTTATGTATTTCTGCTTTGTTTCTGTATTCGTAATAATCAGACTTCTGAAACTGCATTACGATTCTATTTTTAGGCATGCTCGTGGTGTGGGAGCTCGAAGTTGCGACTCAACTTTCGCATTGCTAATCGGATCTGACCCTCCACTTTATTCTCCTGTGGCAGAGTCTAACCTTGGAGGACGTGCAGTTTTCTCATTTAGGACTGAAAATTCAACTCTTTCTCTCCGTTTTCCAAGCAAGGGCACAACGATAACGTAAAGAATAACTCGAAACCACCATAAACATATTTATTTTTTTCAAAACGGTGAAAAAGTATTCATAACCTTTTTTTTTCCAGCCATTCCTAACAGATTATGTACTGAAATCATTCAATATAACCATCTCTCATATATGCACAACATTTCAGCACCATTCGTATTGTTTTGGGAGGAAAAAAAAAATAACAACACCTGCCCAGTTGCATTGCGGCAGAGCCCCTGGGCGGCGATATCGGTTGCCGATATTTCTGCAACTTCCGCACTCCATTGCAAGCCATAAAATGCGTCTAGGAAGCTGGGATTTGCACTGCTAGGTGCATCTGAACTTTCTCTTCAATATGGCAAGAAAAAAAAAATCAATTTTCGAAACTTCAAAAAATGGTCCTGGCGTCGGCCTGGCGTGCATGGATAATTCCGGGCCCTTGGCCATGGAGGGGTTAACCCCCCCAATCCCGACTTTTTCTGGGCAGTGGTATGTCCCAGTCCCAACATTTTTGGACCTTTTTTTTTTTTTGGCTCAAACATCCGTTTTTGGTGAGAAACATCGAAAATTCATAGAGAAATCGCTCACCTGAGGTTTAAAATACTCGATACAGGTAGGAGTACCTCCTTACCTTACAGGGTTTTCTATCAGGCTGACTGCAAAGAAAACGAGTTCTATGGAAGGATAACTATTCCACACCACTCATAAACGGCATTTATTTATTTATTTATTTGGTACGAATTTATATGTAGTACGAGAGTATATTGGTTTTCAAACGGTAATATAGGCATTATAAGCATTGTTTCACTCACTAACTCATCACCATTCCTGACCTTTTTTAGCCACATTACCTGATCATCATTTCTGACTGTTTCTTCCTCTGTTTGTCCTCCACATTATCATCGATTGGGGAATCACTCTGGCCCTGAATTTCGTACTGTGGCATGACATGGCTTTACTGGCCAGGTCACTGATAACAGGTGAATTGCTGAGAAAAGGGCATGCAGGGGGGGAGGAGGTCATGCTGGGTAAGGCATTGTCCCTGCCTGGCATCGTGTAGAGGAAGGTGTCCCGTGTATACGTGCCAAAAATCACTCGCGAAAATTGAAAATTGTGCAAATTAAATTGAAATTTGTGCAAATTAGGGACCTTGCAATGTTGCCGCATTAATTTACGTCTCCGGGATATGAGTGCACATCATGTGAAGATGTGAATTCATGTCTCCGGGACGGGGCGGGTTAACCCGCACCGTCCCGACGATGTATGGGTACGTTGCAACGATTTGCATTTGCCAGTCCCGGCGACGTACCAGTACGTCGTGCAATTGCAATGTGCATAATTTCGACAATTTTCAAATTTTGCGCTTGATTTGCGGTACGTACCCTCGCCTGACCTTCGCCTACCTGCCACCAGGCGGGGACACTCGGCGACCCCGCGTGATCCGCGCTAGCCCGCCACTTGTCCACTCACCTGGTAGCCACGGTCCTGCTCAGACATGGCTAAGAGAGGTCTCTCAGAGAGCGAGATTCAAGTCGCCCTGGACACCTTTACCGGCGACAGTGATTCCCCACTGGATGACGAGGAGATGGACAAGGATTATGTGCAGCCAGAGGAGGAAGAAACCACCAGCAGTGACGAGGAAGTTCCGTCACCCTGGAAGTGGCAGTACGTGACTTACCGTGCTGCTAGAGAGGGGCAAGAGGCAAAGAAGGCACGTGGTATGTCATATCCCTATCCCCAGCGTGCTTTGGAAGCAGAATTCGAGGTCGAGGACGAGGACGAGGACGGAGCCGTGGGACGTGCTGCCACGTGGTATGGACGGGAGGTGATTACACATCGTGGCCCAGAGCGCACACCACGTCGTATGAGCAGGTATGGGCCTAGCATTCTGTTTGGGGAGCTAGGAAGTCAAGTGGAGGGAGTGGGGAGTGAAATGGAAAGTCCGGGGATTAGGGAAAGTGAGAGTGACATGAGTGACTCATTGCTCTCTCTACGTAGTGTGAGGCGGCAGAGTGGATCACGTGGGCCAGTGCGGGTGCGTTCATTATCACGTGGGGTTGTGAGGGAGGGGAAAGGTGGGGAGGAACCACTCCAAAGCACGTCTTATGCTCCCCAATATCCCCTAACACATGGTCGAGCAAGGTTGCGTGAGAGAGCACGTGGTGTGGCAATGGAGGGGGAAGGTGGGGAGGAACCACTCCCCAGCACGTCTTCTGCTCCCCAATATTCAACAATTTCATCCCCACAGCCCCCTAATGTTCCTCAAGGCCGAAAGGGTAAGGGAAAGGGAAAGGGTAAAGGCAGAGGGAAGAGGAGTGACAGTGGGGAAGCCCTCTGTACTCCTTCTCCCCAACCTCCCCAACCAGGATCTCCTCCCCACCCAGACAAAGGCGGTGATGGGGATGAGGGATTTGTGTCGTGGGATTGGGAGGATGGGAGTGATTTTTCTCCCCTCATTCACCCCTTCACTGAGCAAGGGCGATCTGGCTGCATTGCACCAGGTATTCACTGTAATTCAACCAGGTTGGATTTTTTCCACCTGTTTTTCAGTGAGGCATTCGTAGATCAGATCGTTTTTCAAACAAACCTGTTTGCAAGCGCCCAGCGCCTAGAAAGTGAAAGATTGGGAACAAGGAGTAGGCATTCTATGATCTATGATTACCCTGTCTCCATTCCAGAAATGTTCTTATTTTTTGCCCTTGTCCTTTTGATGGGTATAATAAGAAAAAATAGAATTCCTGCTTACTGGACTAGGGACCCTGTTATGTTTACCCCCATATTTGGTCAAGTGATGAGCCGTAATCGGTTTCAACAAATTCTAAGTCGCCTCCATTTTTATGATGCTCATGACCCTGCAAATGCAAACAACACTGACAAAATGAGGCGAATTCGGTTGGTCTTTGATCACCTCAGGCAAACCTTTCGATCCTCATTCTATCCCTATAGAGATCTCATCATAGACGAGAGTCTCGTGTTGTGGAGAGGCAATATTTCATTCAGACAGTATATACCCAGCAAAAGGCACCGTTTTGGGTTCAAGATCTTTGTTATGTGTGACTGTAGGACTGGATACGTGCAAGACATAGTCTTGTACACCGGTGCACAGACAGACATAATAGAAGATCGAAGTATAGGACTTTCGGGAGCAGTGGTAAAGACGATGATACAAGACTACCTTCATCGTGGTCACGTTCTCTACCTCGACAACTGGTACACTAGCCCTCTTCTCGCTCGTTATCTTCACACACATGAAACGGGAGTCTGTGGAACCGTAAAGGTGAACCGGCGTCACATGGTCAATGTAGGGCGGAAACTTGCAAGGAGTGAGGTTGTCTTCTTCAAAGCCAACAACATCCTTGCAACAATGTGAGTAAGCCTCTTGTCCACAGTTCACCGCCCCTTGATGCACCGTACTGATTCTGTTGATTACCATAGCGACAGCAGGCGTCGTGTTTGGAAACCTGAGTGTGTAATGGATTACAATATAAACATGCGCCTCGTGGACCAGTCTGACTCCATGATATCGACGGTAGAGTGTGCCAGGACCACGATGAAGTGGTATAAGAAACTGTTCTTTCACTTACTAGATATCACTGCTCCGAATTGCCACCACCTTCACGCCATGACCACATGAGTTCAGGAAACATTTGAAGGGTTTGTGAGGGAGCTCACACGAGAAATCTTTGCTAAGTATGCTGTTGAAAGGCCCCAACAGCGCCCCCGCACTGCCCCTATTACCCAGACTCCCCAGAGAATATCCGGCCGCCATTTCCCCACTCCTATCCCTCCCCAGCCCAACAGACCTAGGCCCCAGCGCAGGTGTCAAGTGTGCAGTAATTCCCAGGTGAGACTCACGACACAGAGGAAGGACACCCGCTATGAGTGCGTGCAGTGTGACGTGGGTCTGTGTATTCACCCATGTTTTAGTGAATATCACACGTTGCTGCAATTTTAGCATGGTGTGAATGCGAAAGGACGCTGAAATTATGAGGTAAATGCGACAGACAGACGCTCTGTGAAAATATCAGTCATGTGGATCTCCAAATATTAGTATAAAGTGCCTACGGGTAGAACATAAGTGAAAACATTGGGTGTAAGTATATAAATCTGCCCTAAGTTGAAACTTACATAGAGAGGGTTGTTTGATGCGATATTCTGTCGCTCAGTGCAATAAATACGGCCCGTTATTATATATTTATTATTATGTGACATTCTTACGGGTATAATATAAGTTCAAATTATTGTATATGATGATGTATATTCTAAGTCAAATATTCATAGCGTGTCTATAAAGATAAGATTTCCTGACGCTTAGTCGAATGAATAAGGCACGTATTAGTCAAAATAAAAGTCAGCAAGTGATAAAGTGAATAATTAGTATATAAGTGTGTGAGTGAATTAGTATATAAGTGTGTGAGTATTATGTATGACGAAACATTCCTTGCGAGGGTATTTTCAGGCGATATTCTCACGCTCACTTGAATAAATAATGGCAGTAAGTATGTACAGTGCATTCTAGGGGTGTAAACGTGTGTAATGTAAGTGGGAAAATATAATTGGAGTAAATAAATAAAGTAGATGATGAAACACGAGTGTTTGAGATCGTGGTTGCTACGTGAATAGGCGCTAGCATATCGCTAAATGCACTCGTAATGAATGAAAATAATTGAAAACCTTTACAGTGGTGGAGGAAAGGTTCTATGTAAATGGGAAAATAATTGGAAAGTGATAAAACAATTTGGTATGTTGAAATACGAGTCATAGCGAGTGCGCTTACTAAGCTGATGTGCGCTAAACTTATGCTGCATGTCATCATAATGAATGAAAACATCTGAAAACACTTACAAACAGTTGTAATTGGTAAATTGTCATTGAAACAGAAGTATACAAGTAGAAAAAATGATAGGTTGACTCATACCAGAAACTTAGCATATAGCATGTTACGACTCGGACCTAACTCGCTATGCTCGCGCGACGGTACAATGCTTATTTTTCCTATATATGTGTCTGAAATCCATTATATTGTTACTGTTATTGTTTATTAGTTCAAATTCAATAAATGTAGAGGTGTTGTGTGTTGTTTCTCCCATTATTCCTTACCATAGAAAACGTAAACGCATATCCAGCCCATTACAGAATACGATACCTGCGGGGGGAAACCGCACCTGTACAGACCACTTATAGACCACAGGGACCACTTTCTTCATGATTTTCCATCGTTTCTCGACCTAAGCGGAAGTTTTAGAAGAAAAAAAAAATTTCCAAAAAGGCTCGGGACTGGGGGATGTCATAGGTGCGGAAAGGCTCGGGACGTGACGGGTTAAAGGTCGCCTGGATAAGTATTTGTCATCTAACCCCCAGCTTAATATGTTTGCATACTTCTGTATGTATAATTTTCTATTTTATTTTATTTTATTTTAGAGCCAAGATGAATTTATTAAATGCAAATATAGTATATGCACAGACCAGGATATGCACAGATAGCCCTGAGTTAACCGTCATTACTCATACTTTCGACCTGTGATGGGCTGTGGATCACTGAGGGTCCCTATTAGTTAAGTGGTCACCATCGGGATTTTTATAATGTACCAGGGGTCACTGCTTCAGGAGGTGACTTGTGTGCTTGTCCTGCATGGGAAAGTTCCTAGTCTCAGTGGAATGAACGGAGCTGGGGCCTGATTGACTGCTGCCTACCTTAATAACGCCAGGCAAAACTGCTGCACCACCCCTGAACATCCACACTGTGCACTGTGCAAATTCCACGCTGTGTCCGCAGACGCCCTGTTAACTCAACATACCCGTGCATAGTGACATGCATTAGCCGTTTATTTCTTTGATTATTCATTTTACTTTACTACTTTCCCTTTCAGGTTATTCATACTAGTAACTTATATATAATGTATTATAGAATGTAGCTTTTCCTTTCCAGTCTTTCCTATGAAATTTCCATGTCAGTTTTTTCATGCTGCATGGTGGTTTTTCTCACTCTTTCTTGCCAGTTTTAACTGGAGGGTTTGGAGGTTGGGGGAGCCTTCTTGCTTTACTATCCTTATCCTTCAGCATGTAGAGTTAGATCTTGTACTTTAATCATAGTCTACTCTGTAACAAACAGCCTCGAAAGGACCATAAGGTCTCTTGCTGTTTGCTTTCCTTTGTACTCCTTTGTACAGTACATAAGTTAGAGTCCTCTTTTCAGCACCTTTCGTGTCCCACCGCTGCCACCAATTTAAATGTTCCGGCGTAGTCTCGGCTGAATTCCAGTTAGCCACAGAGACTGTGGTGATGATGTTAATGATCCTGTGATCAGGAGCAGGTAGTGTGTCAGGTGAATCAGAAAACCAGGAGCAGGTGTGTTTCTCCCTCTTTATTATGCCACAGAAGATACAGCTGTGACAAGAGAGATAACGGAATAGAGTGTCTACTTTTGGCAGGAGCTACAAGCTGTCTGACTGCCCTCGCTGCCTAGCCTAGAAACCGACCTAGGTCAGCAAATTAGGAGATGCCATTATCTCTCAGACACATGGAGATATGTACACGAGTAGGTGTGAGTTACAACTCTACAATGCACTTCATACATCTCAGTAAGGCCGTATTAATAGTATATGTAGCATTAACACATATACATTCCCCCAAGACTGAGATATATACAGAATTTATACCCTTCCCTCACCCCTCCTTTAATCCCCCTGTTTACGTCTAAAAGTGCTAACCTCGACAATGTCTGGGGCAGCCTTTCTCTCTCTCTCCCGGACTACACTCAGCAGTAATATTGGTTATTCATCTCAACACTGCTATACACATCCGTTAAATATGAATAAACACATCCCATGTATAACATGCATATTAATATGATACATAACTCATTATGGGAGTAAAGCCTAGCACCAGAACATAATTATGATTTCTGTCCCAACACAGTGTTGCAATAAGCTCAGATAAAATGCTGATATATAAAGTGAAAATCCATAAATCAAATTTAAACAGTTGCAGAGCTGCCTTGGCTTTAATTTTAGGTTCTATTAATCTTAAGTGGTGACATCCTGTTTTTAAGCAAAGCATAGTTTGGTTCCTTCTCGTGCCTGCTTGAGTATTATGCTCAATTTCTTTCCAATTCTGACACATTCAAATAATACTGCAGTACACACTGATATATCGAGTTACTGAAAACTCCACGAAACTCAAGCGTCTGTATAAGTGTCATCCTATAATGGTGTAATTTTTCGACACTCACTGAACGCTGATATTCACCTAATCATCATTTTTTCACGGCGACATACCTCCAGAGGGTCTGTCGCACGTCACTCCCTGCCCATGCCCATTTTATTGTGGCACCATCTGCATAATTCAACACGTTCCTGCCGTCTTCTCCCTGAGAGGGATTTTCTTGTTGATCGCGTTCTCACGCAAGAAGTATTGCCTTTAGAGTCCAAAGCGTAGAGCATACAGTCATCTTTTGGTTCTAGTATCGTGCATCTCTGAGTGTACGTTGTTGTGTAGTGCTGGGACCTCACTCTCAAAGTGGTCAATTTTCAGTCAGTGGATAAAGCATATGTTACCACATACTTTAGTTCACCGTGATCACTGCGCTCACTAACTACCAATGCTTGCACTAACCCGATACATGTATAGATATATGGCACAAATATGTTATCGAAAGGTATTAACCGAAACAATGCCCAGTTATACAGATCAGCTAAACCTAACCATCAGTAAGTTTTCATATAAAAAGAAAATGAAAGAAGCAATAGAATGTTCTCGTCGTCTTCATGATCCAATAAAACGAAGATTATTTGTTTCTGTGGACAAGAGAACAGTGTAATACTAAACACGCACGACACTCTCATTCTCGCGCGTGTGTGTGTGTGTGTGTGTGTGTGTGTGTGTGTGTGTGTGTGTGTGTGTGTGTGTTTGAATTCCTGAACCTGCATTCACTTGTATTAATGCTTGAGAAACTGACGTCATTCAGGCAAAAACCTATCAGGGGATTAGTTGAACTGATAATGACTTATTGAATCAAGCAGTCAAGAAATATGAATGGAAGAATATGTACAGAACGTGCAAGAGAGAGAGAGAGAGAACGACTACATGGGCTAGTAAGGAAGAGTTTGTGAGAGAGACGAAATACGCATAATGATCTTTGATCTGATATTAATTACAGATAATAAGAGATGCTGAATTGTTTATCGATAGAAAGAAAGAACAAACTTTCTTAAATTTTGCAAATTGCTACCAAAAGATTATTATTGGTAGGTAAATCACAATCGCCTTAAAGACTTAAGCATACAGTAAACAACTCTTTCATAATTTTTGGACTTTCAGAATAATATTATGTTACTGCCCATAAACTGAACCCCGCGCACGTCGGGGGGGTGTAAAGGATGTACTGAGCTTGGCAATATAACTGACTCATTTGGTATAAAGAATCTTAACAGAAGTCCTGCATCGCCGCAGAGTTCTTGGGAATATAAGGAGAAAAAAACCAAGAATGTGTGTGTGTGTGTGTGTGTGTGTGTGTGTGTGTGTGTGTGTGTGTGTGTGAAGGCAGTAGACGCGCACATCTACATACATGTACATACCCCTTCTTCACTACATGCAGCACTCAACATAGTACATAATCTCTTTCCCCTTCTCTTCCTGTGTGTGTGTGTGTGTGTGTGTGTGTGTGTGTGTGTGTGTGTGTGTGTGTGTGTGTGTGTGTGTGTGTTTACATGTACTAGATATTCGCTCTGGGCAACTCTCAACACACACAATTCCATGTCCCTCTCTCTCCCTGTTTCTATTTGTCTGTTTGTTTGTGTGCCAGTTTGTGAGCCTCCTTACACACACACACACACACACACATGGATACTATCCATACTCTCACCTGGGTATAGACAAACGGAGAATGCATAGACATGGAAGGCATTGGGAGAAGGCAGTGAACTGATTTGGGGAAGATGGAGGAGGCGAGGAGAAACCAATATTGGGGGAGAGAGGGAGAGCTTAGAAGACAAAGGGGGAGAGACAGGAAACGGAAGGGAGAGAAAGTGAGAGGATAGAAGAGGAAAAACGGGGGAGATATAAAAGGATGGTGAGAAAGTTAGAGAGATATAGGGAAAGAAAGACGATAAAATTAAAGAAGACCGAAAGAGACAGGAAAATGACATGAGAGAGAGAGAGAGAGAGAGAGAGAGAGAGAGAGAGAGAGAGAGAGAGAGAGAGAGAGTACATTGTATTGCATATGAGTACAGCTAACAGGAAGCCTGTTGGGTCATGGCGAGGTTATCTGTTGGGAAAAAGGCTGATTCTGGTAAAGTATAAGAAACGTCTAAGAGAAAAGGATGGGAAAGAGAAAAGCTCTCCCACACCCACCACATCACTTGGTTAAATCGTTAGGAGAAAGAGGAAAACAAGCACTGGATTTTTAAAAGGAATGTACAAGAAATTTTTTATAGGAGAGGCAGAAGAGGAACACCCATACAATATGTAATCTACTGTATATTCTTCAGATCTGTAAAAGCAAGAGAAAACACAATCGCCGGGTGTTCTCTGTATTAAGCCATCTCACAGTTATCAGCATACACTTCAACCAGGAATTAAACAACACTGCAGAGGTTACAGTCTGTAATTATAAAATATTAGTCTATCCGAATTTTAAACGTACCAATAGTTTTTGCATTAACTACACTTCTGGTAGGCAATTACATTGTCCTCTGCGCGAATAATAAGTTTTCCCTGTACTACTGTAGCATTTCTTGCTTTAGAGTTTCATCCTATTATTTTTAGTCAGTGCCATTCTGTATTTCTAACAAGTTAGCTAATCTAACATCGTGAAATTTGTTAAGAATTTCAAAAACTTGAAATACATGTTCTGACTTTTTTTTTTTTTTTTTTTTTTAGAAAACATATGAAGTCGCACTTGGTAGCGTAAATTTCGCAATGATCGAAAAATTTTTGATGCTCTGCACCGTACGCTTCCCAATCTATCTTCGTTCAAATTGAGATTCTAGGATCATATCTAGCCCTATCTTTATAAAATAAATGTAGTCGCACATTGTAGGGTACTTTTCGGAATGATGGAGAAAATTTTTCTTAGTCTGCACTGCACACTTCCCAATCTTTTATCGTACAAAATAACATTCCGGGATCATAGCTGCAAACAGCATTCCACAGGTGTGGTCTAACTAATGACATATAATGCTTCGAGATTTTATCAGATGTTTAATGACCAAAGAACGTTGCAGTGAAACCGAACATTATGATCACCTTGTTTCTGTCTGCAATACACCGGCTTCAGTTTTTGAGGTCGTAACTGATAATAACTCCCAAGTCTGTCTCGGCCATCACTTCCGTCTGGGGATTATTGAACATGTGATATTCATATTTAATAGTTTTGCTTAGAGAGTGCATCATTTTACCTTTATCAACATTAAATATTGTCTTCCACATTTCACTCCAAAAAACAATGTCATACTACTCACCAATCCTTCGTCCTCAAGCTGATTGCTCCAGATGGTCCCTGAAGTGAGTGTAGGAAGAGTGAGTGAATAGGGAAAGGGAGCATTTTTTTTTTTTTTTTTGCCAGTGTTTGTACGCGTGGCAGAGGTGCAGTGACACAACTAAGGCTTAAACTAACCCTCCACAACAATAACATTTTCAGAAGACCGCAGTCCACCACAAACACTATTTACATGAAAATTTTCCATAATCGCAGCATACATTCTGTTGGGAGTCCGGTAACCATGGCAACTACCTTGAGGCAGTACAAGCTCGTCTCACCACCACCACCTCCTTACACACACACACACACACACACACACACACACACACACAGATGTATGTTTGGCTTGCATTGTCGCTTGATTCTAGCACTGCTGTGCCACTAGAAGTCTGGGTATTACAGCAACTACTACAGATATTACTAATATAAATACTACTACTACAACTACCACTACTACAACTACTACTATAACTATCACTGCTACAACTGCTACTAATACTACAAATACCATTACTACAACTGCTGCTATTACTACCACTACTAACTACATTACTAACCCATACTAATACCTACATTACTAACACATACCAGCTCTACTACTAAAACTACTACCATTACTACTACTACTACTACTACTACTACTACTTCTACCACTGCTACTACTACTACTGCTACTACAAAAAACTAAAATAATATTGTGAACAAAATAGTTATTCACGTACTGCCCATAATCGAAAATATTTACCACTATGACATTTTTTTCCTGTGATATGTACTTTTTCATCATAACAAATATGTATACGCACAAAATTTTCAATGAAAAATAGGCACTGACTTTACCATGAAACAAACTTTCTGCTTCCATTATACACATAAATTTACACAGAGCAGTAAAATTATTTTTTTCTGATTAGCCTACACAAGAACCAACACATGTACTAAACTAACACTACTTATGCATGTGACCCAGACTTTTACCACTCGGTCTTTGAGTGAAAGTCAAAGAAACAGGTAGTGCACAGTGCCACTTGATATTCAGCACACCATCACCTTGTCATAAGGCACTGCTGTGGTCAGTGTGATGAATTGGCGCAAATATAGCAACGCCGGAAGGCTTCTTTGCTTGCAGGTGTTGGAGACAGCACTTCCATGTAATGCCAAGTGAGGTAGACCCTGCACTGCAGCCTGCCAAGCAGTTGCTGTACACTTGTCTCCGTTTCACAGCAGGCACTGCTTTACCATATCCTTCTAGAAGGCCGTGAATTATATCCTTCCCAAACTGTCTAAGGAATGTGTTTGTCTCTGTTACTTCCTTGTACAGAATGAAAGCATTCAGTACACAGATGCCAAGTACATGTAAGAATGCCTTCTTGTACCACTTACAGCATCGCCTCAGACAGTCGATGATGATGATCTGCATATCAGATTTATCGGCAAGTCACAGGTTGACGTTATAGTCGATAATGGCATCAGGCTTGAAGACTGGTTGCCTCATTCTCTTATCGATCTTGCTTGTGTCTACCAATTTACCTTCATGGACCGTGGAGAGGACATTTACCTTTCTCTTATTGTGCCAGTGAATAGCAAGGAGTTTATCTGAGTTCAAGGTCCTGCACTCTCCCTTCATGGTGCCCTTTGAAAAGGATGGCCAATATTTCCTCTTTGCGCGGGCAGTGCCACACGATCCAATTTTGTGTTCTAGCAGGTGTTTGCAAGACCTGGTGCTTTGTAATAATTATTGGTAAACAGGATATGGTTGCCACCGAAGTACCTGTCCATGAGCTTCTTCACGACTGAGCCAGGGAAGACATTGGTGGTCGTCTTTCGATAATCCCACATCACTTGCTGTATGCACAATAAATTCTATCATGTAGTCAGTCTTGCAATCACACAAAACAGAAAACTTAATTCCAAAACGATGTCTCCTTGATGTAATATACTGTATGAAGGCAAGACATCCCCTGAACAGAACAAGCAACTTGTTGATAACAACCTTCTAGAATGGCATGAAATATAATCGAAATTTTTCCTTTATCATTTCCAGATTTGAGTGAATTTTCCATAACCTATTGTTCAGATGCGGGCACATGTTGGATGAGAAACAAAGGTACCTGAGGATGTCGAAGTACCTGTCCCGTGGCATATACTTACTGAATATTAGTGACAAAGCAATATCATCCACTAGCTAGTAATCGTGAATATTGTGTTTCTTTTATGTGAGGCATCAACATAATCAGTGCAAGCGAATTTTCCATAACCTATTGTTCAGATGCGGGCACATGTTGGATGAGAAACGAAGGTACCTGAGAATGTTGAGGTACCTGCTGCGTGGCATATACTTTTTTTTCTACGTGAGGTAGAAGGAACCAAAGGCAACGAGCCCGCAAAACTATTCCTTCCAAGAGAAAAAACAAAATACAAGAGAGAGCCAAATTCAAGATCCATTCATTTCGAGATGCCTGGACACACAGCGTTTGAAAGACTGGAGATCATAGGAAGCAGGAAATACAGACAAAGGGAGACAGTTCCGGAGTTGACCTGTTGCATAAATGAAGGACTGGGAGTAACAGTTAACTCTTGCATTAGAGAGGTGGACAAAAATGGGTAAGAGTTTGCTGCTAGACGGGTGCTACGCGCCCATCATAGAGGTGGAGGAATGAATGCACACAGTTCAGAGGGACAGTGAACATTGAAGTACCGAGAGAAAAGACATAAAGATGCAACAGTGTGGCGAAGAGACAGAGGTTGAAGGGAGTCAGTAAAAGGAGGAGAGTTAATGAGACGAAAAGCCTTTGACTCCACCCTATTGAGAAGAGCTGTATGTGGGGAGCCTTCCCACACATGAGAGTTGTACTCCACGGAGGGGCGGATAAAACCCCTGTATAGAGTCAACAACTGTGCAGGGGTAAAGGAACGGAGTCGGCTCAGCACACCCAATCTCTTGGAAGCAGATTTGATAAGAGATGCAGAATGAGCTTTCCAAGATAAGTCCCGAGTAAATGAAACCCCAAGCATGTTCAACGATGATGCAGGATTATGTGAACATTATTAAACATTAGTTGGTATACCTGTGGAAGATTTTGTCGGGTTGATAGGTGCAAAAACTGAGTCTTTGATGCAATAAAAACAACCAGATTATTTTTACCCCAGTCAGAGATACGAGCCAAGTCAAACATTAGGTATGCCATAGCCTCATCCCTTGTTTGTTGAAGTAACTGCTGAGATGGACGTTGTGGGAATCGAATGGAAAGGTGAAGGGTGGAGTCATCAGCATATGAGTGGATAGGGTTAGATGTACAGCTTAGAAGATCATTGATGAATAAAAGGAAGAGAGTTGGTGATAGGACAGAGCCCTGAGGAACACCACTGTTAATGGATCAAGGAGAAGAACGATGGCCGTCTACAACAGTGGCTATAGAATGACCAGAAAGGAAGCCTGAGATGAAGGCACAGATAGAAGGATAGAAACCGTAAGAGGGCAGTATGGAAATTAAAGATTTATGCCAGACTCGACTGAAAGCCTTTGAGATATCAAGTGCAATGGCAAAGCGTTTGCCAAAGTCCCGAAAGGAGGATGACCAGGAGTCTGAAAGGTAGGTGAGAAGATCGCCAGTGGAGTGTCCCTGACGGAACCCATACTGACGATCAGAAAGAAGGTTGTGATAGGAAAGATGCTTTAAAATTTTTCTATTAAGAATTGACTCGAAAACTTTTGAGACACAGGATGTTAAACCAAATGGACGATAGTTAGAGGGTTGGGAATGGTCACCCTTCTTTGGGACTGGCTGAAAGAGAGCAAACTTCTAGCAAGAAGGAAAGGTACAAGTTGACAGACAAAGGCGAAAGAGTTTGCCTAGGCAAGGTGTAAGCACAGAAGTACAGTTCTTGAGAACAACAGGAGGGACTCCATCAGGCCCATATGCCTTACTAGTATTGAGGCCTGTGATGGCAGAAAATACATCAGCTGAAGAAATTTTAATGTTAGCCATGAGGATTGAGGAACTCAGAGGGGGGAAGTGATGGAGGAATAGCACCGGAATCGTTTAAGGTGGAATTGGAGGAGAAAGTCTGAGTGAAGAGATCTGCTTTATCAGTAAAAGAAATAGCTACAGAACCATCAGAGTAGAAAAGAGGAGCGAAGGATGATTGGGTAAAATTGTTAGAAAGGTTTTTGGTAAATTGCCAGAAGGAGCGGGAAGAATTCGAGTTAGAGAGTTGAGAGCATTTTGTACGGATGAAATTAATTTTAGCAGAGCGAAGAACAGACTTAGCATGATTCCGGGCAGAAACGTATAAAAGATGTGATTCAGGGGTGGGTTGGCTCTGGTACCTTTTATAGGCCCTCTCCTTGTTGCAGACAGCATTAGAAGAAGCGTGATTAAACCAAGGCTTTCGTGCATTAGTCAATGGATATGAGAAAGGAATGTATGCTTCCATGCCCGAGAGAATAACCTCCGTAGTGTGAAAGGCACACCCAGATGGTTCCCGGCCATGGAAGCAATAATCATTCCAGGGATAATCAAAGTAGTACTGCCTGAGGGCCTCCCAATCTGCAGCTCCAAAGTGCCACAGACGACATTTCTTTGGAGGGTCCACAAGCCGTACCGGAGTGATGGGACAGGTTAACCCGTCACGTCCCGAGGTTTTCTGCACCTCCGACATCCCCCAGTCCTGAGGTATTTTCGAAAAAAAATCTTTTGGCTAAAACCTTTGCTTTTGGTGAGAAACATCGAAAATTCATAGAGAAATTGCTCACCTGAGGTTTAAAATACCCAATCCAGGTAGGAATTCCTCCTTACCTGACTGGGTTTTCTAACATGCTGGCACCAAAGAAAACGAGTTTTATGGGAAGATAACTATTTTATCCACTCATAGACGGTATTTATTTATTTACTTGGTACGAATGTATATGTAGTATGAGAGTATATTGGTTTTCAAGCAGTAATAAAGGCATTATAAGCATTGTTTCACTCACTAACTAATCACCATACCTGACCTTTTTTTGCCACATTACCTGATCATTATTTCTGGCTGTTTCTTCTTCTAATGCTATGTAAAGCTTGTCCTCCACATTGTCATCAATTGGGGAATCACTCTGGCCCTGAATATCTTTACTAGCCAGGTCACTGGTAACAGGTCCTTTGCCAAAACAATGCCGTGAGGGGGGGAGGGGGGAGGTTATGCGGTGTAAGGCATTGTCCCTGCTTGGCATCTTGTAGAGGAATAGAGGAAGGTGTCCCGTGCATACATACGAAAAATCACGCGCGAAAATTGAAAATTCTGCAAATTAGGGACCTTGCAATTGCACGACGTACTGGTACATTGCCGGGACTGGCAAATGCAAATCGTTGCAACGTACCTATACGTCGACGGGACGGGGCGGGTTAAGGTGATAAGGTTGTGATTGGAGAAGCCCAACAGAGAGAAAATATTAACAGTGTAAGCAGAAGGATTAGTTGTAAGGAAGAGGTCAAGTATGTTGGAGTTCTCTCCAAGGTCGTCAAGGATACGGGTAGGGCGCTGTACAAGCAGCTCTAGGTCATTAACCTGAGACATCCTGTCAACCTATGGGTACGTTGCAACATTTTGCATTTGCCAGTCCCGTCGGCGTACTGGTACGTCGTGCAATTGCAACGTCCCTAATTTGCACAATTTTCAATTTTTGCACGTGATTTTTCGTACGTATACATGGGACACCTTCCTCTATTCCTCTACAAGATGCCAAGCAGGGACAGTGCCTTACACTGAATAACCTCCCCCCCCATTGTCTCGGCAATTCAGCTCAAAGTCAAAGTCAAATGTTTATTTAGCCATAGAGATTTAAAAAGTTGACATAACTCTTAGTGTACTAGTGGCTGAGCCTTTTGAGAGTCCAGGAACTCTGTTTAAAGGCACCTTGTTTTTCTTGCACTTTTGGTAAACATCAATTGTCTAGTAAGGCTAAAACTACGATTTTACTAAATCAGCTGTATGACTTTTAAGTAATAATGGTCATCCCCGAATGACAATAGTTTAAGATTTTAATAAAGGGTATATACAAGATAGCACTACAACAAAACGGAGGTAATTTTATATTAATACCAGCAATAATAGTAACAATAATAATAACTACCACAATAACAATAATAATAATAAATAATAATAATAATAATGAAAGTCAACTAATTTAAAGAATTAGTACTTTGATAGTAAGTAGGATTTATAAGCAGATTTGAAAGATACAGCCTCGCTTAGTTCCCGAATGGCCATTGGGATACCATTCCAAACTTTGGGTCCCTGATAAGTGATATGCGACTGGGATTGGGTTGAAGCCATGAGCGGTATGTTTAGATTACAGTTATTTCAGAGATTTTACCGATCATTCATATTAAAATCAAAGTAACGGTTAAATGACAGGTTGTGCAGAGACTTGTAAACAAACAAAGCAGTGCAGTAGGACTTTATATCAGGCAATTTTAGGATACCCAATTTCTTGAAAGATGGATTAGTGTGGTCATATTTGCGTAAGTTTTCCATTATACGGACCAATTTCTTTTGGGCTATAAATATGCGGTTTAGCTCTGTCTTATAAGCACCACTCCATATAGTGTTACAATAAAACAATAAAGGAAAAATCAGCGAGTAATAAATGAGCTTAAAATGAGGTCACCTGTTACCAGTGACCTGGCCAATAAAGATATTCAGGGCCAGAGTGATTCCCCAATCGATGACAATGTGGAGGACAAAGTTTATATAGCATTAGAGGAAGAAACAGTCAGAAATGATGATCATGTAATGTGGCAAAAGAAGGTCAGGAATGATGATGAGTTAGTGAGTGAAACAATGCTTATAATGCCTATATTACTGTTTGAAAACCAATATACTCTCATACTACATATAGATTCGTACCAAATAAATAAATAAATACCATTTATGAGTGGTGTGGAATAGTTATCCTCCCATAGAACTCGTTTTCTTTGCAGCCAGCCTGATAGAAAACCCTGTAAGGTAAGGAGGTACTCCTACCTGTATCGAGTATTTTAAACCTCAGGTGAGCGATTTCTCTATGAATTTTCGATGTTTCTCACCAAAAGCGGAGGTTTTAGCCAAAAACAAAAAAAATAAAAAATGCTTGGGACTGGGGGGTGTCGGAGATGCAAAAGTGCTCGGGACGTGACGGGTTAAGGGTAGAAAAGGTGTTGGCTTCTTCATCAGGTGGATCAGTTAAAGAAGAGGAGAGCCAAAGGTGGTGGTGAACACTGAAATCTCCAAGAATGGAGCTTTCATAGAAAGGAGAAATGGATAGAATGTGTTCCATCGCAGAAGTAAGATAGTCAAAGAATTTTTGATAGTAGAATTAGGAGATAAATAAACACCACAGACATATTTAGTCAGAGAATGACAGGAAGACCGAAGCCAGAGTGTAGAGAATTCAGAAAAATCGAGTTCAGGAACACGAGAGCAAAATAAGTTGTTGTGTTTATATACACAACAGCCCCCTTTGGCTATGAAATGAGTATAGACAAAGTAGGAGGATACAGAAAAGGGTTTGCTGTCAGTTGCCTCAGACAGCTGAGTCTCAGTTAGAAAAAGAAGGTGAGGTTTAGAGAAGGAGAGGTGGTGCTCAACAGAGCGAAAGTTAGAGGAATGGCCACAAATGTTGTAGAAATGAGGAAGAGAGTCAGACAGTGGTTCCAGGCATCTTGAGTCATCACCGGGAGAGGGGCAGTGGGTGGGGGCATTTATGTTCCCCTCCTGGGGACTCTGAGGCTTACATTATTCGACGCCATTTTTTTTTTTTAAATTTTGAAAAGGAAGTGTGGTGTGTACTGTGCATGTAGTTTGGTGCTGATAGAGAAACTTGTATTGGAGAGCATGCTGGCCTACTCTCTGTGTTACTGAGACACTGAAAAAGTTCAGCAAAGGGGGATTGTCGAGACCTAGTCCCGAGGGCTGATGAAACAGGAGCTCCAGCTCTCCCTGTCATCAGCTTTCCATCCACCTTGGGAGTACTGCCTTGCTCGACTGGTGCTACAGTCTACTCCTCTGAATATTTGTGTCAAAGCAATATCATCCAATAGCCAGTAATCGTGAATATTGTGTTTCTTTTATGTGAGGCATCAACATAATCAGTGCAAGCCAAACATACGCCTTACTAACATTCATCATTGTCCATTCCTTCATTTTCACACATTCACGAATGTGCGAGGTTTCACCCCAGTTACTGCAATAATCCCTAAATGCATTTATTTCCTTTACATTGAAATCCATCAGTGTTGTTGTAAAAAATGCTATGAAAAAATCAACAGCAGCAGATGATGCATTGCACGGGAATTTTGGCTGCATACCTGCATTTATGTCATCAAACACAGGTACATTGGGTTGAAACCCTGTCCTTTCCACCCAGGTAAATGTTTCTAACATACTTACCCTTGATCCCTGCCTTGGCTGCCATGCACATGGCTTGTTATTTACCACATTTATAAAGGTAGGTGATATAATAACGAGCTTCAGTTGATTAGGTTCTTTATATTCCGTTAGTATTTTCTTGAATAAATAAGTTACAAAAATCATATATTCAGTATGCATGGGGATATTTGGTGTGAACGAGATAATTTATTTAGATCGATTTTCTGAGGATAATTTAACACATGGTCTGTCACTTCATTCTTTGATAATCTATCATCTTATGAACCTGAAAAACCGACTGTTGAATAGGAATGTTTTCGCTGTTTCTTTGGTGAAAACAAAGTATAGTAAGTCATTCAGTATTCCTGTTACTCTGATTATCGTGGATTATATCTTCTCTCGAGATTAATAGATACTGCTTCAGATTTAATATACATCCTACTGCAACTTTTCCACTTTTCTTATTCTTCGCATAAAAATAAATATTTTAGGTTTTGACAATGCTTTATGAGAAACGTTTCCTTTTTCTTTTTTCTTTTCCATTTTGCCTTATTTACTTATTCATATAATTTTCGCATAATGACTTTGTAATAAAAATAATGATACCTGGATAGTGATTTCGTGAACGTTGATATTTTACTTATGTTTTCCCTCGTGGCTTACGATTTCTTCAGTATTCTTCAAAAGCCAGGCTGGACTATAAACGTGATTAATTCGTTGGGTAATTCTCAATAAATATTTCGTTCGGTAGACATTAGTAGATTTTTTTTTTTTTTGCCACATTTATTCAACGTCATTTTTTATTTTTTACCACATTTACTCAACATCATCCATCTGTCATAAGTGAATCAAACTTCTGTAGGAAATGTTCTTACCCATTTTATCAAAGTTATCTACTTTTTTTTTTTTTAATATGGAACTAAAAGGATATATATAGTGGCGTTACATTTAATGAGAACATCACATCTAGTGATATTATTACCGTTGCTACTAAAATTCTGCCAACATCATACAAATCCATATAATTACTTTCTTTAGCTATGGTAAAGTCGATTGTATTTTACCACATGTTGATATATTCACTGCCTGACATAAAAATGCATCGTCTAACATTTCTAATAACCACATCCCTTCTTTGTCTGAACATAATTATTTTCATTTAATGTTTAGGGTACTGAAGTCCCCGAAAATAACAATGTCATTGATTTTTCATGACTGATTTTATTTCATTGTACAGTAATTTATTGCATTCTGCATATGTCATGAGTGGTCTGTATACTGTACCGATAAGAATGGGTTTATTACACTATGCGAACACATCAACTTACGAAGCTTTGAATATTTCAGCAACCAGTTTACTGATCTGTAGAGCATTTACGTGATTCTTAATATATATATATATATATATATATATATATATATATATATATATATATATAAACCCGCTGCATCCAGTTGACATGAATATACATCCACACGTTTTGTCACTGCCACTCCCTTTGATGTATATAAACGCGAATAATTGCAAGGTCCCTAATTTGCACAATTTTCAATTTTCGCAAGTAATTTTTGGTATGTATACATGGGACACCTTCCTCTACAAGATGCCAGGCAGGGACAATGCCTTACCCCGCATGACCTTCCCCCCCTCGCACGGCATCGTCTCGGCAATTCACCTGTTACCAGAGTAAACACATGTCGTGCCATAGTGTGAAATTCAGAGCCAGAGTGATTCCCCAATCGATGACAACGTTGAGGACAAAGTTTATGTAGCATTAGAGGAAGAAACAGTCAGAAATGATGATCAGGTAATGTCGTCAAAAAAGGTCAGGTATGTTGATGTGTTTGGTGAGTGAAAAAATGGTTATATTGCCTATATTACAGTGTGAAAAGCAATATACTCTCGTACTACATATAAATTCGTATCAAATAAATAAATAAATACCATTTATAAGTGGTATGGAATAGTTACCCTCCCACAGAACTCGTTTTCTTTGGAACTTCCTGATAGAAAACCCAGTAAGGTAAGGAGTACTGCTACCTGTATTGAGTATTTTAAACCTCGGGTGAGCAATTTCTTTATGAATTTTCGATGTTTCTCACCAAAAGTGGAGGTTTGAGCCCCCCAATTTTTTTTTCCAAAATTGGTCGGAACTGGGGGGAATCAGTGGTGGAAAAGTGGTCAGGATGGAGCAGGTTAACCCGCCCCATCCTGACCACTTTTCCACGACTGACTCCTCCCAATCCTGACCATTTTTGGAAATTTATTTTTTTGGCCCAAACCTCCGCTTTTGGTGAGAAACATCGAAAATTCATAGAGAAATTGCTCACCTAAGGTTTAAAATACTTGATACAGGTATGAGTACTTCCTTACCTTGCTGGGTTTTCTAACAGGCTGGCACCAAAGAAAACGAGTTCTATGGGAGGATAACTATTTCAGACCACTCATAAATGGTATTTATTTATTTACTTGGTACGAATTTATATGTAGTACGAGAGTATATTGGTTTTCAAGCAGTAATATAGGCATTATAAGCATTGTTTCACTCACTAACTCATCACCATACCTGACCTTTTTTTGCCACATTACCTGATCATCATTTCTGACTGTTTCTTCCTCTAATGCTATGTAAAGCTTGTCCTCCACATTGTCATTGATTGGGGAATCACTCTGGCCCTGAATTTCGTACCGTGGCATGACATGGCTTTACTGGCCAGGTCACTGATAACAGGTGAATTGCTGAGACAATGGCGTGCAGGGGAGGGGAGGAGGTCATGCTGGGTAAGGCATTGTCCCTGCCTGGTATCTTGTAGAGGAAGGTGTCACGTGTATAGGTCCCAAAAATCACTCGCAAAAATTGAAAATTGTGCAAATTAGGGACCTTGCAATTGAGTCGTGTTTATGTACGTCGACGGGATTGGCAGTGACAAAATAAGTGGACGTTAAAGAACGTCGACGGGACGCCGTGGGTTAAAATGCAGTATAGTGCCCCTGGAAGCGCCCAGACGACACCCCCACAAGGAGTCCATATATAGAGGAGCAACGACAGCACACCGGGACTCGGAGCGACAATGGCACAAGTCCACCTGGGCCACGAGCCCCTATGACCCGGAACTCGCCCGCCCCCACCATAGCAAGAATACTAGACTACCTTCTGGGCAAGCCTTCTCCAACCAGCTTCGGGGTGGAGCTGTTTCTCCAGCTCCTGCCAGCACCCCTGAGACAGCCTGTTGCCGTTCACACCTCAATAAGGAGACAGCCTGTAGCAGCTCTAAGGGCAGCAAGGAGACGGCCTGTAGCCACTCCTGCCTTCATCAGGAGACAGCCTGTAGCCACTCTGAAGGTGCTTTCCTTGAGACGGCCCGTAGCCGCTCAACCCTCCTGAAGGAGACGGCTTGTAGCCTCTCTGAGGGTAATCAGGAGACGACCTGTAGCCGCTCCCACCTTCATCAGAGACAGCCTGTAGCCAATCTGAGGGCAATAAGGAGGCAGCCTGTAGCTGCTCCCGCCTTCGTCAGGAGACGGCCTGTAGCCACTCCGAAGGTGTCTTCCTCAAAACAGCCTGTAGCTGCTCAACCCTCCTGAAGGAGACGGCCTGTAGCCGCTCTGAGGGAAATAAGGAAATGGCCTATACCCACTCCCACCTTCATCAGGAGAAGGCCTGTAGCCGCTCTGAAGGTGTCTTCCTCGAGACGGCCTGTAGCTGCTCAACCCTCCTGAAGGAGACGGCCTGCAGCTGCTCTGAGGGCAATCAGGAGACGGCCTGTAGCCGCTCCTGCCATCTTCAGGAGACGGCCTGTAGCTGCTCCGAAGGTGCTTTCCTCGAGATGGCCTGTAGCTGCTCAACCTCCCTGAAGGAGACGGCCTGTAGCTACTCCAAGGGAATTAAGGAGATGTCCTATAGCCGCTCCCACCTTCGTCAGGAGATGGCTTGTAGCAGTTCCGAAAGTGTCTCCCTCGAGACGGCCTGTAGCTGCTCTGAAGGTGTCTCCCTCGAGATGGCCTGTAGCCACTCAACCCTCCTGAAGGAGACGGCCTGTAGCCGCTCTGAAGGGAATCAGGAGACGGCCTGTAGCCGCTTCCGCTTTCATCAGGAGACGACCTGTAGCCACTCCCGCTTTCGTCAGGAGACGGCCTGTAGCCGCGCCGAAGGTGCTCTTCTCGAGATGGCCCGTAGCCGCTCAACCCTCCTGAAGGAGACGGCCTGTAGCTGCTCAACCCTCCTGAAGCAGACGGCCTGTAGCCGCTATGAGGGGAATCAGACTGCCTGTACCCACTCCCACCTTCGTCAGGGGAAGGCCTGTAGCTGCTCTGAAGGTGCCCTTGGGTCTGGTGGTAGCCGCTCCCTCCCCCAGGCCACGGCCAGTAGCCGGGCCTTGAAAATGCCCTGTAGCCACACCCCTAGAAGGTCATGGCCAGTAGCCGGGCCCTACAGAAGAAGACAGCCTGTAGCCGCTCCTCCGTCGGAAGTTTTTTTTTTTTATGCAAGGAAGAAGGAACAAAAGGCCATGAGCCCGCAGTAACAGTTCCCTCCAAGAGAAAAACAAAATACAGTAGAGAGCCAAATTCAAGATCCGATCATTTTGAGATGCCTGGACACACTGCGTTTGAAAGACTGGAGATCATAGGCAGCAGGAAATACAGACAGAGGGAGACAGTTCCAGAGTTGACCTGTTGCATAAATGAAAGACTGGGAGTAACGGTTAACTCTTGCATTAGAGAGTTGGACAGAAAAGGGATGAGAGCTTGCTGCCAGAGGGTGCTACGCGCCCGTTGAAGAGGTGGAGGAATGCAAGCAGGCAGTTCAGAGGAGTAGTGACCATTAAAGTAGTGATAGAAAAGAGATAAAGATGCAACAGTGCGGCAAAGAGACAGAGGTTGAAGGGAGTCAGTAAGAGGAGGAGAGTTAATGAGATGAAAAGCCTTTGACTCCACCCTATTGAGAAGAACTGTATGTGGGGAGCCTCCCCACACATGAGAGTTGTACTCCACACAGGGGCGGATAAAACCCCTGTATAGTCAACAATTGTGCAGGGGTAAAGAAGGAACGGAGTCGGCATAGCACATCCAATCTCTTGGAAGCAGATTTTACAAGAGATGTAATATGATCTTTCCAAGATAAGTCCCAAGTAAATGAAACCCCAAGCATGTTCAAGGATAATGCAGGACTAAGCTGAATATTATTAAACTATCTATCTATCCATCTATTGCCAGACGCCTCAATCCCGTTTGGAGTGGCCACAAACAAATCGCCTCCAAGTCGCCCTGTCCCCCTCCATTTCACTGCCCTGCTCCCAACTCACACCCCCCTCTCTCATATACCTCTCCACCCCATCCCTCCATCTCATCCTCGGGTATACCCGTGGAAGATTCTGTCGGGTTGACAGGTGTAAGAACTGAGTCTTAGATGCATTAAAAACAACCATATTATTTTTACGCCAGTCAGAGATACGAGCCAAGTCAGACATTAGGTGTGCCATAGCCTCATCCCTTGTTTGTTGAAGTAACTGTTGAGATGGGAGTTGTGGGAACCGAATGGAAAGGTGAAGGGTGGAGTCATCAGCGTATGAGTGGATAGGGTTAGATGTACAGCTTAGAAGATCATTGATGAATAAAAGGAAGAGGGTTGGTGGTAGGACAGAGCCCTGAGGAACACCCCTGTTGATAGATCTAGGAGAAGAACGATGGCTGTCTACAACAGTGGCTATAGAACGACCAGAAAGGAAGCTAGCGATAAAGGCACAGATAGAAGGATAGAAACCGTAGGAGGGCAGATTGGAAATTAAAGATTTATGCCAGACTCAATCGAAAGCCTTTGAGATGTCAAGTGCAATGACAAAGCTTTCACCAAAGTCCCGAAAGGAAGATGATCAGGAGTCTGAAAGGTAGGTGAGAAGATCGCCAGTGGAGTGTCCCTGACAGAACCCGTACTGATGATCAGAAAGGAGGTTGTGATAGGAAAGATGCCTTAAAATTTTTCTATTGAGAACTGACTCGAAAACTTTTGAAATACAGGACGTTAAAGCAATTGGATGATAGTTGAAAGGTTGGGAGTGGTCACCCTTCTTTGGGACTGGCTTAATGAGAGCAAACTTCCAGCAAGAAGGAAAGGTACAAGTTGACAGACAAAGGCAAAAGAGTTTGCCTAGGCAGGGTGTAAGCACAGAAGCACAGTTCTTGAGAACAATAGGAGGGACCTCATTAGGCCCATATGCCTTGTTAGTACTGAGGCCAATGATGGCAGAAAATACATCAGCTGAAGAAATTTTAATGTCAGCCATGAGGAAGTCAGAGGGGGGAAGTGATGGAGGAACAGCACCGGAATCGTCTAAGGTGGAATTGGAGGAGAAAGTCTGTGCGAAGAGATCTGCTTTATCAGTAGAAGAAATAGCTACAGAACCATCAGAGTAGAAAAGAGGAGGGAAGGATGATGAGGTTAAGTTGTTAGAAAGGTTTTTGGCAAGGTGCCAGAATGAGCGGGAAGAATTCGAGTTGGAGAGATGAGAGCTGACGCCTGTTGCCCGACCCACGACCCAGAGGGAGTCTCGGGCCTAGAGGAGTACTGGAGCGGACCCTTGGTCTCCCCCGGCCATTGTTCCCTATAACCGGCTCTGGAGGAGGCCCATCTGACGGACCCTGACGCAGACTGGTGCTGCAGCCCCTTCCTGACAGTGCCATGAAGCACCGGAAACCGCAGCCCTCGGGAACCCCAAACCGCCCCCAGGATTCCCGGACGGGAACTTCCCACACGTCGACACCGGAGACCTTCGTCCTCCATCAGGAGCCTGAACGAAAGGTTCAGGCAGTTATTCGGCCCCAGCCCTGAGGGCCATATTCCCGCCCCCAGCCCCAAGAGCATGGGGCCTAGCGCAACCCACAGCCCCGGACAAGAGAGGATTCCCCTGCCCGTGATCCCATGGCCTCTGGATATAGGGACCCCGGGCAGAACCCAGCCCGTCAGTAGCAGAGCTGTGACGCCTCCGCTGCCCTTGTACCTGACTGCCAAGACGCCCAGATCCGAAAGGAGTAACAATGGTTGTACAGTGTCTGATCTAGTAACACAGAGGCAGAACAGTGAACTAACCCTCTAATGGAAGTCAGTGATAATATCAAAGAGGTGGAGTGAGTAACAGTGATAGTGTAACCGCAAATACGGCCACCCAGTGAGAGTCAGGTCTATCAAAGTGAATACGCTACCACCATAAAATACCTCCTAACACTAAGACCAGATCCAGACCCCAGTGCCAAAGTAACAATTATCAACAAGGAACAATCTTAGTGACTCCACGATTATAGAAAACCCAGACTTCCTATAATTAATAATACTCTGCCTCACGTGCTGTTCACTTTGATCCGAGCAGTATCCTGCACGGTACTGGTAACCCATATCTAGACGTAAGAATTATAATTGTCCAGTGTATCTGTATCAGTGATATCTACTCGTTCCCCTGTCGAACATAGTAATACACGTGTAAGGTTGTTGCCTTGAGTTTTTGTGTCCTACCTCTCTCCTATTTGTCTAAGTTCCGGTCTAGAAAGAGAGCACCGCTACACACTAGGCGTTTACAGGACGGAAAGCTGGACCCTAAAACACCTAGCATTACATATCTATATATCTATCTATCTATCTATATCTATATCTACCTATCTATCTTTATATATCTATCTCTATATCTATCTATCTATCTATATATATATATAGATAGATAGATAGATAGAGTGAGAGAGAGAGAGAGAGGACAGACAGACACAGACAGACAGATGGACACAGAGAGAGAATTGAGCTCCCATGCCGATTTTGTGCAGTTCCAACTTTTTAAGTATTTTCTAGTTTTGTAGCAATACTTCCCCAGTAAGGTGCTTATCACGAGGGTTTAACCATGTTTCTGTAATCAAAAAAATGTCCGTCATTTTAGGTAATAGTACTGGTAATTACTTGGTCTCGTCTAGGAGTAAAATTTATTGCATTTACTCTACATATATGTATAATATTCATAGCATGGGCAGATCTATGAGGGATAATATGAGAAACACTAAAATAATTATTAGCTGTCAGAAATATTTGACTTTATAAAAACTTCGGTATCCTCACTCGACACCAAAAATGTAAAAAATCTCTGGTAAACAAATCGTAGGTCCTCACTCGTGGCACCAAAAATTTATCCTTAAATAAATTCACATAAGTCTCTTAGGTTTAAGTGTAATGTAACTGATACCTTGACTGACCTAATTATTACTCTTCTATCTCCTAGCTAATCCCCCATTGAATTGGCCAATTTGTGAAGGTTACTTAGCTAGAAAGAGTCGGACAGCAGAATGACAATGAGCCTGACTTTAGGTCGGTTGCCTGGGCATCCATACGTCCTTGAGGTGTGTATTTACAACATGCTAGCTCGACGAAGTCTAGGAGCAGAATGTGTGCAAATGGCGGGCCTCTATTTCCCTCATAGAATTGTAGAGGTGCCAACTATTATTTAATTACAATGCTAAATACAGTTAGATTCCATCATGATATATACAGGGCGAATCTAATTAATCTTAGTTTTAAATAAACTAAATCCAACCCAAATATTCCCTTTATCTGTGTAAATATATTAAACCCACAACTGCTCTTCATGTGAGGCTTCTCATTCTCTAATCATGTCATCTAACACGCAGACGCAGTTTAGGTCAATGGAACTTTCCAAATAATTACATGTATTTACAAGATAGTCCACGAGGGTTAGACGCAGTAGCATTTAACCCGCCCCGTCCGGGAGACGTGAATTCACGTCCTCACATGATGTGCACTCATATCCTGGAGATGTAAATTAACGTGGCAACATTGCAAGGTCCCTAATTTGCACAATTTTCAATTTAATTTGCACAACTTTAAATTTTTGCGAGTGATTTTTGGCATGTATACACAGGACACCTTCCTCTACAAGATGCCAGGCAGGGACAATGCCTTACCCAGCATGACCTCCTCCTCCCCCCCCTGCATGCCCTTTTCTCAGCAATTCACCTGTTATCAGTGACCTGGCCTGTAAAGCCATGTCATGCCACGGTACGAAATTCAGGGCCAGAGTGATTCCCCAATCGATGACAATGTGGAGGACAAACATTAGAGGAAGAAACAGTCAGAAATGATGATCAGGTAATGTGGCAAAAAAAGGTCAGGAATGGTGATGAGTTAGTGAGTGAAACAATGCTTATAATGCCTATATTACCTTTTGAAAACCAATATACTCTCGTACTACATATAAATTCGTACCAAATAAATAAATAAATAAAGTTTATGAGTGGTGTGGAATAGTTATCCTCCCATAGAACTCGTTTTCTTTGGAGCCACCCTGATAGAAAACCCTGTAAGGTAAGGATGTACTCCTACCTGGATCGAGTATTTTAAACCTCAGGTGAGCGATTTCTCTATGAATTTTCAATGTTTGTCTCCAAAAGCGGATGTTTGAGCCAAAAAAAAAAAAAGTCCAAAAATGTCGGGACTGGGGCGTACCACTGCCCAGAAAACGTACGTCGGGATGGGGGGAGGTTAATGTATTAATAATGAGAATTATTGATGACAACGTAATTTCTGGGTTGTAAAAGCCACTTGAAAGTTATTAACAATCTCAGGTTTTCCTCTGCTCTCTAACAAGGGACGACTATTTTATAATGCAGAGAGCGCAACCACTCTGGGGGAAAATATTTCTCACAGTTTTGGGGCCAGGTGAAAAATGATATGCTGTATCATGTAATATGACCTTTAGCCAGAGTCCTCTCCATAGGTCTCAAGAACCCTGTGCTGCGGCCCTTCTAGATCATGCATCTTGACCCATTTGATCTTCACCATCCCCTGTATCTGGGGTAGCTGCTAACTCAAGGGGTACCAGTTTATTAATAGTTTTTATGTTGGTATGTGCCCTACATCTTTTAAAAAAATATTTATAAAAATTCAGGTTTAAGCAGGAGAGTAATCTGGTTTATGTTAAAATGTTGCCACATCATTTGGCTCTTTAGACTGATAATATGAAATTCTTAGCTCTTTCAGCTTTAAGCTATAGGTAACGAAACACAAGTGACTAAATCGTCCGAACCATCTTTACCAGTGGTGATGGTTCGGACAGAAGGGTGGAATGGTTCGGCCATAGGTATTACTCAGCATATTCTTAAAATTATGTGAGTTGGATTGGATAAAACCAAACATTTATTAAATCAAAAATATTTCATTTTCCTAAAGTACAATATTAAACTTCAGAATCTAAATGAACCACTTGATATTTGTTTTAAAAAACTAATACTTTATAACTGAAATAACCTTCACCAGATGTATTAATAACTGACTTAACCTCTTACTTTCTGTTTCAAAATTATGCATAATTAGCCTCTCTCTCTCTCTCTCTCTCTCTCTCTCTCTCTCTGATATTGACTTCAGTTTTCACTTTCTGTGCCTTATTATAAACTGACTAACCTAACACTTTTAACGCATATTGCAGCCTGCAAAACTGAAACATAAGTTGTAATACCCCTTCCATCTTTTTACACTTTGAGAAATAGGTTAACTAAACAAAGCTATAAATATATATTCCCTGATAACTATGACGAATGGTGTTTCACTACGTATTCAAATATAAATGATCAAAAGTAGCGTTATCATTTGTTAAGGTCATTGACTTGGTAGTAGTGGAGGGTTAGTTTAGACTGTCCGAACCATCCCCCTCCTTAATTGTCCGAAACATCCCAAATCTATGTAATTAATTGACGGGTGCTCTCAATTTCACACGAGAGAGTTTAACATTCGTTTTTCATAGCAATATGTTCTACATGGGAATCGGAAAGAAAGTATCAGGAAAAAAAGTAACAGTCAAAAAGTAACAACTTTTCCTAGGTTAGGTCAGGTTAGATTAGGTCAGGTTAGGTTAGGTTAGGTTAGATTAGGTCAGGTTAGGTTAGGTTAGATTAGGTCAGGTTAGGTTAGGTTAGATTAGGTTAGGTTAGGTTAGGTTAGGTCTTTCCCTTACGTTTTTTACTGTTACTTTTTTTCCTGATACTTTCTTTCCGGGAATCGTTCTACATGCAACACAGATTCATCCCGATAATGCACAGTTCAATGCTTGGCATGTTCATAAAGGTAGAGGTTACGATATACACCCAAATTATTACATAAGAGATGCAAAAAAACATAAAATCTGACCTGCATAAAGAAGTGAGGGGTTTCTAGCTTGGAGGTTCCGTGTGGCCGAAGTAAACAAACTCTTCCACTTTCATGCAAGATCCCATGGCCCTAGGTCCCATACGTTTCTCAGGGAATGCACTGTCTGAACCATCCCACTGTCCGAACCATCACTGCCCTCCCCTATCCAATACCCTTTTCAGACGTTGATATCCCTTCCGCAGATGTTGTCCTAATTCATTATTTTCTATGGTAGGATCGGATTATGACGTCTGGCAGTAGATAGATAGATAGATAGATAGGATCATCTACTTCTTCCTGGATAACCACACAAGGCACTAGATGGAGCTTTCTGCCATATAACATATGAGCCGGTGTCAAGGCCACAATCGAGACGCTAGTGTCATCTAAATAAGTTAGGGGTCTATTATTAATCCTAGCTTCAGTTTCGGTTATCACTGTTCTTTACTCTTGTGATCTTAGTTCTGTGTAATGTTTTCCTTAGGCAGTTCTTCACGGTACCAATCATTCGCTCGGTACATCCATTTGCCATGGTGCTCTTCGAACTATGAACTGCCTGGTACAATTTCGGACTCCCAGTGCCGACTTAACCTCTGGGTCATTCATTATGTTCAAAAATAAAGGTGCTGCTCCAACGAAATTATTTCTGTTGTCGCTTATTTTGTTAGGACAACACCTTCTAGCAACAAATCTTTAAAATACGTTCAGGAATGTCTCTGAACTCAGATCTTCCGCCATTTCTAGATGGACTGCCCTTGTGTGGGTACAAGTAAATAAACTTATGTAAACTTTATGGGGAGTTCCCTCACCGGTAACAGTTATAGCCCTTGTATAATCCACTCCAGCTACACTGAAGGGCCGACTCACATTTACCCAATCCCCTGGTAAGGCAGGTGGTCTTGGATAGTCATATGGTCGTTGTTCATACCTCCTACATGTGATGCAAACTTTGAGATATTTCTTTATGACCTGTCTACCCTTAGGGATCCAATACTTTTCCCGGATTCGGGCCAAAGTTTGCGGCACACCTCCATGAAAAGTCAAATCATGGGCTTCCTTTATATTTAACTGTACAAAGTATGCACTCTGGAGTAATAATATGGGATGTCTAGTTTGGAGAGGCAAGTCAGCCTTTATTATTCGGCCCCGACATCTAACCAGACCCTTTCCGTCTAAGAACAAGCCTAAATCTCATCAGCATATTTTTGTTCCCAGTGTTTGGCCTAAGAGGTCATATATCTCTCCGTAATAATTCCTTTGTTTCCTTTTCAGCCAAAATTCCATGGGATCTGACTTCTGCAACCCCACTTTCTTATTCAAAAATTCAACAACTAATTTAGTAGTGTTAATAAGTTGTCTTATTGATGAAAATTGACTGATGTCAATTACTTCTGGCTCAGGTAATACAAGATCAAAGTTTACTACACCAACCTCAGCAATACTATACTGTTTCTGTTCAGGCCAATCTTTAGTGAGTAACTATTTAGGACCTTTAAACCACAGGTTATCTTTGATCAGTATCTTTACAGTCGAACCTCTCGAGAGCAGATCAGCTGGGTTTTGTTTAGAGGATACATGCATAAATTTAAACTGGGAAGACAGTTCTTTCATAGTCTTCACTCTATTGCGGACGAAAGGAATTTTACTGTCTTCCTTTCCTATCCAGTAAAGACAAATCTCACTGTCAGTCCATATATACATATCCTCAAACTGAGTATCAAGAGTAGTGGTCAAATATCTGGCCAATTTAGTTCCTACTTGTATGGAAGCCAATTCCATTTGAGGTAGGGTTCTTCCTTTAATTGGCGCAACTCTGGTTTTGGACATAATACTCTTACTATCCTCTCCTGTTGCGCAATAAGCTACTGCTCCATAGGCCCTTTGAGAAGCATCACAAAATACGTGTAAATGCGACTTCTCATTTGTTTATTTTTCTGGGAATACCTATGCTTGATGTGGTTTCAAACTCCTTTCTAATCTGTTCCCATTGTTCCACATATGTTTCACCTAATTCCGTGTCCCAGTCTAACTTTTCTCGCCAAGCCTCCTGCAATAAACATTTGTCCCTAATAGCTATAGGACTGACGAAACCTAATGGGTCAAATAACGTGGAGACCTGACATAACAAGGATTTCCTGGTGAGAGTGACATCAGAGACCTTAACTGATTTCAAATTTATTACATCAGCTGTTTTATCCTAGTTAAGACCCAACACATTTTGAATTTTGGGAATGTCAGAATTTGAATGGTCCTCTTGTATTTTATTCCTCAAAAGCGGGGAATTTGCATTCCAGCTCTGTAACGGCAAATTTGCCATCCCACATTCGGAATTGGATACTTCATAAGCCTTCAAAGCGTGCGACCCTGGATCAGCAACACCTTGCAAATTATCCATGTAAAAAGCCTGCCCTATTTCTGGACATTTGGCATTTTCAAAATGATGCTTTAAAGTGTTGCAAAGTAGGAAAGGACTAGCACAACAGCCAAAGAGCACCGATCGGAAACAGTAAGTTTTCAATGGATTATCCTCATTTTGAGGATCATGAGGCCAGAGGAACTTTGTAAATTTCCTATCCTCCTCTCTCAGTCCTATTCTGAGAAATACCTTACTAATGTCTGTTGTATAAGGATAAGGTTTCTCTCTAAATCTTAGTAACACATTCCCTAACTTCTCTGCCAGTGTAGATCCAGAGTATAGGCAATCGTTCAAGCTAGCTGATCCCTTCGACGCTTTACTACAGCAATTGAAAATATCCTTATGGGAGTAGTTACTGAATCCTTGCTTACAGCATGATGTGGCAAATAATGTCCTTCTTTGTGGTTAACAGGGAATTCAACCTCTTCTATAAATTCATTCTTCAATGGATCCTTTATAATACTATCATATGTTCTGGTTTATCTCTGAACTTTCTTAAAGAGAATTTAACTGAGCCTTAGCTGCTTGGAAATTTGTTGGTAACTCCGAATGGTTTAGTTTTCATGGTAATCCTACCCAATACTGTCCATCCTTAAATTCCAGAGACTGATTATACAGATCCAAAGGTATTTTATCTTCAGGGGTTGGTTCCTCAGAGTGTATTCCTACACTGTCTAGGTCCCACAGTTTGTGTACAGGTTCAATATTTTCATCCACCAATTAATTTATCTGAGTAGGTTCTAGTTCTGCACCTATTTTAGCTACCATCAGTGACTGTGTGGGGGTAGCAAAGACTGAGTCTACTAGTCTGGCCTCTCCATTAACTTGTCTTGGAAAAGGCAATTGACCCATAATAAGGTTACCTCCTAGACTCTTGAACAACTGTACCTTATTCTTCTTGAAAGTCCTATGTAGGAATCTCCCACAGTAATCAGAACCAATTATCATTTTTATAGGACCCACAGTATCCGTTTCCACATTCTGTTTAGCAAACTTTATCCTGAGCTTTGTAGATGATCAGAGGTTTCCTTCAATCCTTTTATATACATATATATATATATATATATATATATATATATATATATATATATATATATATATATATATATATATATATATATATATACTTGTCTCCATATTATCAAGTACAGCTGCTGTTATACGGCATTTGTATCTGCCTAATTGTATTACAGGTCTAGCTAAATCAAAAGACTGTAATGGCTAGATTTACATTGCCAATAATAGGTAACTTAAATTTTTTCACAATGTCTGCAGAAATGAAGGTTTTCTGATCACCCATATCAAAAAGAGTACATGCTAATAGGTTTCTCTTCTCAATCAATACCTTCGCATCTGCTATTGGAACTGCAGCTGGCATTACTATTGGAGCATTCCCCTTTGCAATTGTCATATTGACGCCTGCATGTTTAGGAACTTCAATTTCCATCCTTGGGCATAAAGCACTATGATGATGATCCTTTTTGCATTTATAACAAAGATTTAATTTGGTCCAGCAATCTGCGGAAGTGTGTTCGGATTTCATACATACTATACAACATCCCAATTCCTGAAGCTATCCTACTCTAGAAGCATAATCAGGATAATGTTGACAAGATGCACTGGAATGTTGCTCACCACAAAATGCTCAAACTTTCTTGTCCCTTACCATGGAAGGTTTTACTTCCTTAATTTCATCAGCTTGTCTATTCCTTGTCTCAATACTTTATCTTCACCCTTTAAGGATCTACGGAAAGTACCTATCCCTTCCTTAGGTACATACTAAGTCTTCTCTGACTTAGCTTCCCAACCAGTTGGTTTGTGGGTTTTTTTCTTTATTTCAGTTTTCTGTCTAATCTCAGAAGGATTTACTGTTCCTTGCAAATGTTTACAGAGTTGCATCAAGGCTTCCTCAATCTCTTCACAGGAGAAATTATCCTTTTGGTACCTGCCATACAAGGCATCCTTGGTTTTTGGTAGAAGCTTTAAGGACACAACTCTTGAAAGCACACAGTCTGAAGCCTTTATATCTTCGTAAGTACCTAAGGCCTTTAAATTACAACTCACTGCAATTCAAAATTTTTGTAAGGAATGAAAATGTGTTTAGGTATGGGTAATTCAATTAGAGCCTACATAGTTTTGTCTAAAGATAGTCAAGGCCACTCATATTATTTTCTTCTACTGATAATTCCTTTATCAGCTGATAAGGTGTTCCTTTGACCTGTCCTAAGAGATATGTGAGTTTGCTCACCTTTGGGAGATCGGTTCTATCATGAACTAAGTATTTGAACTGATCCCAAAAGAATTCCCAATTTTGCTCCCCGTCAAACCCCGGAAGCGTTATTTGTGGTAGTACGACTCTACTCTGCTGTTCCACAATTTGTGTTTCTGCAGCAGTCTCAGCTAATTTGGACTCTAGTGACTTTACTACGGTTAAATATTCTTCTAATTTACTTTCAAATCTCGTAGTCTTTGACTCTAAGAGATCTTTATCATCAACTTTAACTATAGCTGCTTCTAAATTTATATAACTTTTTTCATACATAGTCCTCGGTCCTTCAGTATATTTAGGAGACTATTCAATTTCTCCCTGGACAAGGGTATTTCGTCTAACGATTGTTTGCAATCATTTATGGCTCTTGTTACCCATCCTATCTTACTGCTAGAAGATCTCTGCAACAAGGAAACAGACATGTTGACTGATTTCTATTTTAAAACTTTAACCATTAATTTCAACCACAAATTTACCCCAGCTTAGTAATTATCTAATTATTTAAAATTTTGAAGAGTGTAAGGATTAGATCCGCTATATCAAGCTTGTTCCCATGGGTTATTAAACCTCTAGGATTATATTCTATCCCCACACTTAATATCCACAATACTCATTTTCTGGCTCAGCTAATTAATCATTTAAATTTTGAGGAGCATAGGGAATAGGTTCATAATATCAAATCTATCCCCCTGGGTTGTTAAACCTCCAGGGTTATATCTTATCTCCACACTCTGTTTCCACATCTTCATGAATATCATTTCCTCCCAGGAAAAGGATAGTACGGTCATGCTCATAATCTAATACGACATTTTGCCTTTCATCATCGGTGAAGGAACTTGCCCTTCCACCCGGAGCTCCGTATATACGTATTTCCACATCATCCACTTCAACCGAACGTGGTAGTAGATTATGCCCAACAAAAGCAACTTTAAACACATTCAGTACTTTGGCATACACCTGCTCTCCTCACTCGGGGCACCAAAATGTCAGAAATATTTGACTTTATATAAATTTCGGTATCCTCACTCGACACCAAAAATGTAAGAAATCTTTGGTAAACAAATTGTAGGTCCTCATTCGAGGCACCAAAAATTTATCCTCAAGTAAATTCACATAAGTCTCTTAGGTTTAAGCGTACTGTAACTGATTCCTTGACTCACCTAATTATTACTCTCCTATCTTCTAGCTAATCTCCCACTGAATTGGCCAGTTCGTAAAGGTTACTTAGCTAGAAACGGTCGGATAGCAGAATGATGACGAGCCTGACTTTAGGTCAGTTGCCTGGGCATCCAAACGTCCTTGAGGTGTGTATTAAAACATGCTAGCTCAATGAAGTCTAGGACCAGAGTGCGTGCAAATGGCGGGCCTCTATCTCCCTCATAGAATTGTAGAGGTGCCAACTATTATTTAATTACAATGCTAAATACAGTTAGATTCCATCATGATATATACAGGATGAATCTAACTAATTAATCTTAGTTTTAATTAAACTAAATCCAACCCAAATATTCCCTTTATCTGTGTAAATATATTAAACACACATCTGCTTTTCATGTGAGGCTTCTCATCCTCTAATCACGTCATCTAATGCGCAGACTCAGTTTAGGTCAATGGAACTTTCCAAATAATTACATGTATTTACAAGATACTTGTCCACGAGGGTTAGGTGCAGTAGCATTATTTATTAAAAATGAGAATTATTAATCAGAAACAAGTATATTTTGTTCAGTAAATCTCATATTTCTGTACAGTATGCATTTTTTCAATAAAATTTGAAATATATTTGTTTTACAGAACTACCATGTTGCAGTGGGTTTAATCAAGGGGTATGTAGTGCATTCAAGTTGCAAAATTAATACTATAAGGTTATGGCACTACTGTGCTGCAGCTAAAGTGTTTCTTACTTGAACACTTTCGACACGAAAAGTCACTTCTAAACTGTTCTTCATATTATGGATTTTGCAATGAGATATTTATTAGTATTTGACTTTCCCGTGTTCCTGGAATGTTACAAATTACAAAAATATAAGACACAAAAGTTTAGCTTTCTCGGCAACTTCTTCCAAAATTTGAGAGGCTGGCTCCATGGCTAACGATTTCTTAGAGAGAGAGAGAGAGAGAGAGAGAAGGGGGGATGGACATCAGAAACACTGATAAGAGAAATTTAACGTCAAATGAATGACCAACCAAGGGGAGGCAAAGCAGGAAAGACTCCAAGGAAAAAGAATATAACCAAAGAATGCGAGATACGGAGCAATATTTAAAAAATTACAAACGGAGGAATATAGACGTGTAAAAATGAAAGGGAGAGAATAATAAGGGAGGAGAATACAGTAATAGGAAGAGGAAGGACAGAAAAATACTCGGTGGACAGCAGGACAAAATCTTGTTTCGTTAGTGTGAAGCAAAGATGAAAAAATGGCAGAAATGAGAAAACAAGAGAGCGAAACTGAAAAGTAGGGAAGAACAAAAGAAGGGGGACTGTTACTGGTAATTAGGGATGAGGATACATATTCGAAGCACATTTGAGAACTTTGTCTATGGAAGAGAACAGGCAGAGGAAGAATGAAGAAAGGAGATCGGAGAGAAGCAGGAAAGAAGGGAAAAATAGACAAGAAGGAATGAAGAAGCAAAACAAGGAAAAACAATACAATGGCGAATAGGGAAGAAACAGGAGCAAAAGTGATGAACAGCTTTTCTTTAACAGTTCAGAAATATATTTCTTTAAGTTCTGAATGTATCTCAACTTTATCCCCAAAATACTGGTCATATATTTTTATCTTGCGTTCCAAGAAATATAATGTCCACACCTTGCCTATTTTGTTTTAGTTGTTTTTGCAAGCAGTATTAGTGGTAATGTTAAAATAAGAAACCGATGATCCCTTTAATATTTCGGAAAATATCTTTCTTTTTTTATTACTATATTTTCATTGTCACTCTCACACGTTTAAACTGCCACAGCTCGTACTGCTGCAGCGCATGGTACAGCAGAAGTTCGTCCCTCGGTGTGGGAGTGACAGGTACAGCCGTTTTTGGTGTGAAAATGTCTGGTGCAGCAGTGTTGATGTGGGAGTCAAGGGAACAGCACTGGTGTGAGAGTGTCAGGTGCAGCAGTACTGATGTGATATTATCAGGTTCAGCAATGTTGATCTGGGAGTGCCCTATGAAGTATTGTTGGTGTCAGAGAGTCAGGTGCAGTAGTATTTTGCGACAGTGTCAGGTTCAGCAGTGTTTGTGTTGATTTGTTAAGGGCAACAGTGTTGGTGTCAGAGCGTCATGTGCACAAGTATTGGTGGGAAGTGTCAGATGCATCAGTGTTGATGTGAGAGGGTCAGGTGTAGCAGTGTTGGTGTAGGAACATCAGGTGTAGCATATTGGTGAGGAAGTGTGAGGTGTGTCAGTGTGTAGAACTGTTTGTTTATGGTGGTGCAATGACTGGTGTGCAGTGTGTGTTATGGAGCATAGTGTTGTAACAGTAGGTGGTGTGTGACGTAACGGTGTTAGATACAGTATATCAGTGTGAGATGTGGTGATTTTTGTTAAGAAATTTATAATGTACTAGTAAAGGCTACGATATGTTTAGGTGATAAAAAGCGTGGTGTGGTCGTTAGAGATGGATGTTTAGTATGACTGTGAGGTATAATTGTGAGCGGTATGCGAGGTGTGGAAGTTTGTGAGACACTGTGTGATGTACAGCCGACAGATGAAGTTCGTCCCTCTTAGCGTGCGTGATACGAGCCTGTTGATCTGGTAACACTGTATGAGATAGAGTTGACAGGTACGCTTTAAATGGCTAATATTAAAGAAATGTGTTCGGAGATAAGAACACATTCCCTAATGATAATATTAATTTGTAGCAGGTGGGATAATGTTATTGTGAAATGTTTGACACTGGTGTATGAAGATTATTCGTTACGGACACAGACGCATAGGATTATTTGGACTGGACTGATGTTGCCAGCAAGTATTATATGAAATATTATAGAACGATTGCAGTCCTAAAGGTGAGGTTGCAAGAAAACACTAATTACGATGTCAGTTACACACTAAACAAACACAGAAACTGACAGTTCGTGTTTCGCCAGTATGCGGTTTTGTTTTACAAGTTAAATCACTGCCTTTTCCGACCTCTCTCCCCACCCGTCTTTTCTCTTCCTAGTCATGCTCTGCCATCATCCATGTTTTATCGTTAATGCTGAATACCGTATGTCTGTAGATAAACTGTGGGAAACAATATAAAAGTGTCAAATGAGCTTCATTTCCTCCTCCATCACTTGAAATGTTATCCATGACTTGAATATAAATGTTAGTAACATGAATAAATCGTCACTGTGGTGGTTAGGAGACATTACTCGTCACATTATATAACATTTATATAACCATCGTTAATACAGTGCTCCAAATACACTCCCTCTCCATCCCCTCGCCGTCTCCTCCCCTCCCCCTTCCTCTGTCTCCATCACTTCTCCCCCCTCCCTTCCCCCCCTCTACCAGTACCCCTTGTTTCTCTCCCTCAACACCCCCAACCCTTCCCAACGATTTCATTTAACTGACTCTGCTTCTGTTTACCTCCCTAACTAGATCGGTTCTTCATAATCTGAATACAGTTATTACCATTTACAGGACTTTGAGTCTTAATTGTAATGACATTATAAACACAATACTCGTGCATGTTATATTGCCAACTGTATTACACACAAGTAACCAAATTACTTACCTAACAATATGTCCATCGTAACTATCAGTGTTCAATACCATCCCCCCCTTGTGGATTCCTTCCCTCCTCGCCTCCTTCCCGCTTTCTGTATCCCTCACTCCTCCCTTCACGTTGTAACATATTTATCTGTGTCCCAGCTAGTAATATATGTAATCCCTACCCTCACTCAAAGTATTCCTGCTTCCATAATCCCCTCCCCCCCACACACATTGTGTTCCGCACTAAAGTGAGACCTATGAGATACGTCTACTTATATATAATTTAAAACAATATGCCATCGACATACTTTGATCTGAACTCCCTCAACGCATGATCTTACAAGGTCAGAGAATGCAGTCAGCAAGATTATCCCTATCATTCCATTCCCATAGCTGCATTGCATGGTTAGAACAAAAGGTAACGGCATGGCTGTCCGTCAGCGCCCTGAACATCTGTTCTGCAGCTGCCGATATTATCGATACAAGAGTGACAAGGACTTGGATGGATAGGAAGCGAACCTTTACCATAATTAACCCTTACACCGCGACAATCTCATACTTCCACTTGCATCTGCCTGCTGTCCGGGCTCATGACAAGCATATTCCGATAAGGGCTTAATCTACTCATCCAGAGGGGTATAATCCCCCTTCATCGTATATTACGATGATTATGGTAGCCAAATGTATGAGGATACAGCTTTTGTGACTATCATCTATTTTGCTATATTTAATCGTAACTGAAGATCTACAAAATAATTATCACCAAGAATACTGACAGTAATTTTAAGAAAATATTTTCTGGATGCGTGTAGATCATACAACATCTATCTATCTATCTATCTATCTATCTATAGCCCGACGCCCTAATCCCGAAAGGGTTGTCGCAGACAAAACGCCTCCAAGTCGCTCTGTCACCCACCATTTGACTCCCCTCCCCCCAACTCAACCCCCCCCTCCCCCATATATTCCTCTCAACTCCATCCCTCCACCTCTTCCTCGGTCTACCCCTCCCTCTCCCTCCCTCCACCTCACCTACATACACCCTCTTAGCCAGTCTTTCATTCTCCATTCTCTCCACATGTCCAAACCACCTCAGTCATACAACATACGCAATGATTATTTTTCATTTTATACTTTCTTTGGTGAAAAGTAGGACGTTTGTGCTTCATATTTTATGTATGTTGGGATTTATAAAATAAGTGTAAGCAAGATATTAATGGCTAGAGGAGGAGAAATAAAATGATCATTAAACTGAGGCACTGACTGCCGTCCTTTGAACAGTTAATGCCTCTTGACCGCCATTGTCACGGTCATTATAATATTACACATTATTAAAGGATACTATACAAAAACATGGCCCAAACATCGTTATGTTGTTCGATTCCCGAGACAAAAATGAAAAAGTGAGAGAAAAAAACATTTGAAATGACAAGGGAGAGAAGTTGGGCAGGGTCAATACAATAACACGGTGGGGAGGGATTCGGAGTGTTGCAGGCTAGAAACAAAGGTTACTGGAAATGGGGGCGGAGGGAGGGGGAGAAGTGATGGAAACAGGGGAAGGGGAGGGGAGGAGACGGCGAGGGGGGGGAGAGGGAGTGTATTTTGGGCACTGTAAGAACGATAGTTAGGTAAGTGTTACATAAATGATGACGAGAAATGTCTCCTAACCACCACAGTGACTATTTATTCATGTTACTAACATTTATATTCAAGTCATTGATAACACTTCAAGCGATGGAGGAAAAGAAGCTCATTGACACTTTTATATTATTTCCCACAGTTTACCTACAGACATACGATTTTCAACATTAACGATAAAACGTGGATGATGGCAGAGCATGACTTGGAAGAGGAGAGACGGGTGGGGAGAGAGGTCGGAAAGGGAAGTGACTTAACTTATAAAACAAAATCGCATACTGGCGAAACACGAACTGGCAGTTTCTGTGTTTGTTTAGTGTGTAACTGACATCGTAATTAGTGTTTTCTTGCAACCTCACCTTTAAGACTGCAATCGTTCTTTAATATTTCATATAATACTTGCTGGCAACATCAGTCCAGTCCAAGTAATCCTAGGCGTCTGTGTCCGTAACGAAGAATCTTCATACACCAATGTCAAACATTTCACAATAACTTTATTATCCCACCTGCTGCAAATTAATATTATCATTAGAGAATGTGTTCTTATCTCCGAACACATTTCTTTAATATTAGCCATTTAAAGCGTACCTGTCAACTCTATCTCACACAGTGTTACCAGATCAAAAGGCTCGTATCACGCACGCTAAGAGGGAAGAACTTCATCTGTCGGCTGTACATCACACAGTGTCTCACAAACTTCCACACCTCGCATACCGCTCACAATTATACCTCACAGTCATACTAAACATCCATCTCTAACGACCACACCACGCTTTTTATCACCTAAACATATCGTAGCCTTTACTAGTACATTATAAATTTCTTAACAAAAATCACCACATCTCACACTGATATACTGTATCTAACACCGTTACGTCACACACCACCTACTGTTACAACACTATGCTCCATAACACACACTGCACACCAGTCATTGCACCACCATAAACAAACAGTTCTACACACTGACACACCTCACACTTCCTCACCAATATGCTACACCTGATGTTCCTACACCAACACTGCTACACCTGACCCTCTCACATCAACACTGATGCATCTGACACTTCCCACCAATACTTGTGCACATGACGCTCAGACACCAACACTGTTGCCCTTAACAAATCAACACAAACACTGCTGAACCTGACACTGTCGCAAAATACTACTGCACCTGACTCTCTGACACCAACAATACTTCATAGGGCACTCCCAGATCAACATTGCTGAACCTGATAATATCACATAAGTACTGCTGCACCTGACACTCTCACACCAGTGCTGTTCCCTTGACTCCCACATCAACACTGCTGCACCAGACATTTTCACACCAAAAACGGCTGTACCTGTCACTCCCACACCGACGTTGCTGCACCTATTACTCCTGCACCAACACTGCTAAACCTGACACTCCCACTCTAGCACGCCTGCAACAGACGCTCTCATACGAACACTGCTGCGTCTGACGCTTCCACACCAACACTACTACGCCTGACGCTCCAACACCAACACTGCTGCACTTAACATTCTCACACCAACATTGATGCACCTGGATCTCCTACACCATCACTGCGGTACTAAACATTTTCACACCAGTACTGCTGCATCTGACACTCCCACGCCGACACTGTTGCACCTTATACTCCAACACCAACATTGTTACTCCTGACACTCCCACACCACCACTGCTACATTAACACTCCAACACCAGCACTGCTACACCTGACACTTTCACACCAGCACCGCTGCTTCTAGCACTGTCGGACCGACTCTGTTACTCCTGATACTCCCACACCGACACTGCTGTACCTGACTACCCTCATAGTCACTGCTGCAGTAGACAAACACTAACACTGCTGCATCTGACCCTCCAACACCAACATTGCTACACCTGTCACTCTCACACCAGCACTGCTGAATCTGACGCCCCTACATCAACATTACTGCATAAAACATCTCCACACGAACACTGCTACATCTGACACTCTCACAACAACACTGCTTCACCTGACACTCCCACATTTTTTTTTTTAGGCCTATCGGCCACTGGGGCCAAAGCCCCTGGTCATTAAGGCTATATATATATATATATATATATATATATATATATATATATATATATATATATATATATATATATCAGCCGTTGAAGTCCACTGCAGGACCGGCCTATCCCTACCCAAGCAAGGACGATACAGCCAATATATCTCTACCCAGTGGCTTAGGCTGTCTGGTAGAGACTGTATGTAGGGTGAGAAGTGCTTGAAAGTGTAACTGTAGTGTTATAGTGGGTTTGGATGTGTGTGTAGTCTGTGAACCAAGTGCAAACGGCCCGCCTTAAACCGATTGGGTTTTATGTCCGCCAAAGTAGCAAGTGGCTCGGTGAAAGATTCCCAAAGTTTTTACAACTCTGGCGGGAGGTGAACCCTCGTCTACCAGCGAGCGAAACGCACACTCTACCACTATACCACAGAGGCTCCATATATATATATATATATATATATATATATATATATATATATATATATATATATATAGATAGATAGATAGATACACACACACACACACACACACACACACACACACACACACACACATCCATGCATATAAACATACACGTTTTCAAACACATATATATATATATATATATATATATATATATATATATATAATTTTTTGATTTTTTATTTATTTTTATTTGTATTTTTTTTTTTGGCCTGACATTATAAATAAAAATGCCTAATCTAAAGAACCTGAAACTAATCACCTAACAGACAAATCGCTAACCTATACTAAATCCTAAAGAGACAAATAACTAAACCTACACTAATGTTAAAAAGACCTCGACCAAGAGAACACCATCGACTGCAGATACATAATGCCTCTCTACATTACATACCTGCACTCATCACCTGGTGACCGTCAGTCGAGGCACAACCTAATATAGGGGACATCAATATATGAAACAAGCAGACAAGTCAGGAACATTTCCATATACGTCAGCTGTCGGCCCTAATTAGAACAACTTAAACAAAATGCTATAATGTACTTACATATGTACAAAAAGTGAAGGACCTCGCCCAACTTACCACCATCGACTGCAAGTGCCCAATACCTTTCTATATTGCACACTTGCACTTATCAGGTGGTGACTGTCAGTTAAGGAACGGGGTTTAATGTAGGGGAGATCTATAATAGAAACAGATCAGTGGGAAGGAGGACCTATTTCAAATATGTCAACTGTCAACCCTAATTAATAGTACAATATATACATATTTTACAGTCGATAAAAACCAAAACCATATTGTAAAAAAGTCACATCACACTGATCAGTCCGGTCTTTCTCTCGAAAGCCATCAATTTATCAGTCCTAACAATGTCCACATCACCCAGGATGGTGGAAAGGGTGAAGGGGATGTCTGCTGCGCCGCAGTAATTTGTAAGTGATGCGCGTTCACGAATAAATCGCCGACAGTGTAGGATGACATGACTGATAGATAACACCGCATCACAGATGTCACAGTGCGGTGGGAATCACCTTTCCATATAAGGTTTCTTGTGCGTAAGTATGGTGGCATTAAGCAGTAAGCAAGCCAACACTTTTTCTTCAATATGACTGTTACGGTTGGCAGTGTCCCAGTCGCCCAGGTACGGCTTACACATTCGAATATTAAATCTGGTCCACTGACCTTGCCACAGAAGATTTATTGATTTCTTTCCGAGAGAGAGACTCGACCGTAGATCACGAGGAACGTCCCAAGTCTCTTCGAGCTCTACAGTCGACTTTGCAAGTAAGTCACCCTGCTCATTGCCGTAGATACGGCAATGACCAGGCACCCAGATCAGCGTGAATGACTTGTTGCATGAATACAACTTATTAACGATGCAGCTCCGGATCTCGTGAGAGTCCGTAGTGCAAGATGCAATTGCCTGAAGGGCTGATTTTGAATCCGAAAATATGACAAATGAGTCATGCCTAGAACTGAGAGCATAGTCTATGGCTTTGTCAATAGCAAAAAGTTCGGAGGTAAACACAAATGTATGAGTCAGCAAACGATACCTGAGGGCACATTCAGTCGATCACACACTTGCACCCACACATTCACTCGACTTGGAGCCATTGGTGTACAAGTGGTGGGACCCCAGGCGATGAATGATGATATTAAGAAACAAGTGGTGGAACTCCGCCTCCGGCGCCTTGGTCTTAGGTGCTGGACTCCCACACCAACATTGCTGGATCTTATACTCCCGTTTGATCGCCCAAAGAAGTGATGTCTCTCTTTCTTTAAGTTTTGGACAAAACTCCCCCGCTCTGGCAAAGTTCACTTAGGAGATGGAAACAGTCTTTGCCTGCCCTGCAAACATTATTTATGGTGTAAGAAAACTAATCTTGTGAAAATATTAGTTAAGTTCAGCTTTTTTCTTTTTTTCTTTTAGATCATTCATTAAATAAAAAGTGACATCTGACGCGTTTTCATGACTCATGTCAGTAGTTACCAATGAAGCGATATTCTTGCTAAATTTTGAGATTTAAAAGCAAACCAGCTGGTAAAAAATTAAATCATGATATTTATCTTTTTTTTTTTTTTTTTTAGGTTTTGCCTTTTTTTTTTTCTTTTTAATTTCCCTCAGTCTGGCGGATTATTACCGCATCTGAGACTAATTTAGCTGATTCCTATATTTCTTTTGGCAACACTGCCGCTCTGTCAGTCATTACCACGTGATGGGTGGGAGAGTATGTCTCGACCTTTATTACGGTCCCTCCACCTTTTATCCCTCATTGTCGCACTCTTCTAACAATCACCCTCTCCCTGATTAGTTCTTTCATGAAACTGCCCAACATCTAAAACGTTGGAATTTCATCTTGTGAATGAAAAATTACCAGTTTTCCCCTTATGATTGCACCAGTTTCACTAATTTCACTGAATGCCGGCAGATTAATTTGCTTCCTGATGGCAACACAAGTGGTAAGTGGTTGTTCTTGGGCACACATATTAATTATTTTGTCTGTCTTGGTCTTATGCTACGTTGGGTTCCATTTAGCAAATTTCCTATATTCTACCTCTCTATGTCGCATATCTATCCGTCAACTGTCTTCTTGATGTTAAGCTGCCGGTATATCTGTCTTACTGGAATGTTTGCTAAATAAAAAGCTAAAATCTGCTTGCACCGATGGAAGGGCCCGGCCGCAGGCAAAAATCATCTAAACTGCGCATGAGCCAGAGAGTCTTATCGCTGATTGGTTCGTGTTTTCTCTTAGCTGGTGCATGTAAACAGAACGATGGAACAGCTAAAAAGTGCGAAGACAAAAATACGTTACTGTCCCTTCCCAGTATTACCCCAGCGGGGCTATATGGCCTTAGATGCCTAGCTCAATTACTGATTTTTTCGTGTGTGTGTGTGTGGCATATCAGGTGGTATTACTACTACTTTAAGCCCATAACTAATCATTTGGTACGGTAATAATGCCATTCTAGACCCAGCTGGATAGGTTTGTATAGAAGTAAATTTTGTGTGTGTGTGACATACATGACACATTCAAAGGATAAGCTAAGGCTTCTCTTACTCTGTTGTGTTTCGAACAAATTCTCTCAACATTTTTGTAGTAAACAAAAAAATGTACTATATCAGAATAATTTCACGCGGACGTTTTCCAGTTATTTGTAGTTTTCTGTATAGGCTAGCAAAGATTCTGCTTAAGACGTTTGCTATGCACAGTCATAGCTATACATGTGAGAAACCCCAAGGCATGAATAAAGAAGTGTAATTTGGTTTTTACCGAAACCACATCTCACAACCACCAAATCCATCCTTGGGTTACTGTATTTACAGTTTTTAATATTGTGACCTTAGACTGCATTAGCCTAGGTCAGGTTAGGTTAGTTTATTATGTTGGGTTAGGTGTAAGAAATAATATATTATTTTTTTTTTAAATATAATTGTTTTGTATGTTGTGATGCTTTTAGCTTCGATCTGGTGTATCTCACCTCACAGTTTCCCTGTTCTTTTTCAAAGCCCTCCCCTCTTCAGGGGGAGGCAGCCTCAGGGCTAAATACACAAGTTGATATCATATTACAAAACAAACAAAAATGTTCATATTTCCACTAGTAACGAAATTTCTAAATGATGCCCATTTCTTATGCCTTCACCCCTGCATCAAGGCCTGCCCACTTAGCCTGCTGCAATGGCAAGTCATTACTGTGGGTGTGACTATATATGTATATACTGTAGGGTAAAACCTCATATTCGACAGATTATACACTGAAACCAGAATTACAAAAACATGTCCAGCTCCTGCAGAATAGGCTAAAAGAAACTCAAGTCCAAGCCAGCCGTTTGCAACACGATTATCAAATTCGTTCATAAATCATCGAATACTAAAAGGGTAAATTTCCAGAACTACACCCAACTCACTTTGAAGCTTTACTTTATCTTTTTTTTTATCTTTTATAATGTGCTTAGTTCAAAGCTGACATTCATTTCTGTCAGAAATAATAAAAATATTACTCTTATACCAACCTAATCAAACCTTATGTAACATATTGTGGGAAACATCCAAATACACAAGAAAATATCATAGAATGACTTAAAAACATATATCAGTATAGGCCTGTAGGATAAAACCTCATATTCCGCAGATTAGACACTAAAACCAGAATAACAAAAACAAGCCCCAGCACCTGTAGAATAAGCTAGGCTAAGAGAAACGTGCATAAGGTATTTAGCCTAAGACATTTTTTGTCGCCAGGAAAAAATATATATTTACTTCTAAGCCAATCTGACAACTCAAGTCCAAACCTGTCATTTGCAACATGATTATCAAATTCGTTCATAAATCGTCGATTACTAAAGGAAATACATTTTCAAACTTCCAAAGCTGTGTGTGAGTGACAGATAGTATAATAATATTATAATAGCCTACCCATCTAAAGCTGTGACAAGTAAAATGTGCAAAATTTTGTTAGTTTCTACTATTGTATTTGCTTAAAATTCTGTTGTTTACATCTGCCAGCTGAGAGAAAACATGGGCCAATCAGCAACGAGACTCTGGTGCATGCGCAGTTTAGATGATTTTCGCCTGCAGCCAGGCCCTTCTGCACCGATAGGCTCTAGTTTCTTGGTTACGATTCATCTTGCTTACTGGTTAGGCTGACGGGTTTTACCGCGTAAATATCATCCCGCATAGAAAATTAAATGTGGATAATAACACTTTTTTATATGTTTATTTTTGTGATGATGGCACTAGTGATTTCGATATATTACCATTATCCGCGGGTTTTATTTTTCCTTCATTATTGTTGATTCTGAATGGAAAATAAGTATTACGAGAGTTTCTCCTCATTTTAACCCTGAAACCATTGAATGTTAGGCTGTGCATTTCACAATCTTTCGTACGGCTAAGCCTCAACTTTAGTATGTTGCAGTGTTGCCAACCATGGAGAATTATCCCCAGATTTAGGGAATTCAGGGTACTAATTGGGAAATGGGGAAATCAGCTTTCAATTTGGGGATTTTTTGCCAACAGCAGGATACTTAACCCATAAACCGAGCAGTAGAAATTGAAATAGGCTATATATAAATATCTTAATTTCAGAATGTCTTTATATTTTCTAAAGTGAAACAATAATGCATCTGTTTTTCTTCATCATTAAAGTCAATTTCGTGTGCATTCGAATGAACGAAAATTGGTGACAACAATAGCAGCAGCAGTAGCAGCCATCAGCTGACTGTTAAAAATGATAATGATGCCTTCTACAAACTGTACCTATTATTATTCTTCCTGTCCAGAAATAACTGTACAGAAAAATAAGTTAGATATACCCTAAGATAACTCACAAGAAATTTGAGTGATGTTAGTTTGTGTCAAGTTTTTCTTCACAATTCAAGGATACCGTGATGAAGCGTAATCTATATTTGGTTTTTATATTGCATATTCCAAGGCTAACCCAAAGGCAATATGGGTGATATTGTTTCTACCATTCATAAGTGTAGTGTAACACTGCCCAAGGATATATTGTCGATATTATATGCTTAATATTCGTCATAACCCAAAAAGTACATTACTTCTATAGCCATTGTATTTATTTCCCTCAAAATAGTAGGATACACAATTAGAAAACCCTGCATTTTAATAAATCAGTTGTGAATAATAATTTCTTCTTAACCCGTCACATCCTGACCAATTTCGCACCTCTGATACCCCCCAGTCCCAAGCTACTTTGGACATTTTTTTTTTTTGCTAAAACCTCTGCTTTTGGTGACAAACACTGATAATTCATAGAGAAATCGCTCACCTGAGATTTGAAATACTTGATACAGTTGATACAGGTAGCAGTACCTCCTTACCTTACTGGGTTTTCTATCAGGCTGGCTCCAAAGAAAACAAGTTCTATGGGAGGGTAACTATTCCACACCACTCATAAACAGTATTTATTTATTTATTTGGTATGAATTTATATGTAGTACGAGAGTATATTCGTTTTCAAACAGTAATATAGGCATTATAAGCATTGTTTCACTCACTAACTCATCAACATACCTGACCTTTTTTGGGGACATTACCTGATCATCATTTCTGACTGTTTCTTCCTCTAATGCTATGTAAACTTTGTCCTCCACATTGTCATCGACTGGGGAATCACTCTGGCCCCGAATGTCTTTATTGGCCAGGTCACTGGCAACAGGTGAATTGCCAAGAAAATGGCGTGCGGGAGGGGGGGAGGTTATGCGGTGTAAGGCATTGTCCCTGCCTGGCATCTTGTAGAGGAATAGAGGAAGGTGTCCCGTGTATAGGTACCAAAAATCACGTGCGAAAATTGAAAAGTTTGCAAATTATGAACCTTGCAATTGCATGACGTACCAGTACGTTGACGGGTCTAGCTGTGACAAAACATTGCGACGTACCAAATACGTCGATGGGATGCCTCGGGTTAATATGTTTGCAATATTCTGTCTATTAGACTGAACCTGTACAATAATAATTAGAAATTATAATATTGCTGAATGAGGAATTTGGGGGAATTTTAGCCTGGAATTGTGGGAAATTTTGGTTGTCACTGGTTGGCAACACTGATATATTGTGGTTTCCTCTTCCATAATGCAAGATATACACGGTAAAATCAGTGGCATATCACTTTTTGGTGTTGTTTACCTAAATACTGCTCTTTCTGGTGTGCATTATTCAATATATAAGTTGGCCATCACAGTTGCCAGATACCACTTTCTGAGTGAAAGGTACTGGGAATTGGGTCATCAATTCTTTGTGCGTTTGTACAAACAGGATTACACCTGACAGTCCCTCAACGATGCTGCAGCACCTTATAAGGCCACACAAACATATCTATTGCTGACATTCCCACACCGACACCTTTGCACCTGGCACTTCCACACCAATACTGCTGAACCTGATGGTCCCACACAGTCACTACTATACTTGACAGTCCCACACCAAAGCTTCTACACCTTATACTCCCACACAAATACGGCTATACCTGACATTCCCACACCGACCCTGATGCAACATATGCACCCACACCGACCCTGATGCAACATATGCACCCACACCTACCCTGATGCAACATATGCACCCACACCAACACTGCTACTGCTGAGTCTACCACACAGACACAGCTACACCTGAAACTTCCACACTGACACTGCAACACCTTATACTCTCACACCAACACTGCTACACCAACATTGCTGCACCTGACACTCCTACACCAACACTGCTGCACCTGACACTCCCACACCAACACTGCTGCACCTTATACTCCCAACCAACACTGCTACACCCGACACTCCCACACCGACACTGCTACATCTTATAAACCCTCATCAACACTGCTACAACTGTCACTCCTACACTGACACAGCTGCACCTGACACTCCCACACCAATGCTGCAACACCTGACATTCCCACACCAACACTGCAGCAACTTATACTCTCACAGCAACACTGCTACACCTGATACTCCCACACTAACACTGCTGCACCCGATGCTCCCAGACGAGCATGTCTGCAGCTGTTTCTCCCTCACCGCTTTGCTATACAGTACACTGTTTCACTACACACACACTGTCACACCTCACCCTTCCAAACCCTCCGTCTAGTGCTGCTGTATAACTTTATAAACATCTTGTAACCGTTAGTCATTTTATAATTGGTTACCTCGAGTTAGCTCTTGGAACCGTGTTGCATTTGGTGGTTCATCTTCCATTTTGTTACTTATCCCTCTTCCGTTATTTTATGTTTTAATATCCCTATTTAATTACCCATACAATGTTGACTTTATCACTTATCTAGTAAACGTTTATATCTTTCCATCATTTCATTAAATAACTCTGATTCCTCTTCCTCTTATTCTTTCTTTCGTCTATAACTTTCTCTTCCACCGTCAACACTATTTATACTTGCCCATCCCCCATCTGCGTCAGTGTTTTGCATTTTATACCTCCCTGCAGTATCTGCGTCTTAATTCCTTCACCTCTCTTTCCCTGCGCCAATTCTGTTCCCTTTTTCTCTGTATGATTCATAACTCCCTAATGTTACAGACAAACTCTGTAGCATGTTATGATCAGGCTGAACGACATGGCATGAAAATAGGCTTGCGGCTCAGTACTCACTTAACAACGATGAAGATGGATAGTAAAATGAGCAAGAATAGAAGCATAAGGCGACAAATGAGTGAATGGAACTGAGTGGAGGAAGGCTTTGGATAGAAAGAAGAGAGGGTTGAAAATGAGGAAAAGAAGATGAATAACAAATGGAAGGACGGACAAGGTACAATGTTCTGAAGAGGTGGAAAAGAGGGATGATGATTTGTGGAAAAAATAAGGTTTTTCTCGAAATAACTGTTGAACCCTGGGATCTGACAATCCAGGCATTTTGGGGGAAGAGATGAGGGATGAAGTTACGAATTTATACATACAAAGCACGCAGTGATACAAAATACAAGAAAACTCGTCGAACACGTACTTGTGTCGTATTGAAATATTTGCAAGTACTACCGAAAGCAATAAAGCAAAACTCTTTAATACATACGTACCTACAGTCGTGGTCATAAATAATCACCTGTACTTCTGTACCCCGTGCCTCAGGCTGACTCCCTTACGCGCGGTAAGAGGGGCTGAGAGGGAGAGGCCAAAGAGAGAAGGGCAGGTGGGTGGGGGGACGAGCGATGGTGCTTGGGTGGAGTGAGGGAGGGAAGGTAGGGGAGGGAAAATGAAGTGCGAAGTTGTGGCCACATAATTTGTCTATTTTCTTTCATTCAGAGCATCATATAAAGGAGTTACTATTCGGTAGATAAAGCTGCATTACACCTTGTATAGCGGCGTCAGATAACAAGCTATAGATAGATGGTGATATCAAGGACTGGCTCGTGAGGGAAGTATACTGATGTGACAGATCAAATATTAGTGCAGAGCCATCGAGATTGAGTTGGGACCAGATTGTCAACACATGGATAAGGCGACCAGAGTCTCGCCTTTAGGCGGGACAGTCTCGCTTTTTTTTTTTTTTCTGTGACTCTTCATTGTGAATTAAATGTTCTGCTTTTTCTGCAAAATATCTTAAATATCCCGCTTTTAGAAAATTACTATTTCATTATATATAACATGACCTTTTATGAAATTGATGAATTAGTAAAATAATGCATTATCCAAACCAAATGAAATACCGATTTGTTCATATAAAATCTGAAATACTAACTGGTAACTACTGTATGGTCGGCCCGTTCACCATGCCGTACTCATCCTGAGTTCATGTGAGACTATGTTTATTTAGCAGCCTCAGGGAGAGGTGTTGCGTAGCAGCCGTCGCTGTCACTAGCATTTAAGTCAGTGTATCTCTCTCTCTCTCTCTCTCTCTCTCCATATATATATATATATATATATATATATATATATATATATATATATACACACACACACACACGTGACAATGTTCCACTTTAACTCCAATAAATCTGGTCACCTTACGCGTGGAAGCCAAAGAACGAGAGGACACGGGCCCGCTTCCTGCAGCACACCAAAGACGAGTGAGAGCTGTTAAGATAAAACCGGCAAACCATCAACAACATTGTTTCCCCGGTGCCGCAAAGTCTGCGTGAGGTTTTAAGGCATAAGACCACTGGACTACTTACTAAGACTTTCCTGGTTGCTTTGGCTTGACCAGTGTCGGTAATCATTGACACATATGTATTGGGAGTTTGGTAGGATTTTTTCATTTTCGCTCTAGCAGGTAATGAGAGATACCGTTACTATATCCACCCATGAGCACAGACATCAAATTTATTTACCTTCTATGCACTTTTATTATAAATTGCCTTTTCATATAGAGATGTCATTAAAATAACCCTGAATTTATACGATGTTTACTGTATAGAGGGAGTGTATACCGCGAGGGTGATCATATTTACCGTGGATACAGCCATGTCAAAGGTTGCATATAATATTTAGTTCCAAAAATTAATTACATGTAAGGGTAAAGGACGTTTCTTACACAAACATTACGGAAGTCAAAGCCATCCAGATTCTATTCAGCGTCTGAAGTCAAAATACACGGATAAACACAAATATCTGGCTCTGCACAAAAATTTGATGTCATGTCAGTATATTTCTCTCACGAGCCAGCCCTTGATATCACCACCTATATAAAGCTTATCTGACGCCGCTATACAAAGTGTAATGCATCTTTATCTACGGAATAGTAACTCTTTTATATGATGCCCTGACTGTAAGAAAATAGACACATTACGTGTCCACAACTTCGCATTTCATTCTCCCTTCCCTACCTACCCTCCCTCCCCTCCCTCACTCCACCCCAGCACCATCGCTTGTTCCCCCACCCACCTTCCCTTCTCTCTCTGGCCCCTCCCTATCAGCCCCTCTTACTCCAGTGTGACTTGCCGCGCATAAAGGAGACAGTCTGAGGCACGGGGTACAGGATGATAAGTGATTATTTATGGCCACGACTGTATAGTACATACAACCACTCATATGAACAGAAGCATACAGTACAAGAGCACCATCTCCGGTGTACCAGCGTCGTACCGCAATAACCTGTATGACACAGAAGGGTAGAACAAAGTTTATGTACAGCTGCCAGCACTCCCGCGTGTTACAGGGGCGCGAGGGTTTGAAGAGATGTGGCACCACTGTGATTATTAACTTCGAAATAGTCGAAGTGAGTGAAGCGGAGTAACATCAATATAGTTGCGTTAACCCTTTAACCGGGGGCATTGTTTTGCCCCGACTGTCCTCTCCCGCGGGGGTTTCGACCAAAATGTAAACAAACTTTAAACCTTTATAACTCTGCACAGAATAAATCTAGAGCGAAAAATAAGGTACCATTAGAAAGTACTAACCTTCGGCTTTGCAATGATGTAGGTTTCATGATTTCTTTGACTATCACTGGATGGGCAGTGCCATTAGGAGTGAGTGATCTAAAATCACCATTTTTCGCTCACACACCATTACCTTCGCTCATACACCATTACCAAATGCCAACCTCATTCTGATAATAATACTATAAACATATATGAACACTGCACATACGATAAACACCCACTCTGTGTTCACTGAAGCAGGTAAAAGGCACTGTAATTACCCGCACTTCACTGCCACATCAGCGGTGTTGAAATCACTATTTTTCGCTCACACACCATTACCAAATGCCAACCTCATTCTGATAATAATACTATAAACATATATGAACACTGCACAAACGATAAACACCCACTGTGTGTTCACTGAGGCAGGTAAAAGGCACTGTAATTGCCTGCACTTCACTGCCATATCAACAGTGTTGTAATCACTATTTTTCGCTCACACACCATTACCAAATGCCAACCTCATTCTGATAATAATACTATAAACATATATGAACACTGCACATACGATAAACACCCACTATGTGTTCACTGAGGCAGGTAAAAGGCACTGTAATTGCCTGCACTTCACTACTACATCAGCAGTGTTGTCACTCACACAGCTGGACAGATAGGGGAGAGCGGTGATGATTAGGCCACTTTTTCGAAAAAAAAATCATAATAAATAAAGTTTAAGAAATTCTTAAAATCTGCTTATTCCAAGAGGAAGCCACATCTTTTGGTTCTTTTGTGTGCTATTGTCAGTTCTTAAACTTGCGTCATTTCTTGGCAGTAATCCAAACTCTTAAGGTCTCCAAAATGGCCGAACCATCCCTCTTGGTGTGGATGATTCGGCCACTGGCGTTGGATGGTTCGGCCACCATGTGGGATGATTTGGCCACTTGCCTCTGGGGCTCATTTAAAGAATTAAATACAGTAGGAAAATTAAGAATCAAATTTTCATCTGTGCTGACATGATTTATTGGATTTATTTTTACCTAAACAATCTCCTTTTAATGAAACAAGGAACAAACAATCTCCTTATAATGAAATTAAATGGCTCTACTCTTGCCTATCTCAGATAAAATAAAACTATAATTTTGTGAAAGAAAATATCTGAGTCAAATGAAAGCTACTTCTCTTACATGCTGTTTACTCTTAACGCATTTTAAATCCAGGGAAACAAAAATCCAAAGTTGTAATACCTTTGCCTTCGCTTAGTGCTTTGTGAAACTGGTTCAGGTAATACTCCAATTATAGCGTTTCTTGAAACAGAAGCTTCATCAATTTCTGAGGGAAAGTAGAGAGAGAGAGAGAGAGAGAGAGAGAGAGAGAGAGACTATGTAATTTTATAGAAAAAAAAGGTAAGGGGATGAGGCTGTAATGATGTGGCAGGGGTAAACCAGCTCTGCTGTCGGGCCCTGCTGCAGATGTCACTGATTGCATTGCGCAGTTGACCCTTGTGCGGTGTGGTGCGGTGAGGATCAGTCCGTTCTCCCCTTTGGGGCTAAGATGCTAATGAATGTGTTTGAATGGATGAGTAAATGGGGAGTGTGTCGTCCTGTCTCGGCTACCTCCCTTTCCTTGGGGGAAGCAGCCTAGGTATATAGATAGATAGATAGGTAGAAAAAAATTGTTAAATAAAGAAAATAAATCATTAGATAATTATGAGAGATGGTTCGGCCACCTGGCAACCCTGCCGAACCATCCCTCACTTCAAGTGGCCGAATCATCCCCCATGTATAAAGATGTACACATGGCCCCCCGAAACCCAGAGTTCATAAGCTGTTCGAGTGTTCTCTACTCTCACGTCACCTATAGACAATAAATGATATTTGCACTATATATGGATAACAACCCTGAAGTATTAATGGAGCTACTGCTTACGTTGGATCACCGAAAAAGTACATAGGGGTCATGAAAAATCATAAAATCTAACCTGATGTTGCTGTTTCCCGGCCAACAAAAACAAAAACACATGTGCCATTTGTCGGCAAGATCACGCAACTTCATGTGAAATCTCAACGATCTAGGTCCCCTACATTATTCAGGAAGGCCAGTGGCCGAACCATCCTCCTGGCCGAACTATCACTGCTCTCCCCTACTGATGCGTGTTTGGTCCGGGGTTGGGTGGGGGGCCCAGGGGGTGGAAGGTTGGGCCCCAGGGGGGGAGGAGGGAGGTGGGGGTCGGCTGGAGTGAAAGAACTTAATAGCTACTCTCCCTTGGAACAATTGGCGCACGGAAAAAACGCGGGGTATTCAAAATATTCACAAACATTTGAGAATGACACCTGCGGTTTGGTCCAGTTTTTGCAATGTCATTCTGGAATGACACCCGCAGTTAAAGGGTTTAGGAAAGATGTTGTATGTAATCTCTGTTTCACAAGGTTGACATGTCAACCCGAATTATTGGTATAATTTACATTGTTCTACATAAAGATAATAATCGCCCTTATATGACATATTATGATTGTCCACAGTTTTGAGGTGAACTGACTTGTAAAGGAGGGTGGGAGGGGAGGGAAGGTGTTCTCCAACTCCTCCTGGGTAAGAGGGAGGACCCCCACAAGGAGTCAGAGAGAGAGAGAGAGGGGGGGGGGTGCTGTAAGCTTCGCACATGACACGGTGAGACGAGACCACATCTGCTTCATTACCCTCAATACGGTAACTCAGCAATATTGAACAATCGTAAAATAATGAGTAACTTCATGAACTACGTTTATGTGAGGACTTAATCATGATAAGAGAAAACTGTATGTTTCACTTTTTTGTTAAGAAAATATTACGCTGTATAATCATAAACTGTGGGTGAAACCATGTCCATGACTTGAGAAGACACTGATCCAGACTGAGATGTGTGGATGGCAGCCTTCAGAGATCAAGGTTAACCCACTCTAGCAGTGTTAATCTTATCTTTATAATGATTATGACATCTTAGGTTAAACTAATAACATGGTGATTTTAGCATTAACACTGAGATAAAAATTGATAATGGAGTTAAATTGCTTAATAACTAAACAAGGAATTTGATACGCCAAATGAATGTGGTTAAATATATATATATATATATATATATATATATATATATATATATATGTATATATATATATATATATATATATATATATATATATATATATATATATATATATATATATATGTATATATATATATATTGTTACGTAGCCTATGATTTCATCATCCTTTGTATAATTCTAGTGTACAGTATGCTGCATGTTTGATCACGATTCGCCACGTGGCTTCCATAGTGACCAGGCTTGCGTGTTCTACCTCACTCCCCTCTTCTCCCCCTTATAGTAGAGTAAGTCGTTCTTTCTGTTGTTCAGAGCAGGACTGTCAACTCTTCCTCCCCTATGCTTTCATTTCCTTGTCCTTCTTGCAAGTTGAATCAAGCTCTACCGGCCTCCTATATAAAGAGCTCAGTCTCTGCATTAGTTGCCACTTAGATCTACTCCTCATTTTGTTCACATCTCTCTCCTTCCTTGTATAGTGTATTATAATTTTTTGTGAGTGCTCAGGAAGTCTCCAGCCATCTAGCTGCTGTATAATTTGAGTATAAGTGTTATTACGATTTTTCTTGTGTTGTATAGCATAGGGCGTCGATTCGTAAGCCTGGTAAAATTTTTACTGTCAGCCTGTGTTAGTAATATTTTGTATCTGTAGTAATATTATATCTCGCTTTAACTGAGCATTATCCGGTTTCTCATTTTATCAGGGCTGACTTAGATAAATTTGCTCTTGCTAAATTCGTGTAAATAGAGGCTATTGCAGTTAACCATATATGTAACCTGTTTTGCCATTACATTATCCTTATGAGTCCTGAATGTTTAGTTGTTAGTTTGAGCATTAAACTTTAACTTGTAATTTTACCAAAGTCTTTTGTTTTGAACCTGGAACTTTGCGGGACAGTAGTGATTTTAGTAATCTCACTTGAAGTGTTCATTATCTCTCTCTGTTCCGTAACATATATTTGGCGACCTCGTATCAGGATATTCAGGATATTATTATAAGGATATTGCTTGATATTTTGTGACTGTGATTTACTCATGATGTCTACTATTACTACTCTTGATGAAGCCAAAGATTTTTTGTCAAATGTGCAAACAGTGTGTGATGTAGAAAACAGAACAAAGAGTGAACTTAAGCTTGTGGCTCAACAATTGGGAATTGCTGTTCACTCTCATCATTCTCAAGATCAAATTGTTGACATGATTAATAAAAGCTTGTTTAATGTAACTCCTCTAGATGAGCAAACGCAGATTGAAATAGCTAAGTTACAGCTAGCCCTGCAGGAGGCTCGTGCTAAGGAGGCTGAGTTTCAGGCTCGTGCTAAGGAGGCTGAGTTTCAGGCACGTGCTAAGGAGGCTGAGTCTCAGGCTCGTATTCAGGAGGCACAGGCACAGGCACAGGCTCAGGCACAAATTGAACTTGCCAGGATTCAGGCAGACCATGAGTATCGTATGAAACAAGGTGGAACTGGATCATCTAGCTCTGATGATTTTGATGTGGCTAAAAATGTTAAACTTGTCCCTCCTTTTAATGAATCTGATGTAACAAAGTATTTTCAGTTGTTTGAGAGGGTAGCTACAGGTTTTAATTGGCCCAAAAAGTATTGGCCAGTACTCCTTCAGAGTGTTCTCACCGGTAAAGCTCAAGAATCTTATGCATCTTTGCCTCAGGATCAATCTGATAATTATGATGTAGTTAAGAGCTTTATTCTTAAGACATATGAGCTTGTTCCTGAAGCCTATAGAGCAAAATTTAGGACAATTTATAAGCAAGATAAGCAATCCCATGATAAGTATGCAAAAATAAAAGAAGATCTGTTAGAGCAGTGTTTAAATTCTAAGAATGTAAATTCTGATTTTGATAAATTTAAGCAGATGATTTTGCTGGAGGACTTCAAAAGGTGTATTAATAAAGATGTAAGCCTATATCTTGATGAGAAAAGAATAGATAATTTGTCTGATGCTGCAGTTTTAGCTGATGAGTATGTTCTCACTCACAAGAGATATTCTAAAGAAAAAAGGAAAGCTGAGAGTAAGTATGTTGCCTCTACTCAGAGTACAGGTAACAGGAAAGAGAATAAAGAAGATGTTTTTCAGGAAGTAAATACCAGCTCCACCTCTAGATTTCAGAAAAGTAAATGTACTTATTGTAGTAAGCTTGGTCATACTACGGAGAAATGTTTCAGGAGACAGTGTGATGTGAACAAAAAGGAGTCTTTAAATATTCAGTCAATTGGTCTAGTGTCCACCCTTGAGAGTTCCCAGAATTCTTGAGTTAACTGAACCTGCTTTGAGGGGTAAATTACATTCTCATGATGAAGCTCCTCTTTTGAGCAGTAACGTGGGTGACACTCTCAAGAGTTCATGTGCTAATTTCCTGTCTGATGGTTTTGTCAGTCCTCTGGACAGTAATGACAGGAAATCAGTTAAAATATATCGTGATACAGGTGCTTGCCAATCCCGTATGCTGACCAGTGTTCTAGGCTCTAATGTTAATTCCTCTGATGAAACTGTAATCTTACAAGGTGTAGGGAATAATTACTTCCCTGTCCCTCTGTGCAGAGTGAATTTAGAGTCTGGTTTTGTTAATGGTTCCGTTATGGTTGGGTTGGTTGAGACACTCTCAATGTCAGGTGTAACTTTCTTACTTGGAAATGATATTGGTGGAAGTCAAGTGTGTCCAGCTCCTCAGTTGTCTAGTGAACCAGTGACTGCGACCCAGGATTGTCATATCCCTGATGTGTTCTCTGCATGTGCTGCCACTAGGGCTAAGTCTAAAGTTACTGGTGACTTAGAGGATAATGATGGTGATGATGTTATCCTAGCTGACACTTTTCTTGCTAATTTGGACCACTCACCAGATGAGGCAGTACCCCGTAGTGTTGATAATTTGCCTCGTCAAGAGTTGGTTGAGTTGCAGGTTGCTGACCCTGAGTTGAAAGGTCTAGCTAACTCTGCTTGCAGTGAGGAAGAGTCAGCTAGTGCTTCTACTTGTTATTATATAAAGTCAGGAGTACTTATGAGGAAGTGGAGACCCCCAACAGCATCAGCCGACTGTGTATGGGAGGTTGTACATCAAGTTGTCATCCCTCGTGTTTGTAGGCAGGATATCATTAGAGTGGCTCATGATTCCAGTTTGGCAGGACACCTTGGAGTGAGGAAGACTGTGGTACGCATTTTGAAACACTTCTACTGGCCAGGTATTTTCAGAGATGTTTCCTGGTATTGTAAGTCTTGTCACACATGTCAAGTTGTGGGGAAGTGTAATCAGACCGAAAAGGTTGCACCTCTAGTTCCCATTCCTCCTTTGGAGGCGCCATTCACCCGTGTGTTGGTGGATATTGTGGGCCCTCTTCCTAAGATTCTTCAGGATTTTCTTATGTGTTGACCCTGTTTGATATGGCTACTCGTTATCCTGAAGCCATTCCACTTAGAAATATCTCAGCAAAGAACGTGGTTAAGGAAATGCTAGGGTTCTTCACCAAGTTTGGTCTGCCCAAGGAGGTACAGTCAGACCGGGGAAGTAATTTCATGTCAAATGACTTCAAGCAATCTCTGAAAGAGTTGGGCATCACCCAGATCACGTCTTCAGCTTAACATCCCCAGACCCAAGGAGCGTTGGAGAGATATCAAACACTCAAATCGATGCTCAGGAAATACTGTTTGGTACATCAGAAAGACTGGATAATGGCCTTCCATTCGTTGTATTTGCCGCAAGAGAATCTCCAAATGAATCACCGGGCTTCTCACCCTTTGAACTACTGTTTGGCCATGAAGTAAGAGGACCCCTTAAGCTACTCAATGAATGCTGGCTGTCGGAGGAAGATGACGTCAACCTGCTGGAGTATGTGATGAAGTTCAAAGAACGGCTGTCCACTGCTTTACAGCTGGTGAGAGAGAATTTAGGAGCTGCTCAGGAGAAGATGAAGACTTGGTATGATAAGAAGTCCAGGTTATGCCACTTTCAGCCAGGAGATCAGGTTTTGATTCTGCTACCGGTGCATGGGCAACCTCTTCAAGCCAAGTTTAGTGGTCCTTATTTCGTGGAGAAGAAACTCAGTGATGTCAACTATGTCATCGCCACACCAGATCGTAGAAAGAACAAGCAACTTTGTCACATCAACATGCTAAAGTTATATCACAGGTGGGACGAAAATAACCCAGTCTGCACTGTAGCTGTTCCACCCGAGTCTGCAAGTGAAGTTCTCCCATGCAGTATGAGCCTGAGTGATAGTTTGGGGAAGAATCCTGTTATCATTAATGATCTCCAGACTAAGCTTTCTCATTTAGCTCCCGAGGAAAGGCAGGAGTTTTCGGCATTACTGCAGGAGTACCCGCAAGTGTTACGTGCCACTCCAGGAAGAACCACTGTGTTGATGCATGATGGCGATGTTGGAGACACAAAGCCAATTAAACTGCCTCCTTACCGTGTGAACCCAGTGAAAGTTCCTCTCATCTAGAAGGAGCTTGGCTACCTGTTGGACCACAAGATGATTGAGCCCTGTCAGAGTGAGCGGAGTTCTCCTGTCACTCTAGTCCCTAAGCCAGGTGGGTCACAGTGGCTTTGCATCGACTACAGACGTGTTAATCAGATAACCAAAACAGACACTTACCCTCTCCCTCGCGTGGAAGATTGCATAGACAAGATCGGAAAGGCTAGGTACATAAGTAAGTTTGATTTGTTAAAGGGATACTGGCAAGTACCTATGACTGAACGTGCTAGGGAGATCTCATGTTTTGTAACACTAGGAATGACTTTTGCATGTTCTGTAATGCCATATAGTATGAAGAATGCACCAGCCACTTTTCAGAAGCTCATGAATGTTGAAACAGAGTGTTTGGCAGGGTGTGTTGTTTATATTGATGATGTCTTAATCTTCAGTGACAACTGGAAAGATCACCTATGCCATGTCAGTAAATTTCTTGAGCGTTTGGTTCAGGCTAATCTTGTAGGTAATTTATCAAAGTGTGAGTTTGGTCAAGCTAAAGTTTAGTACCTTGGGTACATAATTGGTGATGGACATGTTGCACCACCAGCAGCTAAGGTTCAGGTTATAAGTGATCTTCCCAGACCTAAAAGTAGGAAAGAGCTAGAAAGATTTTTGGGAATTGTAGGTTACTACAGGAGATTTGTTCTTAACTTTTCAATTCTTGTATCACCACTTACAGACCTACTGAAAAAGGGAGTTAAATTTGTCTGGACCGATAACTGTGAATCATTTTTCAGTAAACTTAAAGCTATCCTATTAAGTCAGCCAGTGCTTGCTACTCCAAATTTTGCTAAGCTTTTTAAGATGGCTGTTGACGCAAATGATACAGGAGCTGGGGCTGTTTTGCTGCAAGAGGATGATCAGGGTATTGAACACCCTGTATCTTATTACAGTAAGAAGTTCACTCCACCTCAAAAGAACTACTCAACTATTGAGAAAGAGCTTTTGGCCTTGATTTTGGGTTTACAGCATTTTTCATTTTATTTGTGTTCTGGTTTTGACCCCATAGTCATTTATACCGATCATAACCCACTGAAATTCCTTAGTAAGTTTAAAGATAAAAATCAGAGATTGACAAGATGGAGTCTACTTCTTCAGGAGTATTCATTAGACATACAACATGTCAAGGGGAAAGAAAATGTTATTGCAGATTGCTTATCAAGACTTTAGACAGATTGTTTTAGAGTAATAAGAAATTTCCTTTGTAAATTTCTTTTTCTTTGTGGGGAGGTGTTACATAGCCTATGATTTCATCATCCTTTGTATAATTCTAGTGTACAGTATGCTGCATGTTTGGTCACGATTCGCCACGTAGCTTCTATAGTGACCAGGCTTGCGTGTTCTACCTCACTCCCCCCTTCTCCCCCTTATAGTAGAATAAGTCGTTCTTTCTGTTGTTCAGAGCAGGACTGTCAACTCTTCCTCCCCTATGCTTTCATTTCCGCGTTATTCTTGCAAGTTGAATCAAGCTCTGCCGGCCCCCTATATAATGAGCTCAGTCTCTTCATTAGTTGCCACTTAGATCTACTCCTCATTTTGTTCACATCTCTGTCCTTCCCTGTATAGCGTATTATTATTTTTGTGAGTGCTCAGGAAGTCTCCAGCCATCTAGCTGCTGTATAAGTTGAGTATAAGTGTTATTACCATTTTTCTTGTATTGTATAGCATAGGGCGTCGATTCGTAAGCCTGGTAAAGTTTTTACTGTCAGCCAGTGTTAGTAATATTTTTTTTTTTTTTTTTTTTTTTAATGGCCATCACCCACTATTAGGCCAAACAATCTATTATTCACAACAAAATTTTAGAAAAGTCCAAAATCATTGAAAACAGTCACTCTAAGACACAAAGGCGAACGAGGCAGGAAGAAGGGCACAGGACGTAAACATGGCAGGAAGAAGGGCACAGGACGTAAACATGGCAGGAAGAAGGGCACAGGATGTAAGTTAAACCGAGCTGGTGGCAGAGGCGGAGTCGGACGTAGAGATAGACTGCACCCCCTGGAGGATATGGTTGAGGATTTTCACCTCGTCAGGGTCCTTGATGGTCTGGAGGGATCCCCGGCGCAGCTCGGTGAAGGAGAGCATAGCCCGCCGGAAATCCCCCTTGGAAAAGTCTTTCTCATCTGGAGTCACAGGGGCAGAGTCCTCGTACTCGTGAAGATGGCGATACACGGAGTCCGTTTCCGACTCATCAAGGGCGGCAAAGTCTGCCCAGGTGAGGTGATGAACTGGACCAGAAGGCTCCCGATCCACTGGAGCCAGCCCCGTAGGTGGAGCAGACTCCACCTCATCGTGTACCACGGTAGGAGCAGGGGAGACAAGGGCATCAGAAACAGCAGCCTTAGGTGGGGAAGGCAGCGCCGCATCCCCAACCTCCATAGGTACCACGGGTAGTGGCGGCGGGGCAGACTGGCGAGAGACTGAACGTCCGGCCAGCTGGAGCCTTGTAGGTGGAGTTAAGGGCTGCAGCTGCAGCACCCTCGGGACCAAGCTGGTGGAGGTCACAGGATGCCCCGAAGGACGACGAGGGGCCCTCCTCCAAGGCCTCTTCCGCACCACAGGTGGGGAGGAGAAAGACTCTGGGATGAGTATGGCAGGAAGCCCATTTGCCTGAAAGATGGCGGGCAGGCGCTGGGCGAGAACTGCCATATCACCCCCCGAGAAAGCCTTAGCAACCTCCACGCACATGGTGACTAGGGTGGAAGCAGAAGAGGCAGAAGCAGAAGCAGCAGAGGGAGACCGAGGCTGACGACGGCACCGACGACGGGGGAGGGCGTGGTGAGAGCCCCGCACCGCCTGGCCAGCAGGGCCGGTGACGGAGGCGGCTGCAGGACCCTTATCTCCCGCCACCACGACGAACTCCACAACCTCACCAGCCTCAACCGAAGGCACAGGGTGGGAAGGGTTGGGGACCACTATGGACGAACGATGTATAAAAATGTCGTCCCCCGTGTCCCGGCGAGTCAAGAAGCCAAACCCCTTCCATACGTGGAACCAACGCACCTGGCCCACAACTTTAGCAGCCATATTTCCGGTTCAGCACAGCAGTGTATGAAGCGAGGGTGTATGTCTCATACTCTTAGCTGCTGGATTCCGTGTTACCCTCTCCGTTGCTGCTTATCTTCTCGTAATATTTTGTATCTGTATTAGTATTATATCTCGCTTTAACTGAGCATTATCCGGTTTCTCATTTTATCAGGGCTGACTTAGATAAATTTGCTCTTGCTAAATTCGTGTAAATAGAGGCTATTGCAGTTAACCATATATGTAACCTGTTTTGCCATTACATTATCCTTATGAGTCCTGAATGTTTAGTTGTTAGTTTGAGCATTAAACTTTAACTTGTAATTTTACCTAAGTCTTTTGTTTTGAACCTGGAACTTTGCGGGACAGTAGTGATTTTAGCAATCTCACTTGAAGTGTTCATTATCTCTCTCTGTTCCGTAACAATATATATATATATATATATATATATATATATATATATATATATATATATATATATATATATATATATATATATATATATATATATATATATATATATAAAATGTGTGTGTGTGTGTGTGAGAGAGAGAGAGAGAGAGAGAGAGAGAGAGAGAGAGAGAGAGATTCACTCTTTGCCTATATCGTTGTTAGCCAAAAACTGATAGTGTGATTCAACTTGTTAAGACTATTTAGGCTAAATTTTCGAACCATGTTCCCACCACCATCACTACCACCACCACCACCACTCATTCCATGACGAGCTTCGTTTCTGGTAGTCTATAACGTCCATATAGGACTGTGCATTAAAATGACACGATATTAATTGTTTATAAATAATAATGAGTAAAATGCTTTTAATTTTATAAAGTAAAAGGTGTCAAGATGTGGCTGAAGGTCTTGGCTATACCATTGCTTCGGACGCTATTTTAGTCCGATTCGTTTCTTTTGATTTGTTTATTGAATGAAATCTAGTTTATCTTTGACAGGAAGAAAGGATAAACTAGAATATTTTTTTACAGTCCTCTAATATATGCTAACTATTCCTGACCGCACAGTAGCTGGGTATAGAAACCATCCAGTCATATTCGTGTTGTTAGTTCTGCACCCAATCACACTTAAGAAGAAGGCTGGACAGCCAAACATGATTTAACCCAGGTTTGTTCACCTCGCCGGTGAGGAAGCTTTACCCACTCTTGCCTTACAGTCTGCCAGAAACTAAGCTTGTCATGGAATGAGAGGTGGTGGCGGTGGTGGTGGTGGTGGTGGGAACATGGTTCGAAAATTTAGCCTAAACAATCTTAACAAGTTGAATCACAATATATATATATATATATATATATATATATATATATATATACATATATATATATATATATATATATATATATATATATATATATACTTAACCACATTTGGCGTATCAAATTCCTTCTTTAGTTATTAAGCAATTTAACTCCATTATCAATTTTTATCTCAGTGCAGGTGTTAATGCTAAGATCACCATGTTATTTAGTTTAACCTAAGATGTCATAATCATTATAAAGATAAGATTAACACTGCTAGAGTGGGTTAACCTTGATCTCTGAAGGCTGCCATCCACACGTCTCAGTCTGGATCAGTGTCTTCTCAAGTCATGGGCATGGTTTCACCCGCAGCTTATGACTATACAGCGTAATATTTTCTTAATAAAAAAGTGAAACATATAGTTTTCTCTTATCATGATTAAGTCCTCACATAAACGTAGTTCATGAAGTTACTCATTATTTTACGATTGTTCAATATTGCTGAGTTACCGTATTGAGGGTAATGAAGCAAATGTGGTCTCGTCTCACCGTGTCATGAGCGAAGCTTACAGCACCCCCCCCCTCTTACTCTCTGACTCCTTGTGGGGGTCCTCCCTCTTACCCCAGGAGGAGTTGGGGAACACCTTCCCTCCCCTCCCACCCTCCTTTACAAGTCAGTTCACCTCAAAACTGTGGACAGTCATAATATGTCATATAAGGGCGATTATTATCTTTATGTAGAACAATGTAAATTATACCAATAATTTGGGTTGACATGTCAGCCTTGTGAAATGGAGCTTACATACAACAAACATTTTTCTTTAACGCAACTATATCGAGGTTACTCCACTTCACTCACGTGGACTGTTTCGAAGTAAATAATCACAGTGGTGCCACATTTCTTCAAACCCTCGCGCCCCTGTAACACGCGGGAGTGCTGGCAGCTGCACGTACATGCTTACAGACAAAAGCACAGAAATGCACAGAACATGAGTATTAGTCATCAGATTACCTGTGTCGTGCCCCTACCTCTTTCCCTCTGTCTCTTTATTTGTGTGTCCGTCTGATTGTGTTTATACTTTCTGCCTGTTTTGTCTTTTTCTGTCTGTCTGTCTGTCTGTCTGTCTCTCTCTCTCTCTCTCTCTCTCTCTCTCTCTCTCAACACACAAACTGATATTTTCACTAAGGGGAGTATATCTGACAAGTAATATCAGGAATTTTCAGATAAATGGAGGAAAAGAAGCAAGAATAATCTATCTATCTATCTATCTATATACCTAGGCTGCTTCCCCCAAGGAAAGGGAGGTAGCCGAGACAGGACGACTCACTCTCCATTTACTCATCCATTCAAACACATTCATTCGCATCTTAGCTCCAAAGGGGAGAACGGACAGATCCTCACCGCATCACACCGCACAAGGGTCAACTGCGCTATGCAATCAGTGACATCCGCAGCAGGGCCCGACAGCAGAACTGGTTTACCCCTGCCACATCATAACAGACCCATCCCCTTACCCGCACCTGACCTGACTAGCTGATCAGACCAAATGCGGGAGAATATCCTCTCAGGGCTGCGCCATCACTTATTCATTCACAATTTTTCTCCATTTATTTCTGTCACGCACAGCCACTCTTCCTTGCTCAACAGACATCCCTCTCGCATCCAGCGCTCTCTTCACACTGTCCATCCATCCTATTCGTGGTCTTCCTTACACCTCTCACATCAGATCTAGTTATCTTTTTCACCAATCGCTCATTATCCATTCTCTCCATATGCCCAAACCATTGCAACACCCTCTGCTCAACTCTACCAGCCATCTCCCGAACAACTCCAGTTCTCCTTCGCACTTCATCATTTCGCACTCGATCCATACACGTCACTCCACACATACTCCTCAGACATCTCATCTCCATTGCATTCAAACTTTTCCTCTCTGCTACACCCATATTCCATGTTTCAGCCCCATATAATGCAGTCGGTACCACAACACCCTCATACAGCCTTCTGTTTACATCCATTCTAAGCGAACGACATTTAAACACTTTTTTCATTCCTCCCAGCACCTTTCCTACTTCATTTATTCTAAACTTCTCTTCTGCATCTATTCTTCCATCCACAGCAACATGTGACCCTAGATATTTAAAACAATCTACCTCCTCAAGCAACTCACCATTCAAAACTATATTCATCCCCCTACCATCTATCAACCTCGTACACTTCATCACTTTACTCTTATTCTCATTTACTTTCAATTTCCTCCTTTCACACACCCTTCCAAACTCCTCTACCAACTGTCTCAATCTCTCCTCTGAATCAGTCACCAGCGCAGTATCATCTGCAAACAGCAGCTGCTTCAGATTCCACTCTCCTCCATCAACATTCACCAGACTCAGACCACCTAAAACTCTTGCATTCACCTCCCTTACAACACCATCCATGTAAATATTAAACAACCAAGGCGACATCACACATCCCTGTCGCGGCCCCACTCTCACGGGAAACCAATCACTCACAGCATTTCCCACTCTTACACACGCTCTACTATTTACATAAAAACTTTTCACCCCTTTTAGTAACCTACCATCAAGTCCATACAATCTTAAAACAGTCCACAAAGCCTCCCTATCAATTCTATCATACGCTTTCTCTAAATCCATAAATGCCCAAAACACATCCTTGCCTTTCGCTAAATACTTTTCACACACTTGTCTCACAGCAAACACCTGATCAACGCATCCCCTCCCTCTCCTAAAGCCACACTGCTCATCACTAATCACTCCCTCTGTACCCTCTCTAACTCTCATAATTAACACTATACCATACACTTTACCTACAACACTCAACAGACTTATACCCCTAAAGCTAGTACATTCATACTTATCACCCTTGCCTTTATACAACGGGACCACACAAGCACTTGCCCAGTCAATTGGCACCATACCTTTCTCAAAGCACACATTCAACAATCTTACTAACCAGTCAACAATAGTCACTCCACCACCCTTCAGGCATTCCACAGCACACCCATCCATACCTGCAGCTTTCCCTGTTTTCATCTCCTTTACTGCCTTCTCCACTTCCTCCCTCGTGATCAAAGAATCATTTAACACTCCCAACACATTTATTCCTTGCACCCTTCTATCCGCCACAATCTCAGCCACCCTTTCCTCCTCTACATTTAACAAGCTTTCAAAATACTCTGCCCATCTCTTCCTTACTGCATCCATCTCAGTTAACATCCTTCCATCCTCTGCTTTTACTCGTTCTTCCTTCCCAGACTCTCCTTTCGCACCCTTTTCACCTCCTTCCAAAACATTTTCTTATTCTGTTGAAAATTCTCTGTCAGCCGCCTATCCCACCTCTCATCTGCTGCCATTTTAGCATCACGCACAGCCCTTCTCGCTCTATTTCTCTTTTCCTTATACCTTTCATATGACATCTCATCCTTCCTCTGCAGCCACACTTCATATGCACGTCTCTTCTCAGCCACAGCCATACTTACTTCCACGCACCACCATTCACTTCCTTTTCTTACACCACCACCCACACGTCTCACACCACACACCTCTTCTGCATGCCCCACCACAGCACTCTTAAACAACTGCCATTCCTCCTCCACGCTGCCATTTTCCCGATCTTTCACTGCGTTCCACTCATCTTTCAATTTCTCCTGATACTCTATCTTTTTCTCTCTTTTATCCAACTCACTCACTTTCAAAACCTCCCTGCCACACCTAACCCTTCTAGCTCTCACCCATCTCTTACCTACTCTTAACTTTCCCTCCACCAGGTAGTGGTCAGACATACCTCCACCCTCCCCTCTCAGAACTCTCACATCCAACAATCTTCCTATTACATTCCTAGACACAACCACATAGTCCATCAAGGCTCTATCAACAACCCTTCCACCCTCCTGTCTCACCCATGTATACTTATAAATATCTTTCTTCTTAAACAGCGTATTCCCAATCACCATCTCTCGCTCAACACACATCGCTATCATTCGTTCCCCATTTTCATTTCTTCCAGGCACACCATGCATACCAACTACGCCTTCAACTGCTACATTTCCCACTCTAGCATTCAGATCTCCCATCATTACCACATTCACATTCGCTCCAAAACTCTGCAGACACTCATCAACATCATTCCAGAAAGACTCCCTCTCTTGTTCATCCCTTTCACTACCAGGCCCATATGCACTCACAAACACCCACAACTCACGTTCAAATTTCGCTTTCACCCACATCAGTCTCGATGACACCTCCTTCCATTCAGTCACACACTGCTGTACTTCCGGACTCACTAACAAGGCCACACCTTCTTTTGCCCTTCCTCTATCAACACCTGACAATCTTCCATTCACACTTCCAAACATAGATTCCCCCTTCCCTTTCATCTTGGTTTCACTCAAAGCTAACACATCCAACTTTCTTCTCACAAACATTCTCCCAATCTCCTCCCTTTTATCCTCAATCGTACTACGTCCACGCACATTCATAGACCCAATCTTCAGGGTACGGGGATAACTCCATCCCCCATCCCTTTCTCTGGCCTGTCTCTTTTTAGTAACTAAAAAACAGAGGAGGGGGTCCCTAGTCCCCTCACCCCGCCCCTTTTAGTCGCCTTTTACGACACGCAGGGAATACGGTGGCAGTATTCTTCCTAACACAACCTGGCCGCAGAGTAGTAGTACCACCCCATAGTGCGGCTCCCCCCTCGTGACCAAATGAAAAAGAGTAAAAGAAAATGGTTAACTGCTGAATATATGAGTAGCATAACTTGAATGAGAAGGAATGAAATTATATGATGCGGATGGAAAGCAAGTGGAAAAAGAGATACAGGAGGAAACGGGGACCAAAAAGTAATATGAGGAGGAATAGGAATTATATAAAGGACAAGCTGGACTATCAAAGGTAGAATGAACAGAGGAGGATTTTTTCACCGAACTGTAGAAAACGTATCATTGGTGTAAATGCTTCTGCCTATTGTATGTATTGTGTACTGCCTAACTTGCCATGGTACGTAGGGTGATATTAACAAAGAAAAAAAATTTAGGCATGTCTGTCACTATTCAACATTTTTTCCCGCAACGCATCATTATCACTTTTAAGTTTATTCTCTTAAGGTGTCTTCAGTCGCTTTTTTGGTTTATATTTTCTTGCAGCGATCTAATACACACACACACACGCACACACACACACACATCTGTTCAATCATTTGTTCTTCTTTTGCTGCGCAAAATCTGTTTTTTTTTTTTTTTTTTCTTCAATATGGGTTACGTTCTCTTCTTTCTGCCCCCTCCCTAACCCTCATTATATGCTTTCTCCATCAACCTCCTTCCCTACCCTATGCTGCATATTGTACAACGCACCCAACAACCTTGGTTCAAATATTCAATAATGCTTAGCAGTAAACAGAAAGCCAGGAGTATATTCCCATACTGACGATCCGTTCACACTCAGTCTTACACATTGCCGACAATATGCAGTATACATCTTCCCTGCCAGCAGTTGCACTGGCACTATTGCACCGGTGATGCTGACGTCATAATTATGTCTCTTGTCATTTTTAGTGATCTTAACAATAAAATCCAACAGTTACAACGTAAGTTGAGTGAAGGCTGGAGGATCATATGTAGAAGCAGGATGTGTGTTCAACGGTGATGATGACGTCATATGTCTCTTGTCCTTTTTAGTGATCTTAACAATAAAATCCAACAGTTACAACGTAGGTGGAGTGAAGGCTCGAGGATCACATGTAGAAGCAGGATGTGTGTAGGAGTATGGAGAGAGACATAAAGGAAGAAAGAAAATAATAAAGAGGAACGAATAGAAAAGCATTAAACGTGGAGTGAAAAGGGAAGGCAGAGATAAAGTTAATGGAGGAAGGAAAGAAGATGCAAGGAATTCGGAGGCGAGATAAGAAGAATGAAGGAATGACGAGAAAAATGGCAAAGACTGTGGTTTAATTCGGTGATGAAAGAGGGAGAGGGTGCGAAAAGAATTAAGAGGAAAGATTAGACAGGGAATAGGAGCGGGAAAATGTGAAGACGGAGGGAGGAATGAGAGCGACGAGAGTGGGAGGGAGTGAAGGAAAAGGGTGAAAATGGAGATAGGGGGCGAGAAGGAAAAGGGCGTATAAAATAGGGAGAGATTAAGTATGCGGGAGAGAATATGAGTGCGAGAGAGAAATACAGAGAAAAGATAAAGTTAACAAGTTGGCTGGCGATGATGGCCAGCTCGAAGCGGACCAAACTTTGTTGGTGACTGGAAGAGAGTTTCGACAAAAAAAGTCATTTCTGTATGGTGGTACTCCAGTGCAACATTCCACACAAGAATAATACCCTGGCTTAATAATCTTCGGAGCCTTATTATTTCGCCCGAGCAAGGTCATGATTTCAGCGCTGTTCGTATTTTCTGCACCTGATGACCTTTGGACTCTGACCTGACGGATATTGTTCAAGCTTGTATGAAGCACACATGTAGTACTCATTAACGTCTATAAGCATGCAACTTTTCATTCGATTCGATCTGCCCACTGTGGCTCTAGGGAACTTGAAATTCACGGAATAACTCCTCAGAGGTAGAACTTCTAGGTGACACTGCCAGCGACAGCAAGTGAGTTTCATCACTAAATGTCATTTTTGTATATAGATACTCCAGTGCAACATTCCACCCAAGAATCATGGCCTTGGCTAAATAATCTTTGGAGACTTAGCATTTTGCGTGGGCAAAGTAGTGATTTTAACTATTTTCACTCTTTTTGCATTTGATGAACTTTGATCCCTGACCTGACCAATGTAGCACATAGGTGGACAATAGGAAGTGGTAGTACTAGTCAATGTCTATAATTATGCAAACTTTAATTCAGTTCCATCAATCCACTGAGGAACTAGGGGGGGAGGAGGATTTTTGAAAACTGGTACTGGTTACTAGGGACGTGGAAGTCAATCTTCGCTGGGTTGCCACTGGGAAACTAGAGGACAGAGGGGAGAAATGGATGGCACCCTTCCAATAGGGAATAACCTGAAGATTATGCTTAAAGAAGTCAGAGTTTTTAGGCTTCTACACTCTAAAGCGTGAATAGTACAAAAAAGGTGGGTTTTCGGCCGTTCCTAGGCAACGAGTGGTTGCCTAGCAAGCAAAACCTTGCAAACACAACTAGGTCATAGGCTGGTCATTGTGTCCATGTTCGGTCGGAATCGGTTAATTCTGAAGGATGGAAGTGCCTCCCACAATTAAACGAGAAAATACGGAAGAAAGAACGAGGACGCGACTAACAGTAAGGGCAGCACGGAGCTGGCCAACATAACTGGAACAGGGAAAGGGGGATGAAGGAATTAAGAAGTAAGTTTTGGAGGGAGATATGAAAAGAGAAACACTGATGTGAAAGGGGGATGGGTAAGTAATTAAGTATAAATAGTGAGGACGATGGAGGCGAAAGTTATAGACAAAAATAAATAAGGAAAGAGAAAAGGAGTCAGACTTAAATGATAGAATGATATAAACGTTTCCTAGATGAGTGATAAAGTCAACAATGTAAGGGTAATTACATACGAACAATTGCATATAAATACCGGCAGAAAGGTAAGTAACAATGGTACATGAACCAGCAAACACATCGCGGTTCAAAAGAACATATTAGAGGAAACCATTATAAAATGATTAACGCATACAGGATATTTAAAACTTCATATGGCAGCACGAGATGGAGGTTTGAGAGGGTGACGTGTGATTGTCTGTGGGGAAAGTGTCTGGTATGGCAATGTTACATAGGAGTATAAGGTGCAGCAGTGTTGATGTGCAAATGTTATGAGCAGCAGTGTTGATGTGGGAGTGTTAGGTGCACCAGTGTTGGTGTGTGAGTTCAGGTGCAGCAGTGTCAGTGCGGGAGTGTAAGATGCAGCAGTGTTAGAGTGGTCCTATAAGGTGCAGCAGTGTTGAGGTGGGAATGCCTTGTCCAACAGAAATAGTGTGGGAGCGGCAAGTACATCAGTGTTGGTGTGGGAAAATCAGGTGCATTTCTGTTGGTGTGGGAGTCTCAGGCGCAGCAGTGTTTGTTCTGGAGTGACAGGTGTTGAAGTGTTGGTGTGAAAGCGCCAGGTGCAGCAATGTTTGTGTGGGAGTGTCAGGTGCGGCAGTGTTCTTGTGGGAGTGTCTGTAGCAGTGCTTGTGTAGGAGTGTCAGGTGTACCAGTGTTAGTGAAGGAATGTCAGGTTTGGTAGTGTTGGTGTGGAAATGTCAGGTGAGGCAGAGTTGGCGAGAGAAATTCACGTGAAACAGCTTTGGTGTGAGAGTGTCAGGTGCAACAGTGCTGGTGTGGGAGGGTCAGATGCAGCAATGGTGGTGTCGGAATATCAGGTGCAACAATGCTAGTGTGTGTGAGGTGTGCCAGTGCGCAGTGTGGCAAAGCCTGGTGTGCAGTGTGTATTATGAAGCATATTGTTGTAACCGTAGGTGGTGTGTGATATAAGAGTGTGAGGTATGACAGTGCGAGACGTGACAATATTTAGGGAAGAAATGTATAATGCAGGAGTATAAGGTGTGACACATTTATGTGCTAAAAACGTGGTGTGGTGGTTTGAGATGCATGTTTAGTATGGGAGAGTGAGATATAACTGTCAGCGGTATGCGAGGTGTGGCAGTTTTTTTTTTTTTTTAATGCGAGGAAGAAGGAACCAAATGCCACGAGCCCGCAAACAGTTCCTGCCAAGAGAAAAACAAAATACAGGAGAGTGTCAAATTCATAATCCAATAATTTCGAGATACCTGGACTCACTGCGTTTGAAACCCTGGAGATTATAGGAAGTAGGAAGTACAGACAGAGGGAGACAGTTCCAGAGTTGACCTGTAGCATTAATGAAGGACTGGGAGTAACGGTTAACTCTTGCATTAGAGAGCTGGACAGAAAAGGTACGACAGTTTGCTGCTAGAGGGGTGCTACTCGCCCGTCACAGGGGTGGAGGGTTGCAAGCAGACAGTTGAGAGGAGCAGTGACCATTGAAGTAGTGATAGAAAAGACATAAAGATGCAACAGTGAGGCGAAGAGACAGAGGTTTAAGGGAGCCAGCAAGAGAAGAAGAGTTAATGAGACATAAAGCCTTTGACTCTGCCTTATTGAGAAGACCTGTATGTGGGGAACCTCCCCACACATGAGATTGTACTCCACACAGGGGCGGATAAAACCCGTGTATAGAATCAACAATTGTGCAGGGGTAAAGAAGGAATGCAGTCAGTTTAACACGCCTAATCTCTTGGAAGCAGGTTTTACAAGAGATGTATTATGATCTTCCCAAGATAAGTCCTGAGTAAATGAAATCCCAAGCATGTTCAAGGGTGATGCAGGATTATCCTGAATATTATTAAACATTAGTGGGTACACCTGTGGAAGATTCAGTTGGGTTGATAGGTGTAAAAACTGAGTCTTTGATGCATTATAAACAACAAGATTATTTGTACCCTAGTCAGAGATACGAGCAAAGTCAGACATTAGGTATGCCATAGCCTCATACCTTGTTTGTTGAAGTAACTGCTGGGATAGGGATTGCAGGAACCGAATGGAAAGGTGAAGGGTGGAGTCATCAGGATATGAGTGGATAGGGATAGATGTACAGATTAGAAGATCATTGATGAATAAAAGGAAGAGAGTTGGTGACAGGACAGAGCCCTGAGGAACACCACTGTTGATAGATCTAGGTGAAGAACGAAGGCCGTCTACAACAGCGGCTATAGAACGACCAGAAAGGAAGCTATTGATGAAGGCACAGATAGAAAGATAGAAACCGTAAGAGGACAGTTTCGATGCCAGACTCGATCGAAAGCCTTTGAGATGTCAAGTGCAATAGCAAAGCTTTCGCCAAAGTCCGGAAAGGAGGATGACCAGGAGTCTGAAAGGTAGGTGAGAAGATAGCTAGTGGAGCATCCCTGACAGAACCCATACTGATGATCAGAAAGAAGGTTGTGATAGGAAAGATGCTTTAAATTTTTTCTATTAAGAATTGACTCAAAAGCCTTTGAGATACAGGATGTTAAAGCAATTGGACGATAGTTAGAGGGTTAGGAATGGTCACCCTTCTTTGGGACTGGCTGAATGAGAGCAAACTTCCAGCAAGAAGGAAAGGTACAAGTTGACAGACAAAGGAGAAAGAGTTTACCTAGGCAGGGTGTAAGCACAGAAGCACAGTTCTTGAGAACAACAGGAGGGACTCCATCAGGCCCATATACCCTGTTAGTATTGAGGCCTGTGATGGCAGAAAATACATCAGCTGAAGAATTTTTAATGTCAGCCATTAGAAGTCTGAGGGGGGAAATGATGGACGAACAGCACCGGAATTGTCTGAGGTGAAATTGGAGGAGAAAGTCTGAGTGAAGAGATCTGCTTTATTAGTAGAGGAATTAGTTACAGAGCCATCAGAGTAGCAAAGAGGAAGGAAGGATGATGAGGTAAAGTTGTTGGAAAGGTTTTTGGCAAAGTGCTAGAAGGAGCAGGAAGATTTCGAGTTGGAGAGTTGAGAGCATTTAGTACGGATGAAATTAATTTTAGCAGAGCAAAGAACAGGCTTAACACGATTTCGGACAAAAACATGAAAAGGATGTGATTCAGGGATTGGTTAGCTCCGATACCTTTTATAGGCCCTTTTATTGTTGCGGACAGCATTAAAACAAGCGTGATTAAACCAAGGCTTTCTTGCAATAGTCAGAGGATATGAGAAAGGAATGTATGCTTCCATGTCCGAGAGCATAACCTCCGTAATGCACAAGGCACACTTAGATGGCTCCCGGCCATGGAAGCAATAATCATTCCAGGGAAAATCAAAGAAGTACTGCCTGAGGGCCTCCCAATCCGCAGCTCCAAAGTGCCACAGATGACGTTTGTCTGGAGGGTCCACAGGCCACACCAGAGCGATAGGACAGGTTAAGGTGATAAGGTTGTGATCGGAGGAGCCCAATGGAAAGAAAAGATTAACATTGTAAGCAGAAGGATTAATTGTGAGGAAGAGGTCAAGTATGTTGGAGCTCTCTCCAAGGCGGTCCAGGATACGAGTAGGGTGCTGTACGAGCTGCTCTAGGTCATTAAGGATAGTAAAGGTGTAGGCTTGTTCATCAGGTGGATTAGTGAAAGGAGAGGAGAGCTAAAGGTGGTGGTAAATACTGAAATCTCCTAGAATGGAGATTTCGAGAAAGGAGAAATGGATAGAATGTGTTCCATCGTAGAAGTAAGATAGTCGAAGAATTTTTGATAGTCATTAGAATTAAGCGATAAGTAAACAGCGCACATATATTTAGTTAGAAACTGACAAGAATGCCGAAGTCAGAGTGTAGAGAATTCACAAGAATCGAGTTCAGGAACACGAGAGCAAGCTATGTCGTTTCGTATACATACACAACAGCCACATTTGGCTTTGAAATGAGTATAGAGAAAGTTGGAGGATACAGAAAAGGGTTTGCTGTCATTTGCCTCAGACAGCTGAGTCTCAGTTACGAAAAGAAGATGAGGTTTAGAGGAGGAGAGGTGGTGCTCAACAGAGAGAAAGTTAGAGGAAAGGCCACGAATGTTGCAGAAATGAAGAAGTGAGTCAGACAGTGGTTCCAGGCAGCTCGAGTCGTCACTGGGAGAGAGCGGAAGGTGGGGGCATTTATGGTCCCCCCTTCCTGTGGACTTCGAGGCTATGTATTTTGATGCCATGATTTCTTTTGAATTTTGGGAACGAAGTGTAGTGTGTACTGTGCATTTAGTTTGATGTTGATAGTTAGAGCAACTTGTATTGGAGAGCATGCTGGCCTACTCTCTGTGCTACTGAGACACTGAAAAAGTTCAGCAAAGGAGAATGGTCGGGAACTAGTCCCGAAGCTGATGAAACGAGAGCTCCAGCTCTCCCTGTCATCAGCTTTTCATCCACCTGAGATGGTGTAAGGCAGTGTGTGATGTAACATGCATTGAATCACTACATGTGGCTGTTCAAATGTGCAGAGCCCAAGAACTTACAGTACTAAAAAAAAAAAAAAAAAAAAAAAAAAAAAAAAAAAAACGAAATAGAGCGACCATCAGTTTATTATCATATTATAGGCTTTAAACACCGTTTGTAAAAATAAATGCTAGAATAAAGCAGAAAGGCTGTGAACATGATATATTATTTGGGGCTCTGGACAAATACACAGTACCTTACCAAAAGCCTGGGGATAAATTTGAGATATATTCAAAATTTGAAGAAACAAATCAAGAGTGAGAGCAGTGGAAATGAGTTACTTGAGAGGAGCATGTGGAGTGACGTTGAGGGACAGGTTGACGAATGAAGAAGTGAAGGAACGCTGTGGGGTGGATGTAGATATGGTTGAGAAGATTAGGAGAAATACACTGAGGTGGTTTGGATATGTGAAGAGAATGGAGAAAAAAAGACTGACTAAGAGTGTGTATGTAGGTGAGGTGGAGGGAGGGAGGGAGAGGGAGAGGTAGACCGAGGATGAGGTGGAGGGATGGAGTTGAGAGGTATATGAGGGAGGGGGGGTGAGTTGGGGGGAGGGTAGTCAAATGGTGGGTGACAGGGCGACTTGGAGGCGTTTTGTCTGCGGCCACCCTTTGCGGGATTAGGGCGTCGGGCTATAGATAGATAGATAGATAGATATTTTTAAATTGATGAAGTAAAGCTGCGCATCAGTTTTGTTCCTGTTTCTTCAATCATCGCCTTTGGATTGTTATTTCTTTTTTACTTCGTCGTCCCTCCTTGTATCTTTTTCCCTTATGCCCCGCATCTCTCTTGTCCCCTTTATCCATTTTTCTTCCTCTTCGTTGTTATAGTTCACAAATGTGCTTCGAAAATCTCTCCTCTTCCCAAATTACCTTTACCATCCTCCTGTTTCTTTTCTTCTCTACTTGTCAATTTCTCTTTTTTGTTTTCCAATTTCTGCCGTCTTCTTCATCTTTTCTTCACACTAACATGACAAGATTTTCTCCTCCTGTCCACCGGGTATTTTCTGTCCTTTCTCTTCCTATCGGTCTTCTCTCTGCCCTTATTATTTCTCTCCTTTCATTTTTACGCTCGCATATTCTCAGTCTCCTGACTCACATCATCCATCAGTCAATTGACCAACATGGAGAAACTCATGCAGTAGCCCTTGACATTTCAATCGCTTTTGTCAGAGTGTGGCACAGTTTCTTGCTATCCAAACTTCCTTACTATCTCACCTAATTTACCCTGTTCCTCTCCAGTTACATATTCTATCACTATTTCTCTGAACACCGTTTCTTCTATAATTCACTTTTTCCCTTCCTTCGTCCTCCTTCAACCCCCCGGGTTTCCAGTCCATACCATCATTTCTCATTCCATGCTCCTAACATCCGTGCTTCTCTTTTCTTCATTCTTTCTTTTTGTGCTCTTCCTTCTCCTCGGAACCGTCTTTATCCCTTTTGTTAGTCATATCCTCATCCAAAGACGGGAAGTAAAAATCTCATTCTAAACATCGCCTGATTGACTGCCGAAACTCTAATCATGTGGCACATTGATCTACAGTTCCGCCGGCTGAATAATGACGCTAATGGCTTGTGGACTTCGGCAGGACTTGCTACTTTTTTGCTTCACTTTGGGTCTACATGTTGAAATTACATGGTTGTAAATGCGGCCTGACGTCTTCAGTGTGTTATATGTTTGGACTATATGCTGAAATTACAATTTTGTGACTGCGAGATTGGTATATCAATAAAGGGGTACTTGATGGCAATAAGGACCGCATTTACAGCTCTGTGATCTTGGACTGGCGTTCCTGATTTTGGACTTCCTGTTGGGTATAAGTGATTAGAGCGTCAGCCTATATTACTGGTATTTGGCTATATATTATTGAGCCTTGCAAAATGTTGAATGAGGACTTTGGGTAGATTCTGAAATGAAGATTATCAATCGTAGATTGAACATTGTAATTAACGGACCCTACACAATGGAAGGTTACATAATGGAACAAACCGCTTGTGGCATCAACCTCACAAAGTTAAGGAAATTATCAGGTTCAGGCTAAGGCCTGGTACAAGGGTAAGCTTTGGATCAGATTTGAGGCCAAAGTTAATGTTACAGTTATCGATGGAGTAAAAGCTGTAGATATCCTCTGGCATATTAACAGTTGCACTTTGCTGTACATAAATTAAAACATGTATCAATAGAATGGTTTTAACCCAAGTAAAGTTTCCGGATGAATGACACAGTGAAATCTTTGGAAGTGACAAAAATACAGTTGGTGGTGTTTCAAGAATAGGGAAATCAGTGAAGCGAGAACTAGAAGTAAGCATAGCTTAATTCATGTACTGAAAGAGGAGGTATATGATGGGAATGAAAACAGCATTGATGATGGCTATAATGGTACTGTATATATGACTTATACAGTATATAGAGCCAAAGTTAGTAGAAGAGTAGAATTATCGGAGGTGTGTTGATGTAACGATAATTCTGCCTCACCGTTTCCAATATCCCACCTCAAATCCCTTACTTGTTGGACAGTTAGTGTGAGAAGGGAAAAGACAGAACACTTTCATTATGATGTCGTCGTATTCACTGTTGCTGCTACATCCAGACAAAATATAATCTTCATGGATGAGTTGTGAACTAGAGACTTTAGGCATATGCTTCAGCTGCGCATTCGTTACTTGGCTGCTTTCACCATTTGTGCCAATATTGGTTGACTGTTTTAAGACTAGAGAAATGCAAGCAGTAGAGGAAATGCTGCATCATGATAAGCCTTGGATATAAAACAGAGAGACAGGACATTTGCATCTTGCAATATATATATA
>NC_137025.1:33704913-33879913 GCF_032717465.1 Coenobita brevimanus | reverse complement strand
ATTATTATTTTTTTTGGTTGTGGGTGAGTAGGTAGGTATAATGATGATGATAATCATGATTATGATGTGACGTGACAATCATTTAGGAAACCAAGAAAACATTGGCCGTTTGTTCCGACAGGTTGTTACAGCATGGAGTAATAATATAGAGAGCACTGCAGTGTGGCAGGATATATTTAGTAAAAGAATGAAAATTAGCGTATTCCTTGGAAGTTAATATTGCAGTAAAGTTTTCTTATCACCAGATGTTAAGAACCATTTAAAGAATGAATTTTCGATCTGAAAGGATTAAATATATCCATTATTTACCCATTCATTATAATCTGTTTTCCATGAGCTGAATGAAATTACACTTAAGTGGCAAAAATATGCCAATAGAAGACGTTACCCAAGAAGTAAGTGTCCCCAATAACTTGTTTACGTCAGCGACTATATCTTCATCGCATCATACTACCACGAGGGTTTGTCCAAAAATGTTATCCAGCTAAAGTTTCCAGAGAGATGATTTAGGTCAGACATTCATATTTTAAAGTCTATCCGCAGATAAACACAGTTTTATGGTGATATCAAGAACGAAATATAACTCGTCAAAGTACTGAAGAAGCCTAGATTTGTATGTTTATGTTTGCGATGGAAAGAGAGAGAGAGAGAGAGAGAGAGAGAGAGAGAGAGAGAGAGAGAGAATGTTTTTACTTTAAATTCCTCACATATTCAGCTGTGCCCTTCAGTCTCTACATACCTCTACTTTGACCCACTGAACACTCCAGTACATAAGGACTCTTCCTATCTTTACCCTACCTATACATTTTCATTTACCCCATTCCTTTTAGCACTGATCTTCCGCACACAGATCTGCCACTCCTTATACATTTTCAACTTTCTGTTTACTTCTGAGCCTCTCTCTCTCTCTCTCTCTCTCTCTCTCTCTCTCTCTCTCTCTCTCTCTCTCTCTCTCTCTCTCTCTCAGTGATTAACCAGAAGTCATTCTTTACACTCAGAGGTGAAATTCAGTTTCAGATAATGTAAGGCGCGAAAGTATACGTCACTAATGGCTTGAAAAGTATGATTATTTTTCAGAGTGACGACTGGTGGATGAAGTATGAGAGAGAGAGAGAGAGAGAGAGAGAGAGAGAGAGAGTAAGCAGATGGGAGATTTTGAAGACCTCGATGTGGGGCTTAATAAGGTCAACGAGCGTGAAGTACTCGAAAAGTAGAATTGCTCTGGGACCTGCGGCAAGCCTCTTGTTTCAAACGATTTGTTGTAAAAAGTAAGTAGCCTTCTATTGGACCAGTTTTATGTTTCAGTGGATTTAAATGAAGAACTTTTACTATAGCTGCTGCTACATGGCGCCATCACACGTCAGTTGATAGCAAATTTTGCTTCTCCATGTCAAATAACCATATATGGAACCACTTTTGTCTCAATAGGTTTAAATTAAGCACCTTTACTAAAGTTGTCGCCAGATGGCGCCACTTCAGGTGTCAGCTGATGGCAGATTTCGACTTTCTATGAAAAATTACATCACAGGGGAGCATTTTTATGTCTCCAATGGCCTCCTTTTAACAAATCCGCCAGAAGCGGAGGAAGCAAAGAAAAAGAACACTGGCCACTCATTGACCTGCTGGTATCGCTGCAGGTAAAAAACCTAGACTGACAGGAACTATCGTCTATTATCTCATGCAGAAGTTCCCAAGTTTTTCCTTGTCATTCCCCACTTCTGCCTAAGAAATTCTGATGCCTCCTTCTCCCCTTTCGTGGTTATTGTAAATAACTCGAAATCCTAGAGTTATTCGCCTTCACCTAGCCGTATTTTTTTTACGTGTAAGAGCAAGAAATCCATTGATGTTTTGGGGATTTTGTTTTGTTTTGAGTTTTACGAAAATTTCTGAGACTTGTACCTTTATGAATTTTATGTACTTAGGTACTAAAAGATCCGACTTCCAAAAACGGTTTTACAGCTTTTGCCACAGCAGCGACTGGAAAGTCCTTAGTATATTACTTTTTACTTAACCCATTAGCTCCCAGTGTCTTCAAAACAGGACAGAAGTGGGCATTTTCAAAATTTAATAAAGAAGGGAACTCTGGGGCAGGGACCTATGAGCTTGGTGACCATGAGCCAACAGGCGGAGGGCAGTACACTTAGCACCCTTCCAGCAAAATCCTTCGCACAGGAAATCTGGGATCTGATGGGTTAAACACTGGCAAATTTATCAGTTTCTTTAACCCATTAGCTCCCAGTGTCCTCAATACAGGACGGAAGTGGGCATTTCCAAAATTTAATAAAGAAGGAAACCCCGGGGCAGGAACCGAGCTTGGTGACTATGAGCCGACAGGCGGAGGGTGGTATGCCTAGCACCCTTCCAGCAAAATCTCTCGCACAGGAAATCTGGGATCTAATGGGTTACAAAAGAAAAAAAAAAAAACGAATCCCTCAGTCAATTTGAAAATGCTAGGAAACACGTAGAAACAGTAATATATCTTGCCAAATCAAACTTTCTTCACATCCAAGGATCAAAATGTTTAATTAATCCTAATGACAATTGAATATTCTGGTAAACTTTCAATTCTTCCAGTAATAACTAGCAAGTCATCACCCGTTCCACCACTTAAATCTTCGGATGGAAACACTATATACAAATGATCAGCGAGGAAAAGTGAAAGCGCTTGCCAGTAGCCTATGTCTGCCAGAAATTCTGCCTTGGAGTCAAAATGTTCCTGTACTAGAACTGGACTCTTATGAAATTGCTCCACTGAAGATACAGACTAGATACATAAAATCCATCCAAGACAATTTACCAACCAACAAAACTCAAGGTCGAGATGGGTTTTCACCATTCGTTTTGAGAAAAAGGGTTCCATAAAACTTACTCCTCTTCTAGCTAAATTATTCAAAATATGCACAGGTACTTTTTCATTCCCAAATTCTTGGAAAAAAGCTAATATCCACCCACTTCCAAAGAAAAGAAAATTCCTTTGATTCTCTTATTACAGACCAATACCTATCTCACCTTTTGGTAAAGTATTTAAGTTTGTAATTACAAAACACATCGTTAAAATCTTGAAACCAGCAACTAAATTAGTAACAGGCAGTATGGTATTCGCCATGAAAGATCCCCTGTTGACATATTCTGTCTCCTAACTCATGTCATCTCTAAATCACTTGACTAACATGGAGAAACCTATACAGTAGCCTTTGATATTTCTAAAGTTTTTGACACAGTCTGACACCGTTACATGTTATCCAAACTCCTTTGATACAGCCTATCATCTTTTCTTCCACAGATTTCCTCATTTGTCAGTGACAGAAAGATAAAAGTAGATGGTGTATATTCTAATATCCACTTTACTAATGCTGGTGTGTCACAAAGATCAGTCCTGGCTCCAACCCTTTTCCCAGTTACTGTTAATGATCTCTTGTCTATAACCCATCATTCCATTCACTCATGTGCAGATGATTCAGTCCTTCGCCGTTCCTTCACGTTTAAACAATCATTCTCATTGTACAAGAATCTCCATAAATCAAGACATATCTAATCATTGAATGGAGACAAAATTCAGTTGTTATTCTAATGCTAGGAATACCATCTATATTCAGTTTATTGATATACAGATATTGTCTGATCCCTATATTAGCCTACCTTCAGTCAGCCAATATTCTTACTTCTAAAAGTATTGAAATTCGCGGTATTCCACTTACCAATGTCCGCATTTAGACCTCTCATATTAGATCACTTGCTTTAAGTGATCGAAGAAACTTGTATTATTGTACAGAGTTCCTAACTTCCACACTGGCAAGCAGGTACCTGCAATTTAAAAGAGTGATGTGCACTCTCAGCTCAAAAAAATGCTCATCCTTGTAGAGTGAATGTGGAGAGGTAGCACTAAAGCAACTCGACAAATTTCAGAACCAAAGAGTTAGAATTGTTAATAACCCTGCAGTTGCAAATGAACTACCTCCCCTACCAATAAGAAGAAATCTGGCCTCCCTTGCATTATTTTATAGATGCTTTTAGGCAAGTGCTCATACGTAGTTGCATCCATTGTGCCACCTCTCCACATCTTCGTCTGTGCTGCACAAACCTCTGGTAGCGCTCACGACTGGACTACCACACTGGCACATTGCAAAAACTTCTACCCATTAAAATTCATTTATTCCACGAACTGCATCTCTTCTGAGCCTGCTTCCCCAGAAAAGTTTCCCACCAAACTTCAATTTACAGCAGGTTAAGTCTAACTGTTGCAGATTTCCTATGAATGGAGGAGACCTGTAATGTTTTTTTTTTAAATGAATTACTTTTTAATTAAACTGTTTTTCCTTCATTTGTTTATCTTCTGGAAAAAAGAACCACGATATTTATTTGGGGAGGAATATTTCTACTTAACTGTTAAAAAGCCGAAATTGAAAGATAGAATACATTATAAAATCTTTAAGGAAAAACTCGTCAATAAAGCAACTTTGGCCTTTTTGGCTTTCCTCACCCTAAACTCTACAAATTTCCCCCCAGAGGGGAAATCTCTCCAGTCGGTAATAGTCCCCGGGCTAAAAAGTACGATTTTTGAGTGAACCTTGCACCTGGATATATATATATATATATATATATATATATATATATATATATATATATATATATATATATATATATATATATATATATATATATATATATATATATATATATATATATATATATATATATATATATATATATATATATTTTAATACTGGTTTTAGATAATTTCGACCTGCTGATTTCAAATGTGGTGAATGCCAGCCGATAAAAGTTGAACGTTTGTGTAGACATCTCTTTAAAGCAGGTACATAAAATCATGGTAAAAGGCACTGACTATCTCCTTTTATAACTATTTAGAGCAAGAACTCTGCCAAGATAGACAAATTTGTATGGAGTTCTGTAAAATTAATTTAATTTTACACTTCATTATTATTATTATTATTACTATTACAAAATAGGTGTGTCCGGACTATAGTGGTTTCAATACAAAACGTGCTAGGGAAAGAGGTCAACAACCTGGCCAAAAAACAAGCATTGCTTATGCACCTTTTTTGGACATGACACCATCTGAACCAGACACTATGAAAACTGCTTTGGTTAAAACTCAACACCTCACACCACTAACTGGACAAATATGGACCATATTCACCATTGACCAGCAACTCTACCAGGTAGCTGTTAGCATAAACTGGGTGGACCGCAACCTCTTCAGTAAATTTGTCCCAAGGCTTGGCAGTATGCACATGCTAATGAGCTTTTTAGGTGCTGTGGGTGTACTGATGGCAAGAAGTAGCCCTGATGCCATTCTATAGTCTACATTTGCTTGAGTGCCTAAACTGCTTTCTGGCAAGGAGTTCCCCCCAAATGTATGAGCACTGCACCTTGTTGTAGAAGGACTTTTGCGTCCAGTACTGGTCAGTTAGGAACTTCACACGATAATAGAGCTCATTGAATACCTTGATGCCAAAAGCCAGCAGATTAACACAACCAAGCTATGGGTGGACAGCCTCATCAAACCTGTATTCATTATGATGATATTTATTCAAGCAGAGAGGGAAGGTGACTGGCCACTCTATTTGTTTGCAGTGGAAAAGATGCTCCCATATTATTTCGCGTCAGGTCATGTCAGTTATGCATTATGGGCTCTGTTATCTACGGCAGTGATTCTCAAACTATAGGTCGCGACCCAAAGGTGGGTCGTGAGAGGAAATTTAATGGGTCACAGGGACACTGAATAGGCCTAATGCTTCCAGCATAATTTATTTACTTAATTGAAATTTTAGCCTAGTTATCCTTATTACACTATTTGCATATTCATAATAACTACAATAGGCTATATACAGGTTACTCTCTCTCTCTCTACCCTCTGGGTCGCAAAGTCTTAAAATGTTCCAAATAGGGTCACACACTAAAAAGTTTGAGATCCGCTGATCTACGGTCTATGTAACATCTTGATCCCAAACTTCTGAAAAGGTTTATATCTGGAGAGAATGTCATGCGTCACGAAGGTGGCCTATGGAATGCTGTATGGTCAGATCTTTTCACTGAGACCACCTACATGCGATATGGCAAAGGACCATCTGGCATCACAGGATCGACTTTGAATGATTCCACTCTAACTTTTGGGCACTGTCTCATAGCACATGTGCACAGCTGATGAATGAACTGGAAGCAGTGAAAGATGGAGAAGCTTAATATGTTGTCGCCTCCCACAAGGAGGAGCAACTGACATGCATCACGGCAGATGTGACTGAAAGAATGAACATACATGATGCTCTTTCAACATGCATTGACATATTTGACAATGATAAGCATCCAGTCTCTGGTCTTGTTGATATATTTTCTGGGCAAGTTGTTGATGAACCAACAGTTAACTTTCATTGTTGCCTCGAAATTGGAACTGCCCAGTGGCTAGAATGTGAGAGCCAATGGCCATCAGGCTTCCACAACAAGTTGAAAAGAAATTTCAAGACCATAGCAGCTGCAACGACAAGTACTACTAAGGTTGGCCAAAGTCACATCATTGTTGATACTGAATTTTTCTATGCACGCGTCACTGCAATAATGGCTTCATCAACAGAGACCATTTCCATAGAGAGACTATTCACTCGTGAACTGACTCCACACCCAACTTCTCTCTTTAAGGAGAATGGTGAAATGAGGACAAGCAGCAAGACTGTACTCAAGAATAAAACTTCAGATGGTATGTGCAATACAGCACTGTCTACAACCAGTGATGGTGATCCTAGATGGCTGTGCTTTGTTATGGACAATTCCTTGGCCAACATTGCCTGCAAAGCTTTCAGTGTTCATCAGCATTGCAGTGTCTAGAATCATGCGATATACTGAGACAGCATCTGTCCTTCATGTGGTGTTTGACAGTTTCTATAAGCTGAGTACAAAGTCATGCTGTCGAACTTCACGACAGAAAGGACTGAGTCGCATGTTCAAGCTGACAGAAGAATCGCCTTTACCCAAACAGGCCATCGTGTTGAATGTACTGTAAGTGCAGACAAAGAACAGGTCATCCATATAATTGTAACAAAGTTGTGCTCCATCTAGGTCCCACAAGGAAAATGCATCATCGTGACTGGCTCTGATCCACATCCAGTAGAAGTTGGGATTGGTCCACAGCAGACAGCAATAACACGTGAGGAGGCAGCTGTCATCATTGCATATCACATGATTCACGAGGTTTCAGCAGGCTTTTCATCAATTCGGGTTGTACTTGATGACAATGATGTGCTTCTTATCCTCGCACATCACCTGCATGCACGAACCAACGGCTTGTTAACTACAGTTGAGGTGACCATGGAGTCATGTTCCTGAAAGCACACTGTCATCATTGTCAATGAGGTGGTCAGTAAGCATGCTGCAGTCATCCGTAACCTTCTTGGAGCTCATGCCCTAACTGTATGTCATGCAGTCTCTTCATTTGCTGGTATTGGCAAGGCATCTGTGTTCAGAACACTCGAAAAGCTCATTGGTTTGCTTCCTCTAGGTGATGTTGCAGCATCAGCAGGTGCTGTCACTAGCTCTTTCGTGAATATTGTAGGTGAAGTAATAAAAAAATGCAACCAAATTTAAGGAATCTGAGGAATACAAAGATGTATAGATTAAAAGGTGCCTGACTCAAGAGGAATGGGGATTACTAATGGAAAACAAGGAAGCAGCAAAAAGAAATAATGATGCAAGATCAGATGAAGAGAGAGGTAATTTTTTTTTACAAAGGAGTAGGGTTACAAGTAAGATAATGGCATATAAACAACAGGGACTAAGTAAAAATAGGGTAGTAGACTCAAGCAGTGTCAAATATGTGATGAATATGACTAAACTGATGTACTCAAATGTAAATAGAATGGTATCCAGATTTTTAGATAAACGACTATACCCAAGAAAATGAGCCTCATATTATTTGTTTAACAGAAACAAAGTAAACCTCAAGGATATCCAATAACTCTTAAAATTTTGATGAAGAGAATATATGGCAAAGAGACTGAAACTTGAAAAAAGGAGGAGTTGTGTTATTGACAAAGACAGGACTGCAAGACAAAGAAATAGAACTAGACATACCTTCACAAGCAGAATCAATTGCGGTAGAGATTAGTACATCTGAAGAGGAAATAACTGGCAAATTTATATATGCCACCCAAGACAAACACATGGGATAGAAGTCAACGTAAACACCTGGCAGAAAGAACAATTCAGAGGTTAAGAACCCTACTACATAGAATGGAAGAAAAATGTGAAAGAATTGTACTAACGGGAGATTTCAACACAAATATAAATTGGAAGACTCTAGATGTAAGAAGCTATTAATGCTATATATATAAAAAAAAAAATAAAGAGAACCAGAAGACCCCTCATTATTAGATCTCATATTTACTAAGCAAGAATTTGAAATTGACAATATAATAATCTCCCCCCATTCAGCAAAAGCGCCCTTGCAGTTTTAGATTACAATTTCAGGATAGCATCTGATATAGTTAATGATAATGTATGTTACAAGAAAATGCTAAACTACAAAATGGGCAACTATCATGACCTAAAGTAGTACTTTAAGGAAATAGATTAGGAAAAGGAGCTAAGAGGACAAGAAATAAATGTTATACTGTATATAAAAAATTCTGTGAATTTTACGAAACTGAAGCCAAGATGTCCCACAGCACAAAAAAAAGAAAAGAAAAAAAAAAGGATATAAGGATAAAAATTTGGTTAAAAAATTACTATAATGGCAAATCAGAAAAGAAATTTGCTGTGGATCAGACTCTGACGACATAATAGTGAGAAAGCATAATCATAACAAGTACAAGAAATGATTATCCAGTGATAAGGAGAGATGCTCAAAGACAGTTTGAGGAAGACATATAAATAAAAGGACTGATCAACGGAAGCTGTTTTACAACATGTAATGCAAAATTAAAGTCACATATAAAAGAGAGCCTATCATGGATGAGGGGAAAATCTATATCAGTGAAGAAGATATTGAACATTTGCCATTCCCCATATAGATTACTTTTGTCCTCACTCATCGTCCTTTCCATCATATTGACTCTCTCTCTCTCTCTCTCTCTCTCTCTCTCTCTCGGTATAGTAAATCCATTTTCCCATCGCAATTTTCCTTTATAATCCATTCTTATTCTTACTTTTCTATTTCTGGTCACACAATCTCTCCTCTCATTGTTTTTATTTTACACTGTGTGCTTTTGTTTACTACAATGCGACTTTTTTCCTGTATATTTGGGTCTCCCATGATTTTCCCTATTCACCACAAAAGTACTGGTGCAGAACACATAGGTTTTGAACACATTTGGGAGTTTATTAATGTTGCTTGAAGGTAACGTCCATCATTTTCATATGATAGTAAACAGTATATGAATAAAATTTCTCGAACATTTTTTCTGTTGCTATGTTGCTATGACACAAAATGTTTTACATGGGCAAATAAAGATGTGTATGTGATTTTGATGCAATCAATAATAAACGGCCGTGGATCTGGGCTTATCTAAAGTGTTGATCTAGTTGACTGCAGGCTCAAACTACAGTTCTCATGTACTCCACTACCTCATCTCGGGGGACTGGAGGGAACAGAGGGAATATTACAGCCTTTCAGTGGTGTCGACTGGCCACATATGTTTCACCACATAAAGATAATTCTTTAGAGAAATAGCATTAATTGGAAACTTAAAATTCATGCTAACAGATCATATTAATGGTTTGTCTTGTATTTTCTCATTATACATAAATATTGGGATATTCTCTAGCAACAAGTAATGCGCACGAACAGTGGGTAAAATGTTTTAGTCATTGGCAACTAAGAGATTTATATCATTAGTGTTATTGCAGGACGATATTGTTAAAGTTTAGGTGCTACCTGTTGTGGTGAAGTTATTGAACATTATACTTAGCTACTTCAATTCGAAAAATGATCCCAATGCAGTGTAAAGTCATCTGTTAGCGGAAAGCATATGTAGTAATGGCCTTAGCATTGTGAGCGGTTTTATGCATACTAATTGTGTATCAAATGTACCGTGCCAAAGTAGTTTTTATTAATTTTCGTTTAATTATCTATTTTACCCGATTCCAAAGTCCTGTTATCCACCATCACACGCCAGTACTAAAGTCTGCCCATCGTCTGTACTGCTTAGTTTGATTCCGGCAGCAGCAGAGGACTGAACTGGTGGCCACGTGACCAGCAGTCCACCATCGTTACCATGGAGAATTACATTTAATCAAGGTTCATATTACATTGTTCATGATTAATCCGTACATCAAGTGAATAGTCTCGCGCACAACACCATTTATTAACATGACTGTGACGGCAGCTTCCACGAATTGTATGATCCTGTTGAGAGGTGACAGTGTCTCATCAGCTAAATATCCTAGCGTGAAAATGATCTGGCAGTCAGCAGTATTTTGCTTAATACTTTGTGTTTTAGTATTCATGTAAAAAAAAAAGGACACAAATCAAGAGTGAGAGCAGTGGAATTGAGTTATTTAAGAGGAGCATGTGGAGTCACGTGGAGAGACAGGCTGACGAATGAGGATATAAAGGAGCGCTGTGGTGTGGATGTGGATGTGATAGGAAGAGTTATGAGGAACACACTGAGGTGGTTTGGCCATGTGGAGAGGATGAAGGGTGAAAGACTGACGAAGAGAGTGTATGTGAGTGAGGTAGAGGGGGGAAGAGGGAGGGGGAGGCCGAGGATGAGATGGAGGGATGAGGTGGAGAGGTATATGAGAGAGGGGGGTGTGAGTTGGGAGCAGGGCAGTGAAATGGCGGGGGACAGGGCGACTTGGAGGCGATTTGTTTGTGGCCACCCCAAACAGGCGTCTGGCAAAAGATAGATAGAACGATCTGAAATAAAAAATAATCTTACCATTCCTAAGATAGATACATAAACGAAAGTCACATCCAATACTTTCGTTTCGTTTGGAGACATATCACATGACAGACTGGAAGTCAAAGGGAACGATTCTGATACCCAGACGTTTACATGAGTAAAATTTAATGGAATAAACGTTAACTGTTTTATTCGAAAGTTAGCAGCAGGTACACTGTTAATATTCAGCGCTTTATAATTGGTCATTTGACTTTCAAACACTTCCTGTATACCTAAGCGCACACACACACACACACACACACACACACACACACACACACACACACACACACACACACACACTCACACACACCTGCTCAATCACTTGTTCTTCTTTTGCTGCGCAAACTCTGGCTGTTTTTTTTTTTTTTTTTTTTCCCCCAATACTTAGTAATGTTCTCTTCCTCCTGCCCCCTCCCTAGCCCTCAATATATGCTTCCTCCATCAGCCTCTTTCCCTACCCTATGCTACATATTGTACAACGCACCCAAAAACATTGGTTTTAATATTCAATACTGCTTATCAGTATACAGAAAGCCAGGAGTATAATCCCATACTGACGACCCGTTCACACTCAGTCTGAATCATTGCCAACAATAAATACACCTTCATTGCCAACAGTTGCACTGGCACTATTACACCGGTGATGCTGACGTCATATGTCTTTTGACCTTTTTAGTGATCTTAACAATAAAATCCAACAGTTACAACGAAGGTGGAGTGAAGGCTGGAAGATCACATGGAGAAACAGGATGTGTGTAGGAATAAGGAGAGAGACATAAAGGAAGGAAGAGAATAATGAGGAACGAACAGATAAGCGTTATACGTGGAGCGAAAAGGGAAGGAAGGGATAAAGTTGATGGAGGAAGGAATGAAGGTGCAAGGGATTAGGAAGTGAGATAAGACGGATGAAGGAGTGACGGGAAAAATGGCGGTTTAAATGGGTAAACAAAAGTGGGACAGGGTGAGAAAAGAATTAAGAGGAAGGACGAGACAAAGAAAAGGAGCGGGAAAATGTGCAGATAGGAGGAGAAATGAGAGCGACGAGTGTGGGAGGGAGTGAAGGAAGAGGATAAAAATGGAGACAGAGGGCGAGAAGGAGAAGGATGTATAAAATAAAGACAGACCAAGTATACGGGAGAGTATACGAGTGGGAGAGAGAAATACAGAGAAAAACTAAAGTTAACAAGCGGGTTGGCGATGATGGCCAGGCCTGAGCGTACCAAGCTCTGTCAGCGACAGGAAGAGAGTTTCGGCAATAAAAGTCATTTTTATATGGAGGTACTCCAGTGCAACATTCAATAGAAATAGTGTGGGAGCGGCAAGTGCATCAGCGTTGGTGTGGAAGCGTCAGGTGCATTACTGTTGGTATGGGAGTGTCAGGTCCAGCAGTGTTAGTGAGGGAATGTCAGGTTTGGAAGTGTTGGTGTGGAAATGTCAGCAGCAGAGTTGGCGTAAGAAATTCACGTGCAACAGTTTTGGTGTGGGAGTGTCAGGTGCAACAGTGCTGGTGTGGGAGGGTCAGATGCAGCAATGCTGGTGTCGGAGTATCAAGTGCAACAATGCTGGTGTGTAAGTGTGAAGTGTGCAAGCGTGTAGTGTGGCATTGTATGGTGTGGCATTGGCTAGTGTCCAGTGTGTTATGGAACATATTATTGTAACACTAGGTGGTGTGTGAGATAATCATATCAGAGTGTAAGATATGACAGTGCGAAACGTGGCGATATGTAGGGAAGAAATGTATAAGCTGTGACATTTTTAGGGGCTAAAAAACGTGGTGTGGTCGTTTCAGATGCATGTTTAGTATGAGAGTGTGATGAATAACTGTCAGCGGTATGCAAGGTGTGGCAGTGTGTGAGACAGTATGTGATGTAATGTGCATTGAGGCACCATACGTGGCTGTTCGAACGTGCAAGAATCCAAGAACTTATAGTAATTAAAAAAAAAAAAACACATTCTAAAATATTAAAACGATCTTCAGTTTATTATTTTAATATAACCTTTAAATACTGTTTGTAAAAACGAATACTAGAGTAAAGTAGAGAGGCTGTGATCATTATATATTGTTTGGATCGCTGGTCAAACACCCCTGAATCACATCTTTTTTACGTTTCTGCCCGGAATCGTGCTAAGTCTGTTCTTCACTCTGCTAAAAATAATTTCATCCATACTAAATGCTGTCAACTCTCCAACTCGAATTCTTCACGCTCCTTCTGGCACCTTGCCAAAAACATTTCTAACAACTTTACCTCATCATCCTTCCCTCCTCTTCTCTACTCTGATGGCTTTGTAGCTATTTCTTCTACTGATAAAGAAGACTCTACGCTCAGACTTTCTCCTCCAATTCCACCTTAGACGATTCCGGTGCTGTTCCTCCCTCATTTCCTTGACTTCCTCATTGCAGACATTAAAATTTCTTCAGCTGATGTATTTTCTGCCATCACTGGCCTCAATATTAACAAGGCATATGGGCCTGATGGAGTCCCTATTGTTGTCCTCAAGAACTGTGCTTCTGTCCTTACCCTGCCTAGGTAAACTCTTTTGCCTTTGTCTTTAAACTTGTACTTTTCCTTCTTGCTGGAAGTTTGCTCTCATTCAGTCAGTCTCAAAGAAGGGTGACCATTCCCAACCCTCTAATTATCGTCCAGTTGCTTTAACATCCTGTGTCTCAAAAGTTTTTGAGTCTATTCTTAAAAGAAAAATTTTAAAGCATCTTTCCTCTCATAACCTTCTTTTTGATCGTCATTATGGGTTCCGTTAGGGACGCTCCACTGGCGATCTTCTCGCCTACCTTTCAGACTCCTGGTCATCCTCCCTTCGGGACTTTGGCGAAAGCTTTGCCATTGCACGTGACATCTCAAAGGTTTTCGATCGAGTCTGGCATAAATCTCTAATTTCCAAACTGCCCTCTTACAGTTTCTATCCTTCTATCTGCGCCTTCGTCTATAGCTTCCATTCTCGTCGTTCTATAGCGCTGCTGTAGACGGCCATCGTTCTTCTCCTAGATCTGTCAACAGTGGTGTTCCTCAGGGCTCTGTCCTATCACCAACTCTCCTCCTTTTATTCATCAATGATTTTCTAAGCTGTACATCTAATCCTATCCACTCGTATGCTGATGATTCCACCATTCACCTTTCCATTTGGTTCCCGCAACGTCCATCTCAGCAGTTACTTCAACAAACAAGGGATGAGGCTATGGCACACCTAATGTCTGACTTGGCTCGTATCTCTGACTGGGGCAAAAATAATCTTGGTGTTTTTTATGCATCAAAGACTCAGTTTTTGCACTTATCTTCCACAGGAGTACCCACTAATGTTTAATAATATTCACCTCAATCCTGCATCATCCTTGAACATGCTTAGGGTTTCATTCACACGGGACTTATCTTGGAAAGATCATATTGCATCTCTTGTAAAATCTGCTTCCAAGAGATTAGGTGTGCTAAGCCGACTCCATGCCTTCTTTACTCGTGCACAGTTGTTGACTTTTTACAGAGGTTTTATTCGCCCCTGTTTAGTGTACAACTCTCACGTGTGGGGAGGCTCCCCACATACAGTTCCTCGGAATAGGGTGGAGTCAAAGGCTATTCATCTCATCAACTCTCCTTCTCTTACTGGCTCCCTTCAACCTTTGTCTCTTCGCCGCACTGTTGCCTCTTTATCGCTTTTCTATCGCTACTTGAATGGTCACTGTTCCTCTGAACTGTCTGCTTGCATCCCTCCACCTCTATGACGGGCACATAGCACCCGTCTAGCAACAAACTCTTATCTCTTTGCTGTCCAACTTTCTAATGCAAGAGTTAACCGTTACACCCAGTCCTTCATTTATGCAACAGGTCAACTCTGGAACTGTCTCCCTCTGTCTGTATTTCCTACTTCCTATGATCTCCAGTCTTTCAAACGCAATGTGTCCAGGCATCTTGAAATGAATGGAACTTGAATTTGGCTCTCGTTTGTATTGTTTATGTTTTTTTCTTGAAAGGAACGTTTATGCGGGCTCTGCCAAGGCCGTCTAGATATACAGGCCTGGAGGAGAGACTGATGACGTCACAGGCAGTGGCCACAGATTTCCTCTGCCTTTGCCTCTCATGGTACACATTTAGTATTTGCTTACTTATGTATGGCCATTATTATTTATTTTTTATTATTAGTGGTAATACTAATATTAATTATTTATTATGATAAACATTAAAAATTACACTGTTCCCGAACTTAAGGCCAGACAGACCGAGGTTACTAAACTACAACTTGAATATTTTGAGACTGAGTAGATTGGATGGGAAGTCAGTCAGCTGCTCTTGAGACTTTTGCTGCGGAATACTTACTTCGCATTGTATGTTACTCCAACAATTGATGATTTTCGCCTGCAGTTCTAAAGAGAATCCTAGACACTTAAAATAAATGTTAAGCTATCATGATCTGCATAATGAAAATAGAGCGATGTATATTTTATTGCTGGTCAAAACGGACAAGTCTATTTAACACACTGATTGTCATGGGGATAAGTTTGTTAACCACCGTGTGCTGTGGCCTTAATAACATACCATCATAATGGAATATCATCTCACCTGACCTCATTTCCAAACCTCAATTGTTCCGTCACTTGCAATACCTGCTAAAGACACACTTGTCTCACCATCCACTTACATCCTACTCTTATAAACACGGCATGTGTCCTTAATGTAAAAACTTATCAATTCTCCTATTCTAAATTTTGATTTTTGTCGCACTGGCTCGTTACCTTGCAATTATATGATGAACCATGAAAAAATTGTATGTCCGCCGACTTTCGTAAGTTATGCCCTTCATAGTAAAAATCAATGAACTCCCTTTACCTCATACTTTTTGGAACCAAGTGGCCCCCTTTCCGTATATACACACATCTCTTTCTCATTTTGTGTACAGTTACTTAGTTGTCGTGCTTGTCAATTTCCCTTCTCTCTTCTCACTAACACTTCAATAAGAATGGACTTTGCCTTATTTTCGATTTCAAATGTGAATGTACATCTACCAGCCACGGTAGCTGATTCCTGGCCTCTTGTTATTAGCGTTCAAAAATACTCTCATTCACATGTACATATAGCTGCTAAACAAATATTCAGTTTTATGAGAGAGAGAGAGAGAGAGAGAGAGAGAGAGAGAGAGAGAGAGAGAGAGAAAAAATGGTCAGACAGACAGACAGACAGAGACAGAGACAGAGACAAAGAGAATTATTGTTCTATATTAGGATATACAAAACAGACTGATCCATTAAATCGTATTAAACCAATAAGATGATATGAATATTAAAAAAAAACACTTTTAATCAAGTGCCCTGTATATAATACTGGAACACAGCACAATAATGCAATATTGTGTGAATTCGCCATTCTTAGTTCAAGCCTGAGAGGTGCGAGACCAGATCAATGTTCGCATAATCAAGCTGATTTAAGCCTTCTGTAAACAATCAAACGTTTCTCTCTAACGTATATAATATACTTTATGATTAAGACACTTTATTGATCAGGGTGTTCTTCTGAAAATGTGAGAGGCTTCAGTTCATTTGCCTAAAGAAATAAAGGAGTCACTTGCTTATAACAGCAACTTCAACCCCTTGAATGGTAAGCAAGATGGGCTAAATTTATGATAATCTCGAAAAGTATATATATATATATATATATATATATATATATATATATATATATATATATATATATATATATATATATATATATAACTAGATTAGTGCTGGAAGGTACGAGCAATACAAGGGAAAGATCATGAGGAAGGAGAATTTAAGAGAGAACGCGTGGAGTGTGCAGCGCGAGACTGATGATGATAAAAAGAATGGGTAATGGAGGCAAAATAAAGAAGAAAAAAAAAAGAGCAAAAAAAAAAACGAAAAAGAGAAGAACAAGAAACTGTGCCAAGGCAAAGCAAACCCATCACCGGGAGTCCTTTTAGTGTTGATGTATAAAAGCATTAGGATCTCTAGTCAAAGATGTCAGATATCAAATCTGGAGTAAATCTGGCGAAAATTGACGATTTTATGCTGATTTGAAATTTTAGGCCCGACCCCCTTACCACTGAGGGGTGACACCCATGATGTAATGAAGCATGTTGTAGGATGTAGATTTGAAATATGCACATTTAGGATTTGGTTTCATGTCGATATGACGAATCTGAAAGGAGTTATGACAAAAAAAGATGATTTTAAAAAACGTTTTTGAGGCCTACAGCCTAGGCCTTGGCCTAATTTGGCCCAAAAGTTAATCATGTGATCAGAAGGTCATAACTCATCATCCGTGTAATTTTAGTGAAAGTCGCACAAGTATTTTTCGCGAGAAGTTGATAACTGACAGGCAGACAGACAAACAAACAAACAAACGGAGCGATAACAATACCCGTCCCCAAGCCCCTCCAAGGAGGGGACAGGTATAAAGGAGGACATAAGGAAACAGAAATAAGAGAGGATGACGGAGATCTATACACGAAAGAAGAGCAGAAAGCCAATGAAGAGGGAGCATTGCAGGATCAAATATAGTGGAAGAAACAGGATGAGAGGAAAAAAGATGAAGAATGTTAAAGTAAAAGAGGAGACAAATCCGTACCACCAACTTCCACACACATTCCGATAGAGAAATAGCTTATCAGTATCTGAGACGTGATTATATTTGACTCACATTTCTGTAGTAGATGATTGTTACTAAATCACAGTTTGTATGTTCTACGTGTTGTCATGCAACCAATCTTAGAGTTCAACAACCATGAGGTTGGCAATATTTTATCCAAGTTCTTTCATCACCAGTCAACTTCACTTTCTCCTGCAACTCCAGGATTCAGTTCATTATGCATATCTGAATATGGGCAATTCTTAGTTATTTACAATTATAATGAAATGTTGTTCTTATTTCTTTCAGTCAACAATCGAATATCATCAAGCAGTAAAGAAGTTCGTACCTGCTATTATATATATATATATATATATATATATATATATATATATATATATATATATATATATATATATATATATATATTTATATATATATGTATATTTATTTATTGAGCACATTAATTTGTGTCAAAGCATTATCGCTATACTGAAGTATTATTTCAGACTGAGTCGGTGTTCAGTATATTCATGGGACATCAATAATTTCCTTGAAGTCGTTGATGTGAACTGGATTTTCCATTACTTTAGCTTGCTCCTATTTACCTTTCCTTTCCTCTGTTTTTTTTTTTTTTTTTCACTCTCTCCTTCCAGTAACCTCCCCTGGTCCATTCTCCTTTCCCCCTTCCTCTTATCTGCATTCTCTCCCCTCTTTCATTTTTAGGCTTCGGTGTCCTGACCCTTCCCCCGTGTCTCTCTACGTACCATTTTTTTTCTTTCCTCTGTCGTTTTGATCCCATTCTGGTGTTTACTTCTAGATCCCATTCCTCCCTCCTGGATTCACTTTTATTAATAATCTTTTACCCGCTTTGAGAGAGGTGAAGTCAGTGAATGTACAGCGAGGTTGGATGGTGAGGAATTGGAAAATGTGAGTACGTTTAAGTACTTGGGTAGTGTGATGAGTAAGGATGGAGGTTTGGAGGGTGAAGTGCTTGAAAGAGTTCAGCAGGGAAGAAAGGTTGCTGGTTCTTTGAAAGCAGTGATAAGAAACAGAGAAGTGAGCATGGAAGTGAAAAAGTTACTACATGACAGTATTGTGATACCAACTCTAACGTATGGAAGTGAAGCTTGGACGTTGTTGGAAGGACACAAGTCAAGAGTGAAAGCAGTGGAAATGAGTTATTTAAGAGGAGCCTGTGGAGTCACATGGAGAGACAGGCTGACGAATGAGAATATAAAGGAGCGTTGTGGTGTGGATGTGGATGTGATAGGAAGCGTTATGAGGAACACACTGAGGTGGTTTGGCCATGTGGAGAGGATGGAGGGTGAAAGACTGACGAAGAGAGTGTATGTGAGTGAGGTGGAGGGGGGAAGAGGGAGGGGGAGGCCGAGGATGAGATGGAGGGATGGGGTGGAAAGGTATATGAGAGAGGGGTGTGTGAGTTGGGAGCAGGGCAGTGAAATGGCGGGGGACAGGGCGACTTGGAGGCGATTTGTTTGTGGCCACCCCAAACGGGATTGAGGCGTCTGGCAATAGATAGATAGATAGATAGATAGATTTTACCCGCTGTGGTGGTCCATTGATTTGCATTGGTAGTGGTGTTCGAATATTTATGCTAGCAACTAGCGCCACTCGAGTCAGGTGTCCATCCATCCTTAATGGAATGGTAAGAAAATAAGTATCTGGGGTAATAATTCGGGCAAGTAAAAACGGTATCTAGGATGATATAATGACATTTTATCAAAGGGACAATGGGTGCATAACCTGCCACGGACTCAGTTGCGCTCTTACCTTGCCCATGTTATTTATTCTTATTCCCATACTTCTCTCATTGAACTTGTGTTTGTTTTTACTAGTTTTTTTTTATCAATTGCTCATCAATCCCTGTCGCATAATTTGAGCAATTGTATTAAAAACAGCAGCGATTTTTTTAACCCTCTTTTTACCTTCCAGAGTAACGATCAGTAATTCAGTATCTGAAGTCTGAAGTCCCGAGAATTTCGGTCATCCCTTCCCTGGGTAATTTTCTTAATTTTCTTTACATTATCCATTTACACACTGTCCTCCTTTCCACAATTTACTCCTCACCCTCTTTCTCCCACCAGTTCACTAACAAAATTCCGTTTTTTTCCCTCCCCCCTCCCCCTCTATTACCATCTCTCTTCTGTCCCCTTCAATAAATTTCTTTCCCCCTACTCCGTAATCTCTTTTCTTTAACCTCACTACAATTCCCCTCCGTCCTCTACGTTCTCTCCTCCCGGCTTCCACCCCTCCTGCCCCTCAGCCCGCCCTTGAATCCCTTTAGACCATGATGTCAGACATGGCCTCATTCGCTAATCCCGGACCATGCAGTGGTCGTACTTCCATATTCTCTCAGCACTCAAGTTAGTCTTCTATGGCGGCTCATGCCTGCGAGTTTAGGAGACATTCTGGTATTAAGTTCGTGCTGTTTTGTTAACATGTGCATTATTAGACGTACTTGTATGAAGGGGTATTCTGGCAGGAGAGAGAGAGAGAGAGAGAGAGAGAGAGAGAGAGAGAGAGAGAGAGAGAGAGAGAGAGAGAGAGAGAGAGAGAGAGAGAGAGAGAGAGAAACTGGAGGGGGTGGACAGCTCAAATAATGCATACATGATACGCCGAGAACTCGGGTCTCGAGCTGTCAACGCAAAGCGTCGTTTGGTATACCTGCACGAAGTCATGAACACAGACTCGCCACACAACTTCAAGACAGGGTTCATTGTGAATTAAAATGAGACTAAATATAAACTAACTCGACCCGATACGACCTTGGCCATTGACCTCTTGACATTGTTGACCTGTTCATTGTCTTTTTATACTGTATCACTGAAAGAAGTTTGGCCAAATCCGTTTAAAAATTCAGGAGATATCGTGCCCAAACCCATATGATCTTGACCTTTGACCGGTTGACCTTGCTGACCTAATCAGATCACCGTCCCTTCATACTCTGTCACTGTCAAAAGTTTAGTAGAAATCCGTCAAGGAGTTCAGGAGATTTCGCGCTCACACCCACGGCTTCGACAGCTCGGGGCCAGAGTTCTTGGTGTTTCATTATTGTTATGCCTCTGCTCACTTACGGTGGACGAGGAGTCAAGTGACTGGTCTGTTCCTGCGTGCGTCCGTGCGTGCGTGCGTCCATCGTTTTGTGTGTGTGTAACAGTCTTGTGGGCATGATATCTCTTGAACATACTGACGGCTTTCCCACAAACTTTGTCAGTGGTGTAGCATGAAGAGATGATGAACTAATTAGGTAGCTAGGTCAAGGGGTCAAAGGTCAAGGTCAGATGGGCGTATGTGCGATATATCCTGAACGCCTCGACGGATATCGATCAAATATTTGTTACTGATACCGCATGAAGGTACCATGAACTGATTAGCTTAGCAAGGTCAAGAGGTCAAAGGTCAAGGTCAAAGGGGTGTGGGCTCGATATCTCCGTTAAACCCGTTGATGGATTTTGACCAAACTTTTGTCGCTGACAGAGTATGAAGGGATGATGAACTGATTAGGTCAGCCAAGTTAAGGGGTCAAAGGCCAAGGTCATGTGGATGAGGGTGAAATATATACTGAATCCCCTTGACGGATTTCCACCAAACTTTTTTCAGTTTTACAGTACGAAGGAATAAGGAACTGCCTAGGTCAGCAAGGCCTAAGGGGCAAAGGTCAAGGTCACATGAGTGTAGGCACAATATTTCCTGAACCTTTGCATGGATTTATACAAGAATTATGTTCGTGATACAGTATGAAGGGATGATGAACTGATTAGGTCAGCAAGGTCAATGGGTGAAAGGTCATGGTCATATGGGGCCAACTTAGTTAATCTTCAGTCATGCTTCAATTAATCTTGTCATAGGGGTTATTTGGTAGGTCCTTGCACAAAGCTTGGTGGAGGCATGCTGAGTGACACTTTGCATCAAAAGGTGGAGGCATGCTGAGTGACACTTTGCATCAAAAGCTCCAGGCCTGAGTTCTTGGCGTTTCATTATTTGTGGTGGATGGGGGCTCCCATCGTCCACTCACTCAATGTAGAGATGCCATATGATCTCTACACTGTGTGACAAACCAAATGGTTTCCTGTACCCAGGAAACCATTTACTACGCTGGGTGGTAACCACATAACCGGGGTTTCTGGCCAGGGTTAAGCATCTCCTACATTCCTCTATTCAGCATCACTTAATCATGGCTTAGAGGGCCCAATACTTGCACAGGGCCCCAACCAAATGGGCAGATTCGCGTGGCCCTGTGGAATGTGAGAGGTGAATGAGGAGAGCAAGAGGGTGGAAGTGGTGAACTATTCAAGAGTGCTAGATATGCCGTGATGGCAGTGTGTGAATGAAGATGAAAGGGTGTGAAATGGAGGGGTGGGAGGGTGTGAAATGTGTAAGATAGGGAATGAATGGGCGAGGAAGATGTAAGGAAGGAGTTGCTTGTTGATGAAGGAGGTGTGGCAGAGTGGAATGACAGACTGCAAATGTGTCAGCTCGAGGTGTATATATGTAAGTTCAAGTCTGAGAAGGTGAAAATGGCAGTGATTGTAGCATATCCACCATGTGAGGACAGGAGTGAGAGAGAGAAAAACAGGTTTTGGGATGAGCTGGAAAAAGTAGTGGGAGAAATGCCCAGGAGCTATAAAATAATCGTAATGGGGGATGTGAATGGAGGAGTAGGCACTGGTCCTGAGGATGACATAATGGGTTGCTATGGAGTACCAGGAGAAAATGATAATGGGAAAAGACTAAAGGATATGTGTCAGGAGAGGAGGCTGTGCATTTGTAACTCGTACTTCAAACACAAAGATGCACATAAATATACATGGTATAGAGGGAACGGGAATCGTGTTGAAAGAAACCTGATTGATTACATGCTCATAGAGAGGTCGATGATGGGAAGGCCGTGAGAGGACGATGTGGAGGTCTGTCAGATCATATAATTGTAGTATGCATGATCAAGCTGAGAGGAGTAAGGTGGATCAGGAGAGAGAGGATCAGTCAGGGAAAATAACTGAAAGTTGAGAAGCTGAGGATCATAGAAACAGCAGATGATTACAGGACCAGAGTAGAGGAGGAGTTGGAATCAGTGAATAGGAATGAAATGGATCTGGACAGCCTGTGGAATGCATATTGGGATTACTTAGTTAGGAATGCTAAAGTGGTGTGTGGTGTGGCAAGAGTAACAACAAAGAAGAAAGGTACGTCATGGTGGGATGAGGAAGTTAAGAGAGCGGTGGAGGAAAAGAGGAAGAAGTGGCTAAAATGGTTACAGGACAGGGGTTCAGTTGAAATAAGAACTGAATATACTGAGAGCAAGAAGCACATAAAGAGACTAGTGAAGAGGAAAAAGAAGGAGGTAAATGATGATCTAGGAAGAAAAATGAATGCAAACTACTCTGAAAAAGGATGTTTATCTGGAAAGAGGTGCGGAAATGTAGAAGTGAAAATGGAAAGAAATTTGATGGTATGAAGGATGTACGTGGTAGATTATTAACCCATGGGGATGAAGTAAGGACCAGAAGGAAAGAATATTTTGAAAGCCTGATGAATGATTGATTTCTTGGGTGCGCAGAGAAGGAATGCAGTGCCAGGAGACGTAACACTCACACAGGTGAAGAGTGCTGTGAAGCGGCTGAAAAACGGGAAAGCAACTGGGACTGATGAGGTGTATGCAGAGATGCTTAAATGTAGTGTACAGAGTGGAATGAAGTGCTTGTTGGAGATATGTAAGAAGACATGGATGAGTCAAAGTGTGCCTGCAGAGTGGAAAAAGGCTGTGATTGTACCCCTGTACAAAAATAAAGGTGAGAGAAGTAAGTGCAAGAATTATCGTGGCGTGGCATAAATTTATTGCGTGTGGTAGGGAAGGTTTATGGAAGAATTATTATAGAGAAAGTAAGAGAGATATCAGAAGTCCTTGTGAGTGATGAGCTGGGTGGTTTCTGGGGTGGCAGAGGATGTGTGGATCAAATATTTGCAGTGAGACAGATAGCTGAGAAGGCTTGTGAGAAGGACCATAAGGTGTTTATGGCATTCATGGATCTGGAAAAGCCATACGACAAAGTGGACAGAGAAGGATTGTGGAAAGTTTTGCGCATGTACGGTGTAGTTGGTAAGCTGCTAGGTGCCGTCAAGAGTTTTTATGGTGGTAGTGAAGCATGTGTAAGGGTTAATGGGCATCTACGTGAATGGTTCATGATCGGTGTGGGCGTGCGACAAGGTTGTGTGATGTCCCCATGGTTGTTCAATATACTATGTATATATATATATATATATATATATATATATATATATATATATATATATATATATATATATATATGGATGGGGTGATGAGAGATGTGAAAACACGAGTAATGGAGGGATGGCGATGATAATGAATTGTGATGGGTGGAATATATCAAATTTGTTGAATGCTGATGATGCAGTACTGCTTGCAAGTACCAGACAAGAACTAGGTAGGCTACTGCAGAGTTTTGCTGATTTCTGTGAGTGTCGTGCCTTGAGAGTAAATGTGGAAAAGAGTAAAGTGATGGGTATTGAGAGAGAAGGTGACTCCCAGTGCGAGGTTACAGTGAATGAAGAGAGACTGGTATTGGCGAGAGAGTTCAAATACCTGGGTACAGTGATAGAAAAGGGAGGAAAATGTGCAAAAGGAGTTAAAAGTAGAGTGACACAAGGAAGAAAAGTAGTTGATGCAATGAAGGCATTAATAAGAAACAGGGGCTTGAGTGTTGTAGCTGGACGAGGCGTACATGAGGGAGTGTTAGTGCCGACTTTAACATATGGATGGGAGACTATGGTGTTACATGAAAATGAAAAGTCAAGAGTAAGAGCAGTGGAGATGGGAATGACGAGGAATGTGTGTGGAATACAGAGGGTGGATAGGATACGAAATAATGTGATTCATGAAAGATGTGGAGTGAGGAAGTCTGTGGACACCAGAATCGAAGAAAGTGTACTGGTATGGTCATGTGGAGAGAATGGATAACAATAGGGTGGTGATAAAGGTATATCTGGGCGAATTAGACGAAGGGAGGAGGCGAGGTAGGCCAAGGACAAGGTGGAGAGATATGGTGGATGAGCGTATGAGGAAGAGAGGTTTGGAAGTCGGTGAGGCTAGGGAACTGACAAGAGATCGAGCTGGCTGGATGAATGTTGTGAGGAGTGCATGATCAGGGATGTGGCACCCCTTTTGAAACGTGGCAGTGTCCGGACTGACTCAATTGGATAAATTTATGTGAAGCTACAGAACGTGGTGAATGTTTTTGGTGTATTCGATACAGCCAAGATACCTGGGGCTTGAATGATCAGTGAAAGAAGCGTGGCCCACTGAAGTGAGCAAATTTGGGCTGTCTGGACATTGCTGCTCCTCATCCTGCCCTTGGGTGGGAAAGGAGGTCCGGATGATGATAATGATGATGATGATTTATTACCTTTGTTTTGAAGATGATGATGATGATAGTTATTTTTATTATTATTATTATTATTATTATTATTATTATTATTATTATCCATCCATCCATCCATCATCCAATACTACGTTGCCCCGTGAGGAGCGTAGGAGCCCGGGACTAGGCAGTTGGTCCTGACATTTAGGATGAGAGTGACCAGCCTCACTCATCCCTGAGTGGCACTACGTGAGCAATAAACCCCAGCCACCCCTTGGATATAAACCTTCACCGGCTCAATCCAATTGGAGCACAATAATTACCTACTGAACCACCAGGAGCCAAAATTTGGTTATATGGTTACCACCCAGTGTAGTATATGGTTTCCCGGTGTACAGGAAACCATTTGGCTTGTCACTCTGTGTAGAGTCACCCACTGGCAGAAGGAAGAGGAAAGAATGAAGGAAAGAAAGACAGAGGAGGGAGTGTAAAGGTATCCATAGGCAGAAGGACAAGGAAAGACTGAAGGAAAGAAAGACAGAAGAGGATGGAAGGAACGAAGGATGGAGGAGAGGAAAGGGCAGACACCCGAGAGCAGCACTACATCGAGTGAGTGGATAGTGAGCGCCCTCACCCTCCACTAATTATGATTATTATTATTATTATTATTATTATGCCTCCGGCCACCTTTAGTGGAGGAGGCATTAGGTAATTGGTCTGTCTGTCCATGGGTGCGTGCGTGCATGAGTTTGTCCCTAACACTTTTTTGGGTGCAATATCTCCTGAACCCATTGACGGATTTCCACCAAACTTTTGTCAGTGATGAAGTGTGAGGATGATGAACTGTGATTACTGTAGCTAGGTCGAGCGATCAGAGATGAAGATCATGTGGGATCGATTTATTTAATCCTTGTGGGTGCAATGTCTTCCGAACCCCACGAAAATCTTTGAGCAAACGTTTGTCAGTGATACAGTATAATGGGATGATGCACTAATTAGGTCAGCAAGGGTAAGGGGTCAAACGTCAAAGTCATTTGCTTTGGTTTACCCTTGTGGGAATGATTTCCCTTTAGCCCCTAGACAGATATCGACCAAACTTTGTCACTGTCAAAGTATGCTAGGGCTGGTGAGCTGAATAGGTAAAATAGGCGAAGGGTCAAATGTCAAGGTCATATAGGTGTGGGCGTTTTATCTCCTGAACCCCTAATCAGATTTCGACCAAATTTTTGTCAGTGGTACGGTATAAAGTGACGATAACAGGTTAGGTCAGCAAGATCAAGAGGGCAAAGGTCAAGAACATAATATTATAATGTGGACATAGTTTATCTTTAGTCTCACTTCAGCCCACAATGAACCCTGTCATGGAGGTTGTATGGCAGGTCCGTGCGCAAGGTTTGACGGAAGCATAAAGAGCGAAACTTTGCGTCGACAGCTGCGGGCCCGAGTTATCTGTGGTTCATATTGTTATTGTTGTTATTATTATTATTATTATTATTATTATTATTGTTGTTATTATTATATTATACATTTATTACTTTTATCTCTATTATTATTATTAATGCTTCATACATGTCTTTGGGAAGTTTTCTTGTTTTTGTCAATATTCTTACTATTTGTTCCACTTAGAAAGTACATGGTCATTACACAGAGGCTCTTTAGCTATAGCCTTTATACTTTGTTAAGTTAATCGCCAGCTGCCAGCTTTCCTGGCCATATATGATGGCATTCCATCACGCGGATCACCGGCTATTGTGCAGAATGTAAAAAAAAATAAAAAATCCAGGATGACATATAAAAAAACCCCTTAAGCTATCAAGCTGAAATTTTACTATTATAGCCAAAAGACGGCCGCACGGCGAAAGGAGTATTTTTTTTTTCTTATAAATAACAGAACGGAGGAAGGAAAAACAAATGGGTAAAAAAAAAATAATCCATACACCAGATTACTGGTGTCCTCTGTTCATAAAATATCTGTAACAGTTAGACTTGAACAGTTGTGGGTTGAAATTTGGAGGAAAACAACTCTGGGGAAGCGAGTTCCAGAGAGATGCAGTTCGGGGAATGAAAGAATTCTGATAGGCAGAAGTTCTGCAATATGGATGAGTGACATTCCAGTCATGAGCGCTACCAGATGCCCGTGTAGCACGAGGGAAGGCATGGAGAGGTGGCACCATGGACGCAACTTCGTCTGAGCATTTGCCAAAAACATATCTGTAAAATAATGCAAGGGAGGCAACATTCCTTCTTACTTGCAGGGGAGGTAGTTTGTATGTAATGACAGGGTTGTTAATGATTCTAACAGCTTTATTCTGAATTTTGTCTAGTTGTCTTAATGCAACCTCTCCACAACCATCCCACAAGGGTGAGCAATATTCACGCTGAGAGCGCACATGACTCATAAATTATAGCTAACTGCTCATCGGCGAAGAAGTTACGGACTCTGTACAATAATCCAAGTTTCTTTGAGGCGGTTTTAGCAAGTGATCTGACATGAGAGGTCCAGCTGAGGGCACTGTTAAGTGAGACACCAAGAATTTCAATACTTTTGGAGATGGGAATATTAGTAGCACTGAAGGTAATGTACGAATCTGGCAATATCTGTCTATAAGTAAACTGTATATATTTAGTTTTACTAGCATTAAAAGAGACAAGGTTGTTTTGTCCCCATTCACTGATTGTAGATAGATCTTGATTTATGGAGATGGCTGTACTGAGTTGAGAGGTAGAGATATTAGACTTTGTAAATGGATGTCTGAGTGTGAATGAACTATGTAGTGTTGAGTCATCTGCATATGAGTGAATGGGATTGTGAGTGACAGACAAGAGATCATTAATATGAACCAGAAATAGGGTTGGCGCCAGAACTGATCCCTGTGGCACGCCGGCGTTAATTGAGTGGAAATTCGAATATGGTTCCAGTTGGTTAATTATTCTTTTAGATCATCTGGGGTCAAGAATTGGAACTTTTCCTGATGTTCCAGATGTCGCCGAATCTCTCATTAAGGATTAAAGATAGAGCTACCAAACTAGGTGGGCTTATTGACTGTGACAACCGAAGGTGACATGCACAAGATCAATTACCTTGACCTCACCGTCCTTTTATAGCTAAGCTTCTAGTAGGCAATGGCTGTGAGAAGTTTTTCTTTATCGAAATTTTCCTTGGACAATGTAATGGTGTTTTAGTTATTATTGTTGCTGTCGTTTTTGTTGTAGATAAACCCTGGCTATATCTGACCTGTGCACCCAGATTGATTGCAGGTAAACAACTGCCCCTATCCGGTCGTTCCAGAAACTCCCTACATCGCTGATGTTGTGTTTAAATCTTAATGTGGTATATATTGTGTACTGATTCATTATGTGTATTATGTTTTGTGGGACTCTCCTAGAAGCAGGGCAGGTGTCATCTGTGATTCGGCAAAATCCATGTCTAAGCTGGTAACAGAGGAGAGCTTGGTGATGTCCTGATCAAAGCCTAGCTAGGTGAACACTGATATCCTCAACTTAAGGATAACTGTGATGGGTGTAGATCAAGAGAGGAACGTTTGGTAGTGTTCTGATCGAGATCTTCTATTTTCCTTTGCGTGAAATGAGTCTGTGAACATAATTTTCATTGCTAGTGTTGGAATATCTAGATTTTTTTTTTTTTTTTTTTTTTTTTTTGAGGATGGGCTGGTCATGTTTGTGTAGCGACTGTTTTATTTGCCTAGTTGTGTTTCGTGGCTCCATACATTAACAGAACTAAAAAAGAAAAAGCTTATAATCCTGACCCCATGTCACAGGGTATTGAAATGTTTACTTCTATTGGATGTCAACATCTCCCTGGATGCAGTACGTTGGAACCCTGTAGATGAATATTTGAAAGTAGTGAAATTATTGCCGTAGAAATTTTCCCCTCTTTCTACGCCAACATCTCTTTCTCCCCTCCCTGCGTGAGTCTTCTTTCTTTATCTTGCTCTTTTTTTTCCAGTCTCCTACTCATCCTCATTCTCTTCACCCTCATCCTTCTATCCTTACTACCCATCTATTTGTTTCTCAAGTGCTTCCTGATAATTAAATGTTAAATTGTCCGTAAAACCATGTAGCAAGTGATTTAAGGTGCCTGCCCGTGTACAGAAGGTCTAAATCTTGACAACTTCAAGGTTAAACGGGAAGCATTACCAAAAACAAAATCATGCATAGTGTAGAGTATGGACTGAACTGTTAAACGGGACGTGAAAGAGTTTGGACGAATCATATCCCATTCAGTACTATAGACAATTTTCAAACTTCATAAAGTCACCTATTGTTAGTCAGAAGAGAGTAAATAATGATATAATTATAGTGGATGAGTAACTAGGGGTTATTTTTAACTCCTTGATTACGAAAAATATCACCCTAAGCTTAATAAAATCCTCTAAGGTATTTAGAATAATATGAAACTGATACCGTGGTACTGAAAGGGATACAAATTGTACACTACACCCTTGCGTTATACCATCTCAGAAATCACTTGACGTTATTTGCAATCAGAGGAAGCTGAAAGTGATCCTGAAAATGCAATATTTAGCCGTGAGAAATGAGGTATAAAAAGGTGAATAGGAAGGGGCTTACAGAACACATATTAGTAATCAGTGACTGGGGGGTACTCCTGGATGAACCTTCAGTTAAATACTCACTGGACAACTCGCCAGACACAGAAGAAGGCAATAGGTGGCTAAATGGTATTTAGAATTATATGATGATGCAGAGAAAGACCATTTCTGGAGCACACGAGCAGATAGAGAGTGAAATAAAGGTCTCATTACAGATAGATCTGAACGATAAGAGATTCCAGTTTCAACAACACTGACCCACACTGTGATACAGTGATCTTAAATCAAAATTAAACTTGTAGGCCTAACAGTGATATTTTTCGATATTTAATCGTTCAGTACATTAATACTTTCATTCGAAGAAAGGGCAAATATCTGTTTAATATATCAGAAGGCATGAGGCTTGCAAAGGAAATAGCAAGGATGTAAGAAGGCTTCAATAAGATATGAAACTGCAACACAAAACTTGGCAGTTATCTAGAAATACATTGGTCAGTTTTATCATACTACTATTTAGCAAGGTGATTCAACTGACAACACAATTCCATCAAAGAAGTAAGGTTTCAGCCCAGTTTCAACTTAATTCTGTTCATTGGTTTAGAACTTTACCATGGTTTCACTAATGTTTTGATATTTATTAAGAACTTATTGGGAATTAAAATGACCGTCAGTGGCGCACTTAGTGGAAGTTTGGTAAAATTTTTCAGTGGGTAGAGTTAGACGTGGAGCAAAAATTTGCAGACGATAGCTAATGGTGACCTATATAATTATGCAATTGGTAGAATGGAGAATTGTACTTGTGTACATAAATTTACTTGTTGGTTAGTGTTAATTTCCAGTTATTTGCTGGTGCTTGTGAACTATTTGACTGGTATAAATATTGCGCGTTTAACCAATCAGAGATCCCTTACCCCTTTGGGCTTAGTAAATGACCAAGTGTTGCCAAACTGGTGGATCGATCTGACTAGTAACCAAGAGAACTCAATCCTGCCTCATAACTAAGGCATTACAACCGAACATTTGACCCTCCACCAAGGCCAAATATTTGACCTTGTATCTTTAATTTTTGACCGATTGCTCTCAAAATCGAACTTCTTCATCCTTACCTGACCCTTAACACATCCACGAAGTTTGGTTCAAATCGAATCAAGAGTACTTAAGCTGACCTACCTATGAAGTTGACCATTGATCAATTGCCTTTTAAACAGATAATTTTCCCTCCGGTGTTCCTTAAACATTTCCACCAAGTTTCATAAGAATCGAAACTCAGTTAAAAGTCGAAGATTTGAACTTGACCTGTGACCTTCACATCAGACCGAATGTTCCCAAAACTGAATCACTTCAGGCATTCTCATCCCTCAATCCTTCGACCAAGTTTGGTCAAAATTGGACCAAACTGAGTTCAAGCAGTACTTGACCTATTATTAATAACCATCATCTTTTCCAGATTAAACATCTGTTCTTCTGATTATCTGTAATGATCATAGTATGTATGGAGTAATTTTATCCAATACTTTTTCCTAAATTTCACCAACAGAGACAATGACATACATAGAAGAAAAAAAAATTACACTGGCAAACAGGGTCAAACACATATTCCCATCTCGCCGTGCCTGGGCAACAACAATGAAAGTTGTAAATAAATGGCTATGGGGGAATATGACAAGAAATCGGTTCAACATACCATATATTGCGAGGAACAGCAGAGAGTGTCGGGGGAGCCAGGTGAACTTTACAATGATATTATTTTGTACCCCTGCAATGCAAGATTATCCATTGCATTTGCAGATGATAGCATTTTCACCTTTATAAACCCTACTGCGCCACTCTCCCTTATACTTCCATTCATAGCATTATTAATTCAGGCTAGATAATGAAAGGAAATCATAAAGTAAGTTACTGAAGGAATAGGTTGCATCCAATATTTTCAGATATCAACTTCCATGGTCAAGAAGTAGGTCATACTATGATGGTTATGTTGGCTGAATATGGAATATGAATTGAAGCACTGATTACTACCCATGGGCACTTACTGCCGTGGGTACCGTTAACGCCTTCAGTGTGGACTCCTACAAACCATTTATTGATGGAGAGGCTAGCAAAGCCATTATTATAATAATTTGGTTTTATGCCTGGTATCCCCAAAGGGCTAAGGCGTTGCCCCTGGGTAGAGAACTTTTGGACTGGAGCGTGTAGCATTTTATGACCGAATGCTCTCCCTGATGTCTACCAATGAACCTGGGGTGATTCAATCCTCCGACCCCTCAGTCAGAGTGGAGGGCTCTAACCCACTGAGCCACGGCTGCTACATAGCAAAGCCATTGTTACACCCTACCATACTAAGGCATTCCCCTCAACCGAGTATAATGTTTCGAGGTAGGAAATTTAACATGCATAAAGATATCACAGTACTTGGAGGGCTATCTGAAAGCCAGTAGCGACATTCATTTCCACTGACAGAAAATGATTTAGAGATATTTGCAAAGGAATACAGTATTGGAGCAAATACAAATTCCTTAAACAATATTCCATTAAGTTTTGCAGTTGGGGATACACTGTAACAGTTTGAGGGCAAGTTTGGCTCCAGGTACATTTGGGAGCTCGGAAACAACAGCCAAATTAACAACACTTGGCACAGATGGCAGAGCAGCACAAGACCTCACACCATGCAAGATTACACATTGAGCTGTAAAACAAAGAGATAAAAGAATAATGAAATAAACGATTTCAGATATTACGATCCATGGGGAGTATTTAACTATCTACCCTATGAAGACCCATGGAAAGCAATAAGAAAAGAGAAGGATCATGAACACTATGCAACTAGACAAACTACAGGGTAGATTGATAATGATTTGGTTGATTATTCATTTAATTTAACAAACTAAACATACAATAATTACAACCCTAAACCTAACTAAACCTAAGAAAAAAACAATATAAATACCTAAAGCCATTCACCATCAGAAGATTAATGAACTAATGCAAGGAGAAAACTGATACTCATGGTTTACAGCAAAAGAAGGCGTTGAAGATGGGTCCCCTATAACACAGGCTTCCAGGTAAAGGTCAGGAGTGGTTCACTAAGATATTCCCAGGGCAGAGGATGAGTGTGAACTGAACTTGCGCGGGAAACCAGATAATCAGGCAACCTCGCTTCACACAGAAAAAGGGAGGGAAAGTCAGGTGACATGTTGGGAAACTAGTAGTATCAAATCCAGTCAACAGATGGAGCGCTGGTAGCGTGAGGTGGACGAGTGCTTGACTTCAGTCAAAAGATGGGAGTTCACGAGGGATGAGGCGGAGGAGTAATAATTATAGCCGTAACACCTCCCCCACAAAGACCTACGCAGTGGAAGCACGAAGGAGGTAGATTACTCTGTAGCCTCGATGGGATGTCTCGACAGGGTATCCGCGAGAATGTTGTCAACACCCCTTATATGCTGAACTTGAAGATTAAATGGCTGAACAAGCAGGGCCCATCGTAGAATCCGTTGATTGGAATTCTTCATAGTCTGGAGAAATACAAGAGGATTGTGGTCCGTAAAGACAGTAGTAGGATGAGGATGGTGGCGAAGATAGCACTCGAACTTCTTGATTGCTAGCACGAGAGCTAGAGCCTCTTTCTCAATTGTGGAGTAGCCCCGTTGATGTCCTTTCAGCTTCGACGAATAGTAGGCAATAGGATGGAGAACACCACTCACTGGGTTGGTTTGCAGCAAAACAGCACCAACCCCAACTCCACTAGCATCGATATGAAGATGGAAAGGTTGCGAGTGGTCAGGAGTTCTGAGGACAGGTCTGCTGGCAAGAAAAGTTTTCAGACGTTGAAAGGCAGTCTCGCAGGCAGAGGTCCACTTGAAGGGGGTTCGAAGTGCGGTGAGATCAGTCAGTGGAGCTGCAACACTGGAGAAGTTCTTACAAAAACGACGATAGAAACCGGCCATCCCCAAAAACCTCATGACTTCCTTTCTGGTGGTTGGAGTTGGGAACGCTAGAACTGCTTCCACATTGGCCTCCTTCGGTAGAACTTGCCCCTGTCCCACAACATGTCCAAGATATGTTACTGTAGAGTCTCCAAAAGTAGATTTAGCTAAGTTGATGGTAAATCCTACTTCTTTTAGTTTGTTGAAGAGGGCATGGAGACGTGTCAGGTGTTCGTCCCACTGGTCAGCCATCACCACAAGGTCATCCAGATAAGCTGAAGTCCCAACCAAATCCTGTGTGATGAAGTTGATGATCCTCTGGAATGTGGCCGGAGCATTAGATAACCCAAATGGCATTACAGTGTACTGATATAACCCAAATGGGGTTATGAAAGCAGATATTAGTTTAGCTCTGTCTGTCATACCTATCTGGTAATAGCCTTTTTGGAGATCTATTGTGCTAATAAATTCGGAGTTTCCTATGCAATCTATTAAGTCCTCTATGAGTGGTAGGGGATAAGAGTCAGAGACAGTGACCTTATTGACTTTACGATAGTCTGTACAGAACCTGTGGCTTCCATCGGGTTTTGGAACTAAAAGGCATGGGGAAGCCCAAGGAGAAAAACTTGGTTCTGCAAGGTGATTAGCAGTTAAGAATTCAACTTCCTTTTTCATTACTTTCATTTTTAAAGGATTAAGACGATATGCTGGCTGTTTAATTGGACTAGTAGCATCGCTAACCAACCGTATGTCATGTTTTAAGAGACCACAAAACCCTGGTAAATCAGCAGTAACTTCAGGATAAGACTTCAATAACAATTCTAGGTCATCCTTTTGTATGTTGGTCAAACTTGATAGGTAATCACATAGAGATTCCATGATCATGCTGTTAGGTAGGTTACCGGACGGTTGGGGTAGGTCCAATTCTGGGTTTGTCAAGTCTGAAGTCTCTGGCTCTGGCTCTGGCTCCGTTCCCACAAACAGTACAGGGTTCATCTCATTTCTCTCTGCATAGTGCTCCTCTGGGCATCTAGTAAAATAAGGTTTCATTAAATTCACATGAACAAGTTGAGAGTCTTTACGTCTATCTGGGGTGTGTACTACATAATTCAACTTTGATAGTTTTTTGGCAACTACATATGGGCCAGTGAATTTACTCCTGAGGGGACTACCTGGAATGGGAAGAAAGAGCAAGACCTTGTCTCCTGGGGAGTAACTGTGTGCAACAGACGATGGATGTTGAAGTCTTTCCATTTTACACTGAGCCTTTAATAAGGTATCTTTAGCAATCGTTCTGACTTCTGATAATCTAGATCTTAAATTATCAATATAGTGAGATACAGATGGACTTTCTTGAGTAGTGCTGTTAAACCACTGATCTTTCAGAAGCTTCAAGGGACCCCTTATTTGTCGTCCATATAATACCTCAAATGGAGAATATCCTAAAGACTCCTGAGGACACTCCCTTATAGCAAAAAGAAGAAAGTCTATGCCTTCATCCCATTCCTTGTGGTTTTCCAAGCAATACTTTTTCAACATTGATTTAAAGGTCTGGTGGAACCTTTCTAAACAGCCCTGGGATTGTGGGTGATAAGCCGAGGAAGTGACATGTTTAACCTCTAGTTCCTCCATAACTTTTTTGAAAAGCCTACTGGTAAAATTCGTCCCTTGATCCGATTGGATTTCTTTAGGGATGCCAAATGCAGTGAACAAATGAAGCAGGGATTTCATTATAGTTTTAGAGGTGATATTTCTGAGGGGATAGACTTCAGGGTATCTTGTTGCAGTATCCATGATAGTAAATAAGTACTGGTTACCTTTCTTTGTCCTAGGTAGAGGTCCCACACAATCAATAACTACCTTTTCAAAAGGTGCTGTCACTACAGGAATTGCATGGAGTGGAGCAGACTTAAGCTGTTCATTAGGTTTACCAGCCACTTGACAAACATGACAAGTTTTTATAAAAGTAGAAACATCCTTTCTAAGACCTGACCAATAGTAATGTTGTAGGATTTTTTTGTAAGTTTTTAAGACCCCTAGGTGACCAGCTATCCCGTCATGAGCCAGTTTAAGGATGGATTGTCTGACAGATTTGGGAATCACAACTTGGTGGATTTCTGACCAGGTATCAAGATGTTTTAGTTCTGGTGGTCTATAAGCTCTCATCAAAACGCCATCATGGAAGTAAAAACAAGGCAATGTATTTAGGTCTTTACCTTCGACTGCAGCATGTCTCAGGGTAGCAAGTGATGGATCAGCCTTCTGAGCTTTAATTAGGTTTTCTTTTGAGATAGTCTGATCCAGCAGATATTCCTTGGGAGCAGGTGGTGGTAATGGATTGATTTTGTTCTTTTAGCCTTCTGTGACCTAGTTACAACACAGGAGGGAAATAAGTGGGGAGCAACAGTATCTAGAATCTCAGTTGGGCTCTCAGTTAAAGGGTTTTCAACCACTGAAACCATAGGCACAATGAGTTCTCCTGCCAAATCATTTCCCAATAGCAGATGAGATCCCTTGACTGGCAAAGGGTCTTCTCTGACAGCTACTTTAACATTTCCAGATAAAAGGTCACACTGGAGATAAACTTCAGCTAAGGGATAGGAGGGATTAGATGAAAGGTCAGACAAAATCACCTTCTCCCCAGTGAAGGCACTAGATACACAAGGAATAGCATTTCTGACCAAAATTGATTGAGATGCTCCAGTATCTCTCAAGATAGTAATGGGATATGACTCATCATCTTTATTCAGTGAGACTGTACCCTGAAACATAAAAGGAAGGAAGGAATTCTGATGAGGCTTATTTGAATCATAAGTCACTACTGGCTTTTCAATTTCATGAGGAGATTTTTCTTTGGGGTTAAACATGTTGAAGTTTTACAATTAGGGTGTTTGCAGGACTGGATAGAATGACCTGGCTTTTTGCAATAACTACAGGATATATTGGAGATATTTTGAGTCCAAGGCATCAAGTGTGAAGAGCTCTGCTTACCACCCACCATACCGGAGCTTACACCAGAGGAGTACTTAACACCTGAGATGGAACCACTCCTGTTATTTAGAGATCCCATCAATAAATCATAGGCGTCAGCCAACTCCGCTGCTTTCATGAGATCCTTCTGTCCTTGCTCCTCCACATGCTTCAGGATGGTGAATGGCAACTTACTCTTCCACTCTTCCAAAACCATGAGATTAACCAGGTCTGAAAATGTTGAGGTGTTAGTTGTTTCAAGCCATTTCTTAAACTGTCTTAATTTATCATTTGCAAACTCCACATAAGTATGAGAAATTGATTTTACATGTTTTCTGAACTTCTGTCGATATCCATCAGGAGAAATTGAATATGCACGAAGAATACTAGTCTTTAAACCATTATAATCATTTTTATCATCAAAACTATTATAAACTCTCTGAGCTTTTCCGATCAGCTTTGGGACCAAGACTGATATCCAGTGTTGTTCAGGCCACTCATTTTTCTTGGCAATGTGCTCAAATGTGTTTAAAAATCCATCCACATCATTCTCATCAAACTGAGGCAATAAAGCAGCTTCCTTGTGTGGTTTAAACGCAGTTAATTTCTCTCTCAATTCAATTTCCTTTTCCCTAAGGTTTGAATTTGCATTTGCTTCAAGCTCTCTTATTTGTAATTCTTTCATTTTTACTCTCTCTTCTTGAGCTAATTGTTCTGTTCTCATTCTTTCTTCTTGAGCTAATTGTTCTGTTCTCATTCTTTCTTCTTGAGCTAATTGTTCTATCTTAAGCTGATATTCTAATCTTAATCTTTCCATCTCCACTGGGTCACTGTGTCCTTGTTTAGTACGAGTTGAATAAGGATTATCAACCCTAGTAGGAAAGGAATAACTCATAGGAGTCAAAACATCAATAGCCTCTGTCCCCAGGACTTCCCTTTGAACTAAAGACTCTATAATTGTGTTTTTTAAGACCTCTTTTGTCATACGAGATTCAATTTCTATTTGGAAGTAGGTAGCAATGCTTTTCCACTCATCTTTCTTTAAGTCTTTTAATTGCTCATGGCTAGGATTTTCAACAAATTTTTGAAGGTCAAACATGATTAAAATGTATGAGAAAATTATGGTAAGTTATATTTTAGACACAGATTACAGGAAGAAAACTCTTTGAAGTCCTGGAAACTTCCAGAGCCTTGACCAAAATATTAACTTACGAAAGTCGTTGTCTATGATTAAGAGCAGAGGATGACGGCTTTTAGCATGATCCGGATTACCCCTGATTATAGGATAAGACAAAACAACTTTGATTCTTGAATAATCTGGGACTTGGAAGAGTGAGTGTATCAAACTAGCCACTTGCCCTATCGCAACTAGCAGATGTAGACCTCACTGGAGCGTGGGATACGGCATTATAAACGATCCGGATATATTCCCCACATTTGATAGAACTTATAACGACCCTGTATTTCGTTAAAAATGAAAGATAAGTTCTATGAAGACTCCTGAACCTATAAACCTATGTGCTGACAAGTTCACACAAATACCAAAATGTTTATTGCATCAAGGATTTTAAATCGAATGGAAACAAGTTTCACACTAATACCAAAATGCTAAATACATCAAGGAAAATTTAAAATCTATGGGAACAAGCAACAGCAACCCCTCAAAACACCATTACTGTAAATGTCTGTCTAGCTGAAATAGGTCCTGTCACGGTCGCCATTTATTACGATCCATGGGGAGTATTTAACTGTATCTACCCTATGAAGACCCATGGAAAGCAATAAGAAAAGAGAAGGATCATGAACACTATGCAACTAGACAAACTACAGGGTAGATTGATAATGATTTGGTTGATTATTCATTTAATTTAACAAACTAAACATACAATAATTACAACCCTAAACCTAACTAAACCTAAGAAAAAAACAATATAAATACCTAAAGCCATTCACCATCAGAAGATTAATGAACTAATGCAAGGAGAAAACTGATACTCATGGTTTACAGCAAAAGAAGGCGTTGAAGATGGGTCCCCTATAACACAGGCTTCCAGGTAAAGGTCAGGAGTGGTTCACTAAGATATTCCCAGGGCAGAGGATGAGTGTGAACTGAACTTGCGCGGGAAACCAGATAATCAGGCAACCTCGCTTCACACAGAAAAAGGGAGGGAAAGTCAGGTGACATGTTGGGAAACTAGTAGTATCAAATCCAGTCAACAGATGGAGCGCTGGTAGCGTGAGGTGGACGAGTGCTTGACTTCAGTCAAAAGATGGGAGTTCACGAGGGATGAGGCGGAGGAGTAATAATTATAGCCGTAACACAGAAAACTGATCATAAGGTGTTCATTACTGACAAAATATACAGTACCTTGAAAGACTGCATGCAGTTTACAAACTCCTTATCATTTCCATAAAAAAAAAGAATAATAACAAATATTCTGTGTGTCGGAATGTATAAATACATGGTGGTGTGATGACCATATAGACTTACATAAATGGGAAGATGGTAACTGTGTTTGTGTGTACATGAAAGTACCTGCATGGGGGGAGGTGATGGCTCAATTGGTCGAGAGGTAGCCTGCAGTCCTACCGGACCCAGGTTCAAATCCCCGCTGGGGCAGGGAATAGTTTAACCCTCCACATCACATTAACGTATATATATATATATATATATATGTATATATATATATATATATATATATATATATATATATATATATACGTCCAAACGTTTTGTCACATTGAGTCCTGCTGACGTATATAAACGCACCACAATTGCAAGGTCTGTCAATTGCACATTTTTCAAATTTCGCGCATGATTTTTGGTACGTATACACGGGACACCTTCCTCTTGAAGATGCCAGGCAGGGACAATGCCTTACTCCACATGACCTCCCCCCCCCCGCATGCCATTGTTTCGGCAATTCACCTGTTACCAGTGACCTGGCCAGTAAAGACATGTCGTGCCACATTACGAAATTGAAGGCCAGAGTGATTTTTCAATTGATGACAATGTGGGGGACAAAGTTTACTTAGCATTAGAGGAAGAAACAGTCAGAAATGATGATCAGGTAATTTTGCCAAAAAAGGTCAGGTATGTTGAGGTGTTTGGTGAGTGAAACAATTCTTATATTGCCTATATTACTGTGTGAAACCCAATATACTCTCATGCTACATATAAATTCGTACCAAATAAATAAATAAATACCGTTTATGAGTGGTGTGGAATAGTTGCCCTCCCATAGAACCCATTTTCTTTGGAGCCAACCTGATAGAAAACCCCATAAGGTTAGGGATACTGCTACCTGTATCCAGTACTTTAAACCTCAGGTGAGTGATTTCTCTATGAATTTTCTATGTTTCTCACCAAAAGCGGAGGTTTGAGCCAAATTTTTTTTTTCCAAAATTGGTCGGGATTGGGGGGAGTCAGTGGTGGAAAATCGGTCGGGACAGGGCGGGTTAAGGATTTGAATTTCATAAAAACAGACTTTACTGATCTACTAGAAGATCCGCCAATATATCGTAAAAATACCCCTGCTAATACCAATACGCCAGTCCTGTTTGAGACAGCCTTAGCATGTATTCAATATGGACAGTGGGTGTTAGCGCCGAAGTGGTGGTAAGTGGAAGTGTATGGTATCTAGGAGGACTACTGGGCCTTGGGAGCAGGCTGTGTAACCTATGCCCAGAGTCAGACACATTAAAAAAAAAAAATGTTCTCATGTATACGACTATACACGATGGCAAACATACATTATTATTTAGAATGTACAGTCACGGTACTAATTTCTGCTCAGGGGTTACCCCTTCCTTCCCCCCTCTACCCTGGACAAAGGAAAGGGGGGAATCGCGAACAAGTCTACCCCGCCTTCTGCCCCCAACTCCCCCACCCTCCACCTCCAGCTGCCAGTTACTGATTAGACACAAATTTTCTCATGTCCTGTAAACATGACTAAACTGTCGTCGCACTCGTTTTCAATGGCCAAGATTTGTACTATATTTTTAGAATAAATTATTACCGTATTGAACTGCATTCTCAAATTGGAAATATTCACCATCATTGTAATCCAGTGTCGTCCGCTGCACAATTCTGGGTTCCAGTGCTTACCTTTTCACTTCCCCCAGCTGTCTCTCTCTCTCTCTCTCTCTCTCTCTCTCTGAATTTACTTTTCTCACTCTTTCTTTTTAAATTTATATAACTTTTCCTTTGCATCTCTCCCCCTCTCCCCCTTCTCTCTCGTTCTTTGTCTTAAGTCTTCCCTGCCTCTCACCCCTCCCCTCCCCCCACCTTAGGCCTGATCAGCAGTCAGTTATACCATCACCGCTCCTTCGTATATCGTGTGCAGGCAACATTTATCACACATACTTAGGTCAGATGTATGGAAAGCTAATTTTTTTTTTATATAATTGTATTTCTCATTACGTGCCAAGTTCAAATAGAGAACACCAGACCAATATTCGTAATTTTTATTAGAGTGACAGTTCCACTTCACATAGCTGGGTAGCTGGGCTTATAAACTGCACACACACACACACACAACTTAAATTTTGCACTGACAGCGTGGCGACTACAAATATAGTCATTCTAACAACTGGATCTGCTGGCTCCAAACCTTCCCTGTCCCAGTCAAACTGCTCATTCAATAACCGGTTATTGAATGAGCAGTTTGACTGGGACAGGGAAGGTTTGGAGCCAGCAGATCCAGTTGTTAGAATGACTATATTTGTAGTCGCCACGCTTTCAGTGCAAAATTTAAGTCGTGTGTGTGTGTGTGTGTGTGTGTGTGTGTGTGCAGTTTATAAGCCCAGCTACCCAGCTATGTGAAGTGGAACGGTCACTCGACACTGGATTACAGTGATGGTGAATATTTTCAATTTGAGAATGCAGTTCAATACGGTAATAATTTATTCTAAAAATATAGTCCAAATCTTGGCCGTTGAAAGCGTGTGCGACGACAGTTTAGTCATGTTTACAGGACATGAGAAAATTTGCGTCTAATCAGTAACTGGCAGCTGGAGGTGGAGGGTGGGGGAGTTGGGGGCAGAAGGCGGGGTAGACTTGTTCGCGATTCCCCCCTTCCCTCTGTCCAGGGTAGAGGGGGGAAGGAAGGGGTAACCCCTGAGCAGAAATTAGTACCGTGACTGTACATAGTCGTACTGGCCAACTGATTCAAGCATGTAATTTTATTAAATGATTTTTGGCTTACATCTGTCCTTGTGGGTAAGGTTATTCTTGTATATATCAGTAAAACGATTACAAAGCATAAATATGAAAATCGATTTTTAAAATTATTCTGCGTAATAGTCATACATGATGAAACTGAATAAAAACCCTCATCTCAAGTGGATAATGACGTTGTTCTACCACTGTAAGAATTTTTATTTATCCTATTTTTTTTTTATTAGTCAGACAGATCCCTTCTTTTCTATCCTCATCTTTGTCCTACCCCTCTTACTTTCCTTTCCCTCCACTAAATTTCTATATCAATGTACCATTCCGTATCCTCCCCCTCCCAACTGTTCTCCCATTTCTTGCAGCTCACTCTGTGTCACAGCTTCTTTCTTTACTTTCGTTTATATCTTCTCAGCTCTGTTCGTCACTTCTTTCTTCAGTCCATCTTTCTGCCTCTCCTTTTCATGCCTCTTCGTTTCTGTCGCTCCAATACCTCTTTCAGTTAACCAATATTTATCCTTTTCTCCTCTTCCTCCACCTGTCACATTTATCACTCCCCTCCCTTCACCCGTCTATCCTCATCTTTTCTACGCAATCAGTTTGTCAAGTGTTTATTGCTCCTTCTTGCAACATGATAATTTCTGGAATTTCATAGCCCTTTGTCTATCTCCTGCTTCTCCTAGCCGTTTCACTCTCTCCTGCCGCAAATCTTATTCCTTCCCACTTCCCCTTTTCCTAAAGTTACCTCCTTTTTCTTAAAAAAAAAAAAAAATCTCTTCATCTTCTCTATTTGCCTCACAACTCACTTTAATCAGCCGTTCATTATCACAAAGGACAATCGAGTAGCACCTTCATTACCTAAGCTATTTCCGTAGTTCTCCCTTTGTTTTGAGTTTTGTTTTGTTTTTTTAACCAAGAAAGAAGAAACCAAAGGCAAGAAACCTTTTGTCTCTTTAAAAAATTAGATGGCAGTGGTCCTTCTGAAAGGACTGTGAAAGCAGTAGCAATATTTTTTTTTCCTGAAAACTATAGGAAAGTTTTTATTTTGCACCCTCTTTATTCCAATCTGACTCATCGTTATGCTCAGTGAGTGGGTCACATTCCCCCCGCCCCCTGCAAGTTGCGTGAATGATTTGCATCACTCAGTCAGCCACAGGCCCACATGCAGCCATGACATTGCCCTCCTTTGTCTACCAACTAATCACCTTTGCCCCCGCCAGTCATACTCGAAGCGCCCTTAGCCACCCACTTGCCTCTGTTTACCACCCTGTGATACCTCTGACAGTGACTAAAAAAGGAAGAGATGGAAGTAAGGAGAAAAAAGAATAAAACTGGAGCACGTCGGTTGTGGTACTTTGGAGCTGCTGATTTGGAGGCCCTCAGGCAGTGCTTTGATTTTCCATGGAATAAATATTGCTTACATGGCCGAGAGCCATCTGAGTGTGCCAACCTCATCATGTAGGTTATTCTCTCGGGCATGGAAGCATACATTCCTTTTTCATATCCTTTGACTAATGTAAAAAAAAAAAAAAATGGTTTAATCACACTTCTTCTATTGCTGTCCACAACAAGGAGAAGGCCTACAAAAGCTACTGGAGCCAACCCACCCCTAAGTCTCAATTTTTTTATGGTTCTGCCTGGTATCGTGCTAAGTCTGTTCTTCGCTTTGCTGCAAATAATTTCATCAGTAGTAAATGCTCTGAACTCTTTGACTCGAATTCTTCCTGCTCCTTCTGGTACCTTCCCCCAAATTTTTCTAAAGTTACCACATCACCCCTTCCTCATCTTTTCCACTCTGATGGCTCTGTAGCTATTTCTTCTACTGATAAAGTAGAACTATACGTTCAGACTTTCTCCTCCAGTTCCAACTAAGACAATTCCAGTGTTTCCCTCTATCTCTTCTTCCCTCTGACTTCCTTATGACTGACATTACAATTTCTTCAACTGAGGTATTTTCCGCCATCAATGGCCTCAATATGAACAAGCCATATGGGCCTGATGGGGTCCCTCCTTTTGTTCTCAAGAACAGTGCTTCGCTGCTTACACCCTGCCTAGGCAAACTTGTTTACGTTTGTCTGTCAACTTGTACCTTTCCTTATTGCTGGAAGTTTGCTCTCATTCAGCCACTCTCAAAGAAGTCTGGCATACATCTTTAATTTCCAGACTGTCCTCTTACGGTTTCTATCCTTCTATTAGTGCATTTACATATAGCTTCCATTATGGTCGTTCTATAGCCACTGCTGTAGACGGCCATCCTTCTTCTCCTAGATCTATCAACAGTGGTGTTCCTCATGGCTCTGTCCTATCACCAACTCTCTTCCTTTTCTTCCTCAATGACCTTCCACTCTGTACATCTAAGCCTATTCACTCGTGCACTGATGATTCCACCATTCACCTTTCCATTCGGGTCCCGCAACATCCGTCTCAGCAGTTACTTCAACAAACTAGGGATGAGGCTATGACACACCTAATGTCTGACTTGGCTCGTGACTTTGACTGGGGTAAAAATAATTTTGTGATTTTTAATGCATCAAAGACTCAGTTTTTACACCAACCAACCCAACAAAAACTTCCACAGGAGTACTCACAAATGTTTAATAAAATCCAGTTCAATCCTACATCATCTTTGAACGTGCTTGGGGTTTCATTCACACGGAACTTATCTTGGAAAGATTATATTGCATATCTTGTAAAATCTGCTTTGAAGAGATTAGGTGTGCTAAGCCGAATCTGTACCTTCTTTACCCCTGCATAGTTATTGACTATATACACGGGTTTTATCCGCCCATGAGTAGAGTACAACTATCATGTGTGGGGAGGCTCCCCACATACAGCTCTTCTCAATAGGGTGGAGTCATAGGCTTTTCATCTCATTAACTCTCCTCCTCTTACTGGCTCCCTTCAACCTCTGTCTCTTTGCAGCACTGTTGCATCTTTATCTCTTTTCTATCGCAACTTCAATGGTCACTGCTCCTATGAACTGTCTGCTTGCATCCCTCCACCTCTATGACAGGTGCGCGCCACCCGTCTAGCAACAAACTCTCATCTCTATTCTGTCCAGCTCTCTAATGCAAGAGTTAACCGTTATTCCCAGTCCTTCATAAATGAAACAGGTCAACTCTGACACTGCCTCCCTCTGTCTGTATTTCCTACTTCCTATAATCTCCAGTGTTTCAAACACAGTGTGTCCAGGCATCTCGAAATGAACGGATCTTGAATTTGGCTCTCTTTTGTAGTTTTTTTTTTCTTAGAAGGAATGGTTTGGGGCGTCCTGGCGTCTAGTTCCTTCTTCCTTCCAAAAAGAAAAAGATCATTCCCAGCCCTCTAACTATCGCCCAATTGCTTTAACATCCTGTGTTTCAAAAGTTTTGGGTCTATTCTTAACTAAAAAAAAAAAAAAATTAAGGCATCTTTCCTACCACAACGTTCTTTCTGACTGTCAGTATGGGTTCCAGCGGGGACGCTCCACTGGTGGTCTTCTCACCTACCTCTCGGACTCCTGGTCATCCTCCTTTCGGGACTTTTGTGGAAGCTTTGCCATTGCACTTGATATCTCAAAAGCTTTCGATCGAATCTGGCAGAAATCTTGGATTTCCAAACTACCCTCTTACGGTTCATATCTGTGCTGTCATCTCTAGCTTCCTTTCGGGTCGTTCTATAGCTGCTATTGTGGACGGCCACTGTTCTTCTCCTAGATCTAGCAACAGTGGTGTTCCTCCGGTCTCTGACCTATCACCAACTCCCTTCCTTTTATTCATCAGTGACCTTTAAGCTGTAAATCTAATCCCATGCTTTAATACACAGATCACTCCATTTTGCTTCCTGCAGCGTCCGTCTCAGCAGTTGCTTCAACAGAGGATGAGGCTTTGGCACACCTAATGTCTGACTTGGATCATATCTTAGAGTGAGGTAAAAGTAACCTTGTTTTTTTAATGCATCAAAAACCCAGTTCTTTCATCAATCAACCAGACAAAATCTTCCATAGGAGCACCTCTAATTTTTTACAATATCCAGCCCAATCCTGCATGATTCTTAAACATACTTTGGGTTTCTTTCTCTCGGGTTTTATCTTGGAAAGTGCATATTACCTCTCTTTTAAAATCTGCTTCCAAGAGATTGGGTGTGCTAAGCTGACTCTGTACCTTCTTTACCTTTGCAAAGTTGTTGACTTTATATGCGTGTTTTATTCTACCCTGTGTAGAGTACAACTATCATGTGTTGGGAGGCTCCCCTCATACAGCTCTTCTCAAGAGGGTGGGGTCAAAGGTTTTTCGTCTCATTAACTCTCCTCTTAATGGCTCCCTTCAACCTCTTTCTCTTCACCATACTGTTGCATCTTTATCTCTTTTCTCTCGCTATGGCAATGGTCACTGCTCCTCTGAACTCTCTGCTTGCATCCCTCCACCATTATGGCAGGCACATAGCACCCGTGTAGCAACGAACTCTCATCCCTTTTTTAAAACAGTCCAGAAAGCTTCCCTATCAATTCTATCATACGGTTTCTCTAAATCCATGAATGCCCAAAACACTTCCTTGCCTTTCGCTAAATACTTTTCACACACCCGATCCACGCATCCCCTCCCTCTCCTAAAGCCACACTGCTCATCACCAATCACTCCCTCTGTATCCTCTCTAACTCTCTTAATTAACACTCTATCATACACCTTACCTACAACACTCAACAGACTAATCCCCCCTAAAGCTAGTACATTCATACTTATCACCCGTACCTTTATACAGTGGGACCAAACAAACAATTGCCCAGTCAGTTGGCACCATACCTTTCACAAAGCACATAGTCAACAATCTTACTAACCAGTCAACAATATTTGCTCCACCACCCTTCAGGCATTCCACAGCACACCCATCCATACCTGCAGCTTTTCCTTTATTCATCTCCTTTACTGCCTCCTGCATTTCCTCCACCATGATCACAGAATCATTCAAATCTCCCAACACGTTTATTCACTGTACCCTTCCATACGCCACAATCTCAGCCACCCTTTCCTCCTCTACATTTTACAGTCTTTCAGAATACTCCACCCATCTTTTCCTTACTGCATCCATCTCAATTAACATCCTTCCATCCACTGCTTTTACTCTCTCTTCATTCCCAGGCTCTCCCTTTCGCACCCTTTTCACCTCCTTCCAAAACATTTTTTTATTCTGTTGAAAATTCTCAGTCAACCGCCTACCCCACCTCTCATCTGCTGCCACTTTAGCATCACACACAGCCCTTCTTGCCCTATTCCTCTTTTCCTTATACCTCCAAAAACATCCACGGCCTTACCACAAATTTAAACTCAGTTCATTTTTTCCTTCAGTCCATATCCCCTTTGGCCCTTTTCCTCACAGAACCACAAATCTCACCCTCCACCGATATATCTCCATTTTGTTTTCCCGGTTACCATCTCCTTACAAACTTTCGTAACAAGGGCGGCACCTGTTGTTATATCAAATCCCAATATGCAGTTGACACTGTTTGAAACTTCACTTCATCCAGTTTTGATTACTCATTATATAAATTAAACTGCCAAAACATTACCAAATATATCTGTGTAGTTTATCGTTCCCCCAGTGCTTCTTCGGAACCCAGTGTATTTGATTCCATAACCACTCAGTTGAGTAACTTTGACCTTGCCCTTGGCAATGAAATTACCATTTTGGGTGATTTTAACATACACAATGTTGAATGGTTATTGCATTCTGCTCAGACTGACGATGCTGGTCTAGAATGCGAGCTGTTTGCGGAATCGTTTAATCTCACCCAGTTGGTAAAGCAACCAACCAGAATACCTGATAATCCTGACCATAATGCCCATCTCTTGGATTTATTCTTGACAAATAATCCAGATCAATACAGGATAGAGGTACTGTCACCACTTGGATCCTCTGACCACAATCTCATCAAAGCCTCATTAGTTAACCCTCCTACACCTCCCCACTCTGAACCTGTCAGGGTGACCCGATGGCACTTTGACAGGGCAGACTGGGATGGATTTAGAAATTATCTTGCTGATGTCCCATGGCAGTCTTTCTTCTCTAGTGACCCCAATTCTACCCAGTCCCACATTTGCGACTTAATACTAGCTGGTATGGATTTATTCATACCAAGTCAACAATTCACTAAAAGATCAAACTCTCCAAAATGGTTTGATGGCAATTGTGCCAGATCAACAGCCCAAAAGTCATTAGCATATAACTCTTACTTAAAATCAAAAAGATCTGAATCACTCTCCCAATTTAAAATTGCTAGAAATCATGCAAAAGCTGTATTAAATCTATCTAAATCAAACTTTCTTCAAAAGCAAGCATCAAAACTACTTAACAACCCTAATGACAATAGAATATTCTGGTCAACTCTTAATTCTTTCAATTATAACTTTAACAAGTCATCTTCCATTCCCCCACTAAAATCTTCAGATGGCAATATTACAAATGACCCACGTGGGAAAGCAGATATCTTTGCTAGTACCTTTGCCAGAAACTCTACCATAGATGATACCAGCCAGAATGTCTCAGTACTGGAACTTGATTCTCCCGAAATTGCCCCACTTAAAATACAGACAAGATACGTAAAATCCATCCTAGACAATTTACCTACCAACAAAGCTCCAGGCCCAGATGGAGTTCCGCCAATTGTTTTGAAAAAGTGTTCCCCTGAACTTGCCTCTGTCCTAGCTAAATTATTCAGACTATGCGTACATACTTCTTTATTCCCAAATTCATGGAAAGAAGCCAATATCCACCCAGTTCCGAAGAAAGGAAGTTCGTCTGACCCCTCCAATTACAGACCAATAGCTGTCACATCTTCTCTTGGTAAGGTATTTGAAACTTTAATTAATAAGCATATTGTTAAATATCTTGAATCCAACAACTTAATTAGTGATAGACAATACGGTTTTCGCCACGAAAGATCCACCATTGACATACTCAATCTCTTAACTCATACCATCCATCAATCAATTGATCTTTTTGGAGAAACTCATGCAGTAGCTCTTGATATCTCTAAAGCTTTCGACAGAGTATGGCACCGTTCCCTGCTGTCCAAACTCCCTTGCTATGGACTAACGTCTTTTGTTCCTTTGATTTCTTCTTATCTTAGTTACAGGAAAATAAGAGTAAAAGTAGATGATGTATATTCGAATTTCCACTCAATTAACGCCGGCGTGCCGCAGGGATCAGTTCTGGTGCCAACCCTATTTCTTGTTCATATTAATGATCTCTTATCTGTCACTAACAATCCCATTCACTCATATGCAGATGACTCAACACTACATAGTTCATTCACACTCAGACATCCATTCACAAAGTCTAATATCTCTACCTCTCAACTCAGTACAGCCATCTCCATAAATCAAGATCTATCTACAATCAGTGAATGGGGACAAAACAACCTTGTCTCTTTTATGCTAGTAAAACTAAATATATACAGTTTACTTATAGACAGATATTGCCAGATTCGTACATTACCTTCAGTGCTACTAATATTCCCATCTCCAAAAGTATTGAAATTCTTGGTGTCTCACTTAACAGTGCCCTCAGCTGGACCTCTCATGTCAGATCACTTGCTAAAACCGCCTCAAAGAAACTTGGATTATTGTACAGAGTCCGTAACTTCTTCGCCGATGTTAGCTATAATTTATAAGAGTCATGTGCGCTCTCAGCTTGAATATTGCTCACCCTTGTGGAATGGTTGTGGAGAGGTTGCATTAAGACAACTAGACAAAATTCAGAATAAAGCTGTTAGAATCATTAACAACCCTGCCATTACATATAAACTACCTCCCCTGCAAGTAAGAAGGAATGTTACCTCCCTTGCATTATTTTACAGATATTTTTTTGGCAAATGCTCGGACGAAGTTGCGTCCATGGTGCCACCTCTCCATGCCTTCCCTCGTGCTACACGGGCATCTGGTAGCGCTCATGACTGGAATGTCACTCAACCATATTGCAGAACTTCTGCCTATCAGCATTCTTTCATTCCCCGAACTGCATCTCTCTGGAACTCGCTTCCCCAGAGTTGTTTTCCCCCAAATTTCAACCCACAACTGTTCAAGTCTAACTGTTACAGATATTTTATGAACAGAGGACACCAGTAATCTGGTGTATGGATTATTATTTTTTTTTTACCCATTTGTTTTTCCTTCCTCCGTTCTGTTATTTATAAAAAAAAATATATATATATGCACTTCTCTTCTCAGCCACAGCCATACTTACTTCTTTGCACCACCATTCACTTCCTTTTCTTACAGCACCACCCACACGTCTCACACCACACACCTCTTCAGCATGCCCCACCACAGCACTCTTAAACAACTGCCATTCCTCATCCTCACTGCCATTTCCCTGATCTTTCACTGCGTTCTACTCATCTTTCAGTTTCTCCTGATACTCTATCATTTCTCTCTTTTATCAAACTCACTCACTTTCAAGACCTCCCTGCCACACCTAACTCTCCTAGCTCTCACCCATCTCTTACCTACTCTTGACTTCTCCTCCACCAGGTAGTGGTCAGACATACCTCCACCCTCCCCTCTCAGAACTCTCACATGCAACAATCTTCCTATTACATTCCTGGACACAACCACATAGTCCAGCAATGCTCTATCAACAACCCTTCCACCCTCCTGTCTCACCCATGTATACTTATAAATATCTTTCTTCTCAAACAAGGTATTTCCAATCACCATCTGTAGCTCAATGAACATCCCTATCATTCGTTCCCCATTTTCATTTCTTCCAGGCACACCATGCATACCAACTACGCCTTCAACTGCTACATTTCCCACTCTAGCATTCAGATCTCCCATCATTACCACATTCACATTCGCTCCAAAACTCTGCAGACACTCATCAACATCATTCCAGAAAGACTCCCTCTCTTCTTCATCCCTTTCACTACCAGGCCCATATGTACTCACAAACACCCACAACTCGCGTTCAAATTTCACTTTCACCCACATCAGTCTCGATGACACCTCCTTCCATTCAATCACACACTGCTGTACTTCCGGACTCACTAACAAGGCCACATCTTCTCTTGCCTTTCCTATATCAGCACAAGACAATCTTCCAGTCACACTTCCAAACGTAGACTCACCCTTCCCTTTCATCTTGGTTTCACTCAAAGCTAACACATCCAGCTTTCTTCTCACAAACATTCTCCCAATCTCCTCCCTCTTAGCCTCAATCGTACTACATCCACGCACATGCATAGACCCACTTCAGGGCACGGGGATAACGCAGTCCCCCCATCCCTTTCTCTGGCCTGTCTCTTTTTAGGAACTTAAAAAAAAAACAGAGGAGAGGGTCCCTAGTCCCCTCACCCCACCCCTTTTAGTCGCCTTTTACGACACACAGGGAACACGGTGGCAGTGTTCTTCCTAACACAACCTGGCCGCAGAGCAGTAGTACCACCCCATAGTGTGGCCAGACTGTGTCCCCCACGCCACAGGGGGTATCAGAAATTATGTGGAAACAGAAATTATCATTCCATCCCCTCCTGATTCCCATGGAAGACTGGCAATGCAGCTCACCCACCTCCTATGTGTCCATGTCATGCACCGGGCACCATAGAAAATGGGCAGAACTTCAAATGCTGACCTGAAATGCGAAGTGTCTATGTCCGTCATCCGAGCCACCCCAAACCCCGTTATAATGGTGGATATGGCCATCATCTCAGCTGCCTCAAACACCAGTTTTATGATGGCTGTGGATGTCATTTGAACACTAGGGGTAAAATGTATATTAAATTAGGTTATGGTGATGAGATTGCATGCATCACTGACAGGTGAGGCTTATGTATACAGATAAAATTCTGCTTCTTAAGTCAGAAATGAAAATGAGACAGTCTGTGTAACCAAAATCGTTCATTTTTCCTGTTATTATCGCCAAAAGTTTTCTCTACTGAATAAAACAACTTGAAGTATTTCTGCTGAATCATCATTATTTAAGGGAGTGAAACCATGCATATAAATAATTAAGCATAACATTTTTCAAAGTGTACCGGACTTTAAAAAAATGGTTTATGTCATGCAATACAGTGGAAAAGGAGGGCAGAGTCTGCAGCCAGGTCAGTCCTAATGTAGCCGGTGTGGAAGAAAGACAGACTTCTAACATGATATTTTTGACTGAATGAAAAACCTCTTACATATATAAACACCTCATACCCCCTCCACCTTATAATAACCTTAATAAAGGTTATTATATGATGATCCATTACCGAGTTAAGACCGTAACTTATGAATCTGTTATATGGTCATTCGAAGGTTCATAAGGAAAGAGGTTGTGTGTAAACCGCCATCCGATCAATGGTGTATCATTATGACAGAAGTTAATAATATAAGCTAGGTAAATATTTTGGCACTCACACTTTACTTTTCACTAACGAATGTGATTCTATAATTATAATTTCTGATTATGAGTCTTACACTAATTTGTATCAGTATTAATTCCAGAGTGAATTAATGATTGGTTTATCCAAACTGGGTTCACAGGAACTTCGAATGAAACTGGGTGACCACTAATCTCCCAATATCACTTTCTCCTTCATTATAGTTGTGTTGGATTCTATTTTATATTTTAACCCTTAGGCTGCAACAGTCCTTTTAGGAGAACTATGTTTATATCTGCAACAGTCCCTCCAGAAGATTGATGGAATTTTCTTATTTTTGGCATTTGATTATTCCTGCCTAGGTCTTGATTATGCTTACTGAGTAAATCAAGTCTATACCTCCCAAGCTGCATGAGTTATTGCACCATTAAGTCGGCCACTGGCCACCATCGAGTGAGGACAGTGTCCTGTTTCACTCAAATAATCCCCTTCCATCACTGCCCCCCTGGGCAGAAAGCATGTTCATCCTCCTAAGTAGAGCCACATTTCATCTAGTGAGAACTCGACAGTCCTTCCACAGGGGAGGAGGTGGATGTGGAGAGAAAATGACTATAATTGGAGCACATGACAGTACCTCTTCATTCCTTGTCCTGCTTTTCTTTACCCTACCCTTTCTTTCCCTATTTTGCCTTTCCATACCTTATTCCACCTTTCCTTAACCTACACTGCATCTCCTTGCTCATGCCTGACTTTGCCTTCCCTACCTTGCCTTCCCCTGCCAGGCTCTGGCTTTTCCTACGCAACCATGCATGTCCTTACCTTACCCTGCATCTCCCTATCCTACCCTGGCGTTTCCAACCTTGCCATGTGGAGAGGATGGACAGCGAGAGACTAACGCGGATAGTGAATGCGGGCCAGGTGGAGGGGTTGAGAGGGATGAGGAGACCAAGGATTAGATGTAGGGATGGAATGGAGAGGTATATGAGAGAGGGGTGTGTTAAATGGAGGGATGGCAGTGAAATGACGAGGGACAGGGCGACATGGAGGCGATTTGTTTGTGGCCATCCCTTACGGGATTGAGGCGCCTGGCAATAGCTAGATAGTTAGATTTGTCTTTCCCTGCCTGCATCTCCTATTCTACCCTGCATTTCCCTACCGTTCCCTGCATCTCCCTACTCTATTCTGCCTTACCTTTCCCTGCCCTACTCTGCCTTTTCCTGCCATGCTTTCTTTTTCACTACACTATGATGCCCTTCCCTCATGCTTTTAATTTTCCCACCATACTCTGCCTTTCCTCACACAAAGTACACACAAACACTTTGAGAGATCACTTAAATATGTGTAAAGACCCTGTTCGAGACAGCGGAGAGTGACATAGCAACATGCTACACGCAAGTGAAAAGGAAACTGACACTTGCTTTAGTGATATGACAGAGGATATGAACTGACTGAAAATATCCAACGTTCATATCTGGTAGTAGAAAAATAAGTACATAAATGCCTATTTTGGTGTTGTCAGTTGCGACATTTCCCCCTCATGTGGCTTCTTTGCATGATTATGCTGCTTCAGAATGTTGCAAGTGGCACAGTAGTAGTAGTAGTAGTAGTAGTAAGTGATAACAATAAGTGATATATATATATATATATATATATATATATATATATATATATATATATATATATATATATATATATATATATTTAAATATATGTAAAGTGGGAAAATGCAAAAAGTGCAAGGAAAGTTATGTGTTGTCATGTCAGTCACACTTATGCTTGTGGGGAATGTTTTGCAGAAAACATAACACCGTCATGCCTTGCTTTTCCTTCTCCAGCCTTCTCCTGCCATGTCTTGCCTTCCCAGCCCTATCCTGTCGATGGTAACCTTGAGGATGCCGAACCTGTAATAAATGTTAGAAAAATTAGCAAATAGGATGTGTGGCCAACTCGATTACAATTACGATTACGTGGGATGTTTAATAATTTGTGTAGTACTGCCATGTGTTGCAGTTTGCTACCATGCCTTGCCTTTCCCTATGTTACCTTGCTTTCCCCTGCCATGCTTTGGCTTTCCTTGCACTACCCTACTAGTAATAACTTTGTGGGTGCCAAACTGGCAGTATATGTTAGACGTGATGTGGGAATATAATACCAATACCAGGTTCTTGACTCAAAATATTACCTGAAAACATGAAAGGAGCTGTGTGCTGTTTTCTGGTGGCATATTCTATGCCAAGAAATTCTGCTGGATACTGAAATTTACCATCCTGAAATCTTGGCCAGTCACAGTCTGCCTACAGTGCACTCTCTTACACCAACATGTTTTTGCAGACTTCAGAAGCAGGATCCACATGTTGTCTTTGCCTTATCAGCAGGGGATGGGAGATCATCAGTGGGTTCCCTTCCATGTTGGCAACAGAGGTAATGAGATCTCAGATGAGCTCAACGAATAGCCTTGTCATCATCCTCATCATCCTTACAACTTCTTCTCCTCTTGGAAGCTACACATCATAGTCTCATTGCGGTCACTTGAAGAGCAGCCTGGGATGCTGATCTGGGGATTTACCTTCCTGCCACAACATTGGGTTCATGCCACACAGACTCGTGTAATCATTCTCGAGCTCTTTCAACTTCCTGTGTCAGGATACGGCTTTCTTAAGATTGCACATATTGCACATGGGACACATTAGCCTGGCATCTCATCTCCACTGCCTCACACTAATCCTAGACCCTTACTGCTAGTGATGCAAAGATAAAGAGGAAATCATAACCCGCTTCGTATTGCACTGTCCATGCGTCGACTATATCCCCAATAACTTGAATGATCGATCATCTTGTTGCCCTAGGTATCATAGACTTCTCCCTCCCGCCACTCCTTGGCGGAATGGGCCTGAGCCATCAACTACGACATCAAATCATTCGCCACATTTGTGTGTTCCTCAGAAGATCTGGGCTAGTACACCGTCTTTAGTTATGAAGTTCTCATCGTGAGCCATTGGCAATGTTCCTGTGGGCCATCTGCTGGTAACATCCTTTTAATCAGCACCAAGGCCAACACCAGTAAGTTGTAGAACCTGAGTATTTATTATTTGTATTATAACTTATTTAATTCCATATGTCATACATGCCAGGGAGAGAAAGTTACATGCTTTAAATTAAAGTTATAGATCTTAACATTAAAATTAATTGAACTAATAAAAATAAACAGGGATGATCCAGTTCTGCAGAAGGGTTTGACTCTGGGTGTATACCTATTTTTTTTAATTCATAGGCTGTTGAGGTGTTGCTCTAATAACCTATGTCCACGATAGGCAGATACAGAAAAACAAAATAGGGTGTTTTCACATGCTGTTTTTGACCCACTTATACCTAACCAAACACGTTCAAGTCACACAAAGCTCAAGCCTTCCACTGATCTTTGAAATAGACTGGAGGTCCGTACGGGGTCAAGAGACAGAGGGAGAACGAGCTGATGATTTTTTTTTTTTTTTTTTTTTTTTGGCGAATGCGAGGCACCGAGGCGGGAGCGAGGCTGGGTTACAAGTGGTCGCCACGCCACGTGAGGGAAAGAAGTTTAGGATATAACTTTCTTGCTTGATGTTACAAAACTTAAGTTCATAATTAATTCTCAATGATAAAGATACGATCCACTGCACTGTGGCTATGAATGTAACTTGCAAGAGCAATCTCACAAGCACTACACTTACCGCTAAATATACCATGTGAGCAAATTGTAGCTGTGACAACACTTCGTGTGTGCTTATTTGTCTAACAGTTATTGCTGGTTCGTGACCCCAAGGTTTTCATGGGTAAGGTAGGGCAGGAACGAGCAAACTATGGCAGGGGAAGGCAGGGTAGGGCAAAGAAAAGCTAAACGTGGGATCGCTATATTACCGTTAAACATACCAAGTGAACATAATTGTAACTGAGGTGACAACACATCGCATGTGTTTATTTCTCTAACATTCATTAGTATTTCGACACCTTCAAGGTTATGACTGGCATGGTAAGGCAGAAAAAGGTAAAGCATGGCAGGGAAAGGCAGAGTAGGGTAAGGAATGGAAAGGCACTTACCACTATCATGCCACATGTGCGTAATTGAAATCAAGATGACACCACATCGCTTCCTTTATATTTTTTGCATTGTCTCACCAGTAAATCACGTATGGTTATCACTTGCTCTTACAGTCTTACTTATACTGAAGTAGCACTATTATGCAAAGATGACACGTGGGGGAAAAAGGTAGCACATGGCAACACGAATATGGAAATTTATTTTGCTTACTTTTCTACCACCAGCTATGAACATGGTACATTTTTTTTTTCTTTACCAGTACGTATCTTTGGTCGTATAACAACACCAAAGCCGAATAGCTCCATGAAGAGTGTCACTTTCACTTGCGCTATTGCGCAGTTCACTACTGTCACTTGCAATTTTCTCCAACAGGGTCTTTAAATTGAATTATGTAATTTCCCAATGCATTCGCGTGTCCTCTGTGTGAGGAAAGGCAGAGTGGGGTGGGTAAGTTTAAGCCATGGTAAGGAAAGGCATGGTAGTGTAAGGAATGACAAAGCATAGCAGCAAAAGGCAGAGTAGGGTAGGGAAAAGCAGGGTAGAGTACAGGAATGACGGATTAGGTAGGGAAACGCAGGGTAAACTAGGAAGATGCAGGTAAGAAAAGACAAAGCATGACAGGGAATGGAAATGGCAGTGTAGGGTAGGGAAAGGCATAGTAAAGTAGGAAAATGCAGGGTAAGATTGGGAAAGGCAGGGTAGAATATGAAGATGGAGATATGGAAAGGCAAGATAGCACAGAAAGGTAGGTAAGTTGATGAAAGGCAGGGTAGACAATGTAAAATAATGAGATGCAGGGTAAGGTAGGAAAAGACAAGGAAAGGCAGAGTAAGGTAGGGAATGGCAGGGTTGAGTAGGGAGATGCATGGTTAGGAAAGGAGATGCAGATAGGGAAAGGCAAAGCATGGCAGGGAGGGACACGGCAGGATAGTGAAAGGCAGGGTAGGGTAGAGTAAAGTTAAGGGTTAAGCATGTATCTTGAATTTCAGTTTCAAAAGAAACCCCTTCGCGGCTTATCCACAGGCCTGACAAAGTCTAACGTTTAATTCCTAATGGCTTGTGAGACTCTTAGCCAGCAGAATAGTACACTTTGTGATATTATAAGTTGAACGGAACCACTTTGACTCTAAAAGGAAAGTCAAGCCTCTTCATACCATTACGTTCTCGGAAACAGTAATTTTCCGGTACATGAGGAATATGAGGAGTGATCATTTCTCCACCGGATCATCATAATTAACAGTGGGCTCGTCTCACGTCACTCATTCTCCATGGCAGTTGTACAACGACCACCATCTGCATATTTCCTCATGTCCATGTCCTCCTATCCCAGGGAAGGTGTTTACTTACCACTCACATTTTCATACCGAAACACTAAAATATAACGCTTTTAAAGCAGAGCAATTGGTAAATATTTGGTACTGGTGTTGTATAACTATGAGTGTATGTTATGGATGTGGTGATGTGCCAGACACTACCTCCAGCGAAATCTTGGCTTCCAGATAAGTGGACAATAGACAGAAAGGTTCTGTACAGGAAAACAGTGTACACCCCCAGACAAAGGAAACGAAGACACCCAGATATCCCTTGCACTGAGGCAGTGGGTCATTTCTAGCTGACGTGTTGAAGTGCAGGGAGTGGTAGTCGTAGGTGGGAGGGGAAGCTTGGGGGATGGGCAGGAGATTGTGTGTCACGAATTTCCTGGATCATATTATTATGGCAATGCGTGACATCGTATTATCATTGCTGGAACTTTTGAACAGTATTGAAACCCACAGAATTTCAGACAGTCAGCTACCCGCTCGCGTTTGCACTCAGATTTGAAACAGAGTTTTCATGACATTCGTCATTACTTAATAAGTGACTGTATGTATAGACAGTGCATTTCACTGAGCAATATTTTTATGTAATTGTCGTCCCCACGCCTTGCCTCTCTAGCCGTTAAGCCACACCCATTTCTCACGCCCCTGTACCCGGCGTTGGTTACGTATCGTCGTGCCCAGTGTTGAGAGCATGATCCCCATCGTTGCAGCTACAGTCTCCAGCAGTTCAATCATTCCCTGCATCTCCCCACCAAGTTGGCGAATACAGTAGTGGATGTCAGCAGTGAATTGCAGTGCCTTGAGGAGTCCGAGACGCCCAATCTCTTCGCAGCTACAGCTTCATTTTCCTCCACTGACCAGTATTTCCTCTCTTTGTCCTAGGCTTAAGATTATTTAGCAATCTGAGTGCGTGAGTGAGTGTATTTCCTTTGCTTTGATATTTTGAATTCACTTTGAGATTCTCGTAACGTAAATTTATTTAGATGTAATTAAAAAATTTACAGTTCTTTTCTCTGAGATCAATTGAATGTAGAGCTGTGTCTGATTTCTCCGCATTGTGTTTACCTTAGTTTGCTTCTCCCAGTTTGCACAAATTTATTATATTAATCACGACTGGTATTTAGACCAGTTCTTTGGTATTAATTTTTTAATCTGTTGTGCCAGCCAGGAGTTAGCACCAGCAATATCCTGTTCGTTATTGAATAACATTGGTATTAGTTATTGATTGTCAGGGGTAAGGACACTTTCTCAGAGCCCAACAGTACTGACAATACAGCATTCTTAAGTGATTAGTCTCCTCTGTGTACTGTTGAGAAAGTTTATAAAATTATCGTCTTTAGAGAATTGGCGAAGTAAGCCAGAATAAAGTAAGATTTACTACTTGATATCACAAGTCGATTCCTTTGTGTCAACCGACTATTTATTTGCATTTCATTCGTCTTTCCAATTCACCCTGTGACTTCTGGCGACCCCATTCCAGGATATTAACTCCTAGCATTAAAGTTATTAATGATAGCTAGTTATTAATTGTCATTAATGTTTATAGGCACAGCCTTACTGGTGGGTACTGATTCTGCTTTATTAATTTCATGTAAAAGTTCTCCCATCCAGTTGCAATTTTTATTTCTCTTTCCTTATCAGTTTAACTGGTCACCACCAGCCTTTGTCTATGTTTTTTATTTTCGTTTATTAGCATTCTTCTGCGAAACAGCAGCCAGTACGTCAGTCTTTAGTTCACTCAGTCTCAGTTGAGTTAGCATCATGGCTACTACTTCATAAATACAGGAAGCCAAAGATATGGGGCTAACCAATCCCCAGAAAATTAAAGACTATGTGCTCTCACGGTACAATTACGAACAGTAACGTGAGAGTGATGCCCATGAAAAGTGTAGAATTCAACGCTAATATGAGCGAGAACAGCATGAATACAAACGTGCCGAGCGCGACGCACGTGAGAAGCACGAGCTTGAGGTGTTGAAGCTCAAGCAAGACTTCTTGGCTTCAGACACATCTGCTGCAGCCAACCCGAGCTTCATGAGTGCTCTTCCAGCACATGTTTTGGCAACCCCGCACCTCAAGCTTCCTTCATTCAAGGAAGGCGAGCGAATCAAGCCATTCATAGCTTGTTTCAAGGACATGGCGCACCTGTACCAGCTGGATGAGGCAGCTAAGCGGCTCCAGTTTCTTGGCTTATTTGAGGGCCCTCCCCTCGATATTCTCCACAGAATTCGTGGAGACAACCTCACCTATGAGATGATTAAGGCCATACTCATTAAAGAGTACGATCTCAAGGTTGACAACGCCAGGAGTCTTTTCATGAGGGCACGCCTCCAAGAAAGGAGACTGCTGTTCAGTTCCTCGACCATCTCACTGCATACTTAGACGAGTGGATAGAGAAGGATTAGACCCCTCTCACATGAGAGGGGATAATCAACCTTATGCTGTGCACACAGCTAGAAAAGTCGTGGCCTGCTAAGCTTATGGCTCAGCTTAAGATTTGTCAGGTAAAGGATGCCAACCAAATGGTGGAAAAGGCTGATGCATTTTTCACTGCATACGGGTACCAAACTCGTAAGCAACAGTCCTGAAACAGGAAAGATACTGCCAAGTCTGGGAATCCATCTCAGACCGAACCCCAGCATCACGGCTGTTCTCAGAATAATGGCCATGGTCCAAACAAACTGCAGAAGAAGGACCAACGGCAGAATGTTGAGCAATCTGCCTGGAAGAGGTACAGCAAGTACCCTAACCAGCAGCAGTATCAGCCATGCAATCAACAATCAGGACAATCCTTTTCAGCACCAGCCCCAGGGTATCGGAGGCAGGAGGCAAATGCAGCCTTCATTCCCTGACAAGCACACGTTGGTGATGTCTCTAGCACAGGTCGTCCGTCACAAGGAACTAGTCCCCCTCAGACAGTGAGCCCACCTCCGCAGATGGTCAATGCTCCAACTCCCCACATGGTGAGTACGACCCCTCAGGCATCTAGTCCTCAGAGAATCACATTCGCAGAATTGTGTTCATGCAGCCTTATCGGTGGCTGGCTGCTTCGTCCACAGGCCCTCCCACACGGAAAAGTGCCTTCCTTGTTCAGCCAGGGTTTGTAGGAGGTGTTTCTGTTAACGTCCTGAGAGACAATCGTTCCTCAGGTTGCTCTGTCAGGCAGTCTAGTTCAGCCTGAAGAATACACAGGTAGACAGATCCAAGCTCACCTTATTGATGAATCAGTGAGATTGTTTCCTGAGGCACGTATCCAGGTAGCATTTTCCTTTTACACTGGTTCGACAGTTGCAGTTGTCATGCCAAAACTTTTATTTTGACCTTATTATAGGCAACATACCAGGTGCCAAGTATAGTTGCACGGTAGACGTCACTACTCAAACTTCAGCTGCAATAACACGAGCCATGGCCAAGGTTCCAAACTGTGTCATCCTGCTGACCATTGCATCGCTGCAAGGTCTAATTTGTAGTCAACATGTTGTCCTGGATCAACAGTCTGACCCAGCACTTGCTGTTGTGCGGAAGAAACAAGAGGGTAATGTGATTAAGTATTTACAGGGAGGTCAAGCCAGGTTCCTTTGTAAACAAGGACAGCTGTACCATGAGTCACAAACACGCCAGGGCGAGGTTCAACTGCAGTTTGTCATTCCTGTGAAGTATCGCTGGGCAGTGTTAGAATGGGTTCATTGTTCAGCATCAGGAGGTCACCTGGGCATAAAGAAAACCCAAGGCCGTATCCATGCTGACTTTTTCTGGCCAGGAATAGGACAGGAAATAGATAGGCATGTGTGTTCCTGCAATGCGTGTCAACGTACCACCAGTCAGGGACATGTCCTTCCTGCGCTGTTTGAATCCACACCTATAATCTCTGAGTCATTTGAGAAAGAGGGCAGTGGTAGTGTGGGTGCAGATGTGATGTCTCACCTGTTGTCCCCATAGGACACATTATCTCCAGGGCCTGTACATACATATATACGGTAGGTTAAGGAGGAAGTTCGAGAATCCCTCAGAGGCATTCCAAGGCTCTGTCTGAATTACCTTGTGGTATGTCTCGAGCTGTGGGCCTTTCTGAGGATTCCCGAAGAATACACATTATCCACATGAGTATTCAAACCCATGGTGGATGTTAAAATGTGACCTGCCCGAGTTTGTGTAGGGATTCTCAACTTATGTAAGTACTAAATGCTCTCAACTCTCCAACTCGAATTCTTCCCGCTCCTTCTGGCACCTTGCCAAAAACATTTCTAACAACTTTACCTCATCATCCTTCACTCTTCTTTTCTACTCTGATGGTTCTGTAGCTATTTCTTCTACTGATAAAGGAGATCTCTTTGCACAGACTTTCTCCTCCAATTCCACCTTAGATGATTCCGGTGCTGTTCCTCCATCACTTCCCCCCTCTGACTTCCTCATGGCTGACATTAAAATTTCTTCAGCTGATGTATTTTCTGCCATCACTGGCCTCAATACTAACAAGGCATATAGGCCTGATGGGGTCCCTCCTCTTGTTCTCAAGAACTGTGCTTCTGTGCATACACCCTGCCTAGGCAAACTCTTTCGCCTTTGTCTGTCAACTTGTACCTTTCCTTCTTGATGGAAGTTTGCTCTCATTCAGCCAGTCCCAAAGAAGGGTGACCACTCCCAACCCTCCAACTATCGCCCTATTGCTTTAACGTCCTGTATTTCAAAAGTTTTTGAGTCAATTCTCAATGGAAAAATTTTAAGGCATCTTTCCTCTCACAACCTTCTTTCTGATTGTCAGCACGGGTTTTGTCAGGGACGCTCCGCTGGCGATCTTCTCAACTACCTTTCACACTCCTGGTCATCCTCCTTTCGGGACTTTGGCAAAAGCTTTGCCATTGCACTTGACATCTCAAAGGCTTTCGATCGAGTCTGGCATAAATCTTTAATTTCCAAACTACCCTCTTATGGTTTCTATCCTTCTGTGCCTTCATCGCTAGCTTCCTTTCTGGTCATTCTATAGCCACTGTTGTAGACAGCCATCGTTCTTCTCCTAGATCTATCAACAATGGTGTTCCTCAGGGCTCTCTCCTACCACCAACCCTCTTCCTTTTATTCATCAATGATCTTCTAAGCTGTACATCTAACCCTATGCACTCATAAGCTGATGACTCCACCCTTCACCTTTCCATTCGGTTTCCACAACGTCCATCTCAGCAGTTACTTCAACAAACAAGGGATGAGGCTGTGGCACACCTAATGTCTGAGTTGGCTCGTATCTCTGACTGGGGTAAAAATAATCTGGTTGTTTTTAATGCATCTAAGACTCAGTTCTTACACCTATCAACCCAACAAAATGTTCCACAGGTATACCCACTAATGTTTCATAACATTCAGCTTAATCCTGCATCATCCATGAAAATGCTTGGGGTTTCATTTACTCGGGACTTATCTTGGAAAGATCATATTACATCTCTTGTAAAATCTGCTTCCAAGAGATTGGGCGTGCTAAGCCGACTCCATTCTTTCTTCACCCCTGCACAATTGTTGACTATATACAGGGGTTTTATCCGCCCCTGTGTGGAGTACAACTCTCATGTGTGAGGAGGCTCCCCACATACAGCTCTTCTCAACAGGGTGGAGTCAAAGGCTTTTCATCTCATTAACTCTCCTCCTCTTACTGACTCCCTTCAGCCTCTGTCTCTTCGCCGCACTGTTGCATCTTTATCTCTTTTCTGTCGCTACTTTAATGGTCACTGCTGCTCTGAACTGTCTGCATGCATTCCTCCACCTCTACAACGTGCTAGTAGCACCCGTCTAGCAGCAAACTCTAATCCCTTTTCTGTCCAATTCTTTAATGCAAGAGTTAACCGTTACTCCCAGTCCTTCAATCATGCAACAGGTCAGCTCTGGAACTATCTCTCTCTGACTGTATTTCCTGCTGCCTATGATCTCCAGTCTTTCAAACGCAGTGTGTCCAGGTATCTTGATATGATCAGATCTTGAATTTGGCTCTCTCTGGTATTTTGTTTTTTCTCTTGGAGGGAACTGTTATTGTGGGCTCGTGGCCTTTGGTTCCTTCTTCCTCGAATAGAAAACAAAAAAAAAACGACCACACAAGCACTTGCCCAGTCAATTTCACCATTCCTTTCACAAAGCACACATTCAACAATCTTACTAACCAGTCAACAATAGTCACTCCACTACCCTTCGGGCATTCCACAGCACACCCATCCATACCTGCAGCTTTCCCTGTGTTCATCTCCTTTACTGACTTCTCCACTTCCTCCTTCGTGATCAAAGAATCATTCAACTCTCCCAACACATTTATATTTCCATCCGCCACAATCTCAGCCACCCTTTCCTCCTCTACATTTAACAATCTTTCAAAATACTCTGCCCATCTCTTCCTTACTGCATCCATCTCAATTAACATACTTCCATCCTCTGCTTTTACTCGCCCTTCCTTCCCAGACTCTCCCTTTCGCACCCTTTTAACTTCCTTCCAGGACATTTTTATTATTCTGTTGAAAATTTTCAGTCAGCCACCTACCCCACCTCTCATCTGCTTCCTCTTTAGCATCACACACAGCCCCTTGCCCTATTCCTTTTTTCCTTATACCTCTCATATGACACCTCATCCTTCCTCTGCAGCCACACTTCATATGCATATCTCTTCTCAGCCACAGCCATACTTCTTCGCACCACCATTCACTTCCTTTTCTTACACCACAACCCACATGTCACACACCACACACCTCTTCTGCATGCCACACCACAGCATTCTTAAACAACTGCCATTCCTCCTCCTCACTGCCATTTTTCTGATCTTCCACTGTGTTCCACTCATCTTTCAATTTCTCCTAATACTCTATCATTTTCTCTTTCTTATCAAACTTACTTTCAAAACCTCCCTGCCACACCTAAGCCTCCTAGCTCTCACCCATCTCTTACCTACTCTTAACTTTCCCTCCACCAGGTAGTGGTCAGACATACCTCCACCCTCCCTTCTCAGAACTCTCACATCCAACAATCTTCCTATCGCATTCCTAGACACAATCACATAGTCCATCAATGCTTTATTCACAACCCTTCCACCCTCCTGTCTCACCCATGTATATTTATAAATATCTTTCTTCTCAAACAGCGTATTTCCAATCACCATCTCTTGCTCATCACACATCACTATCATTCGTTCCCCATTTTCATTTCTTCCAGGCACACCATGCATACCAACTACACCTTCAACTGCTACATTTCCCACTCTAGCATTCAGATCTCCCATCATTACCACATTCACATTCGCTCCAAAACTCTGCAGACACTCATCAACATCTTTCCAGAAAGACTCCCTCTCTTCTTCATCCCTTTCACTACCAGGCCCATATGCACTTACAAACACCCACAATTCACGTTCAAATTTCGTTTTCACCCACATCAGTCTCGATGACACCTCCTTCCAGTCAATCACACGCTGCTGTACTTCCGGACTCACTAACAAGGCCACACCTTCTCTTACCTTTCCTCTATCAACACCTGACAATCTTCCATTCACATTTCCAAACATAGACTCACCCTTCTCTTTCATCCTCGTTTCAGTCAAAGCTAACACGTCCAACTTTCTTCTCACAAACATTCTCCCAATCTCCTCCCTTTTAGCCTCAATCGTACTACAGCCACGCACATTCATAGACCCAATCTTCAGGGTACGGGAATAACACAATCCCCCATCCCTTTCTCTGGCCTGTCTCTTTTTAGGAACTAAAAAACAGAGGAGGGAGGTCCCTAGTCCCCTCACCCCGCCCCTTTTAGTTGCCTTTTACGACACGCAGGGAATACGGTGGCAGTATTCTTCCTAACACAACCTGGCAGCAGAGCTGTAGTACCACCCCTAAAGAGCCTAAACTATAAAAAGGGAAACTACCATGACCTAAAGAAGTACTTCTTAGAAATAAATTAGGAAAAGGGGCTTAGAGGACAAGATTTAAATGTTATATATAAAAACATTCTGTGAACTTTATGAAATTGGAATCCAAAATTACATACCACAGTGCAAAGAAGTAGAAAAGAAAATAAAGAAATGGTTTAATACAGAATGTAAGGAAAAAAGAGACTTATTGTGGAATATACAGAAGGCACAATAGTGAGAGGGCATATAACAACTATGAACAGGAAAGAAACGATTATACAAGAAAAAGGAGAGAAGCCCAAGGACAGTTTGGTGAAGACATCATAAACAGTGATCAACCGAAGCTATTTTGCATCTACATCCGAGGCAAAACCAAAGTAAAAGATAAAAAAAACAATCCATTACGGATGAGAGGATCATCTATACACAAGAGAAAGATATTTGTGAAGCACTAAATAAGAATTTCCAATAAGTTTTTACAGTAGAAAATAATTTTGAGAGGGATGATATGGAACATGCATGCCCATACATATTACCACATACGCAAATATCAGGAAAAGAAATACAGGAGGAGTTATGTAAATTAGACAATGGAAAAGCAAATGGTCCTGATAAAATTTCATGTTGGATGCTACATGAATGTGCAAAAGAGTTAAGTAGACCATGATCTTTAATACTGAAGGAATCCTTAGGTCAAGGTAAATTACCTGATATTTGGAAGAAAGCAAACATTGTTCCCTTATTCAAGAAAGGGAATAGACAAAATCCACTCAACTACCGACCAGCATCACTGACCAGTGTTGTAGGCAAGATATTAGAAAAGCTGAGAAGAAAAGTTGAGGTAAATCATCTAGAAGAACACAGTATGGTAACAGAAAGACAGTTTGGTTTCAGAAAGGGAAAATCATGTGTTACTAATCTATTAAGGTATTATGAAAGATGTAGAAACATTACAGAAAAGAGAAGGATGAGTGGACAGTACCGGTATCTATCTAGATTTCAAGAATGCATTCAACAGAGTACCGCACCAAAGACTTTTATGAAAAATGTACCATCAAGGAGGAATCCGAGACAAACTGTACTGTTGGATGCAAAATTTTCTAGGAAAAAGAGAAATGAGAACAGTACTAAGGGGAAATTACTCATCATGGAAGGAAGTGACTAGCGGAGTTCCACAGGGCTCGGTGCTGGCACCAGCAACACTGGAAATGAAAGCTATCTAAATATGTTTGTTGATGAAGCAAAAATACAAATAAAATTACTAACAGACTCTTGTATAGAGCTACAAGAAGGCTTAAACTTCATGAATGAAGCAATACATGGCAAATGGAATTCAAAGTGGACAAGTGTCATGTAAACAAGTTTGGTAAAAGTGGAAAAAGACCTGATTGGGATTATAAGTTAGGAAGTAAAACCCTACACATATCAGAAAGATAGAAGGACCTTGGTGTGATTATCAATAACAGACTATCTCCAGCTGACCACATCAGTGAGAAGGTATGGAACATGTATACACTGCTTGCAAATATGAGAATAACATCCACATACATAAATGAAGACATGCTGAGAAAGATAATAACGTCATTCATCAGACCAACCCTGGAGTATGCATCAGAAGTCTGGAGTCCTCATCTCAAAAAACACATAGATAAAAATGAAAAAGTTCAAAGGGCCGGCTACAATATGGGTACCAAGCTTAAAGGATCTAAGCTACGGAGAAAAACTAGAAAAACTGAATCTACCTACACTATAGGAAAGAATTAAAAGTGAAGACATGATTATGCTATATAAATGCATATCAGGAAAGGAGAAAATAGACATAAGTGAATATATTACCTTTGGGGAAGCATCAGCAAGAGGACACTGCAAAAAACTGCATAAAAATAGAGGCGATAAAGGCGTAAGGAAATTTAATTTCCCAAATAGAGCAACTGATGAGTGGAATGCACTACCGAATGAAATATTGTGTGGCAAAAGAATTTTTAAATTTAAGGACGTGTACAATAATAATGGTTTAAGACACGGGACAGTACAAGCTTGACTCATTACTGTAAAGATACAATTATGTAAGAATTAGGTAAGAACACACACACACACACACACACACATATATATATATATATATATATATATATATATATATATATATATATATATATATATATATATATATATATATATATATATATATATATATATATATATATATATATTACATGGTTCTTACCTGCATGTAATAGTAAATCCCGTTATCGGTATATGAGTAACATTATTCAATAATAGACGGTCCACATGTTCAATCATTTTCACAAGATCAATGATAGGGGAAAATAGCTATATGAATACTTTCAATAAAATATTGATCATGTGAGGGGCGGTAAATAATATACTACTTTGCGAATGTAGCAGTATTACTTCAGCAAGTTCATGTGTCCCATACCAATGCCCAACGTATCCTTCAGCATATGTGTAATGAAGCATTGTAATCCCTACAGATATCTATCTTAGATGTACAGTACATACTGAGGCCCAGTTTCAGCTGTCGTGACTTGCTTTGCACTCATATTTATGACGGTAGTGAACCTGTTTATGCATAATAGTTTGTCACATCTGTTCACGTACCCCATTTTGTCCTTTGGGAAGAAGTGAAACCGTAGGTTAGTTACAATTCGTCAGTTTTTCCTACAAACAACGTAGCGGTGTCCTGCATTTGGAGCCATGTTTGTTTGTAGTTTGTACGGCCACGCTCCCTCGCATCCCGCCTGTCAACTTATGTAAACAAACAGGCGACACACTGACGATCACGGCGCCATCTGTTCAAATCGCCAGCTCGTTACACTGGTCTTGTGTTCTCCCGTAATGGTTAATACTCCGTATCTTTTCTCCTCGTTGCCTAAAAGTGTGTGTTTGGTTAAACTCTTCGACTTTCATTTAAACCCGCTGACACAATGAGTGAACAGTTTCGACACATTCATTTGTTACCATGAGCGAGAGGAAGAGAGGGTGGTGGGTGCCTGTGTGTTTTGGAGAAATGGGATGGGTTTGTGGGGTGGGGGCAGACGGGGGGAGGGGAATGCAGGGGGAAAGAGGCCTAGGAATTTTCAGTGTCTTCATAATAAAAATGCAGTAAGTTCCTTCCATCAAGCACTAGAATTTTTTTTGTGATATAAGGACTATTTTTATAAGGGCTACTGTCGGTGAAATAATGAATCAAGAGAAAAATACAGTTGATGTAAAAAACAGCAGTGCTAAAGAAAGCAGTCTGGATCACCTCTAACCGAAGGATATCCAGTTAATGAGTAATATAACTTGGTGTACCCAACAGTCTCCATGTATTTACCAAGGAAAAAAAAAAAAAAACTTTAGAACGTTGGGCATTTACCAGAAATTACGAAACCTGGCTTGAAAAATGACAGTCAGAGGCCTTTACCCAGAATTAATTAATTGTTTCACTTATTTAGACCAGACATTTACCTATGATGGATAAACTTTTCTGTTGTCAGCTATGGAAAATCCGTTTAAACATGTTGAACACAATATTTACACTTAATCCGTAAAATCATGTGTCGGTAGCCGGAGGAAAACCCATATTTATTTAGTTAGTCATTCAGAGAGAGAGAGAGAATTATGAAGCTGGTGTTGACTTAAAAGGCGGACTCCCTGTCTCTCCTCCCACAAATCCCCATGTCCCCCGGTTAGTTACTCAAGCTGAATATACAGACCTCACTCCCCCCCGTGTGTGTGTGTGTGTGTGTGTGTGTGTGTGTGTGTGTGTGTTTTGCTTCACTGAGTTTTTGTTTTTGGCATAATATACTGGGACGAAATATCATCTTTACCTGTGAAGGTTTGAACACCACAACACCACAGAATATCCAAATATTCTGTCTGATATAATTATGTAACTATACAAGGCAACATGTCACCAAACTACAAACAAAGGTATGGAACATTATTTTTCGAGCAAGGAGAACGTGGGGTAGATTTCGCTGATAATGATGTTAATCACAGCTGCGGTTCAGAATAATCAGTTATCAGTATAGTTTCGCCTTTTCCTTTTGCTGAAATGAGTTTCTTCATGGTGTTTGTTTTCCGCCAGAATTTATTTTTTTATTTGTTTAATAACAGAACAGAGGAAGGAAAAACAAATGAATAAAAAAATAAATAAATCCATGCACCACATTACTGGTGTCCTGTGTTCATAATATATCTGTAACAGTTAGACTTGAACAGCAGTAGGTTGAAGTTTGGAGGGAAACAACTCTGGGGAAGCGAGTTCCAGAGAGATGCATTCGCGGAATACAAGAATTCTGATAGGCAGAAGTTCTGCAGTATGGCTGAGTGACATTCCAGTCATGAGCGCTGCCAGCTGCCCGAGTAGCACGAGGGAAGGCATGGAGAGGTGGCACCATGGACGCAACTTCGTCTGAGCATTTGCTATAGAAATATCTGTAAAATAACGCAAGGGAGGCAACATTTCTTCTTACTTGTAGGGGAGGTAGTTTATTAGCAATAGCAGAGTTATTAATAATTCTAACAGCTTTGTTCTGAATTTTGTCTACTTGTTTTAATGCAACCTCTCCTCATCCATTCCACAAGGGTGAGCAATATTCAAGCTAAGAGTGCACATGACCCTTATAAATTATAACTAACTGCTCGTCAGTGAAGAAGTTACGGACTCTGTACAATAATCCAAGTCTCTTTGAGGCGGTTTTAACAAGTGATCTAACATGAGAGGTCTAGCTGAGGGCATTGTTAAGCGAGACTCCGAGAATTTCAATACTTTTGGAAATGGGAATATTTGTAACACTGAAGGTAATATACGATTCTGCCAATACCTGTCTGTTAGTAAATTGTATTAATTTAGTTTTACTAGCATTAAATGAGAGAAGGTTAACACATCGCAACGTGTGACTCGCAACAAAGCTCTGATTTGCTTACTTTGCGTATAGCGACAACGGTAACAGACTACAGCAAACAGAATGGTCACGCATAAACCTCGATAAAATAAATATTTCTAGGCCAATACCTATTACTCAAGTGTTAAGTACTGTTTTAACTACATCTATAAATGAAATACTAACTTCAATGTATTCACCGTTACGAAAATTTTAAAAATACCCGGTAGTTTTGTCTATTTTTGTAATTAAAACTTTGGTGATTTTTTAAATTATCGTTTTCATGGTCATATTATTATTATCGTGATTTCTATAAGGAATAGTTCGTATCTGTAAGCTTAATGGTTTTACAGGATTGCAGTACTAGAAGCTTATCCACTGTACAACTCCAGAAATTCGCTGTCCTGGGGAGCAAACTTTGTACAGAATACATTCTCGATTGCAAGAAATATAAAATGAACTACGCACTATCTCACTGCCATACTCTCTCCATTTCCATATCTCACAATGACAGAAAAATAATTAGCATTTTTTTTTTTTTTTTTTTGTCGTAGAATAAGTGCGCTGGAGAATTACAGGTGGATCAGATGGTGCGTTTATAAGAAACATGTAAATTTTGTACAAAAATGTGGAACACTTAAAAAAATATGTATAAAAAATGCATATAAAGCTATGGGAAAAAATAAACAAAAATTTTACATTTCGTAACATAGGCTACAGATAGGCATGATATGAAAATACTCGCCTATTACAGGTTCATAATACCATCCATCCATCCATCATCCAATCCTACATTGCCCCATGAGGAGAGTAGGAGCCCGGGGCTGGGCAGTTGGTCCCGACAGTTAAGATGAGAGTGACCAGCCTCATTCATCCCTGAGTGGCATTACATGAGCAATCAACCCCAACCATCCCTTGGATATAAACCTTCACCGGCTCAATCCGATTGGAGCGCATTAATTACCCACTAAACCACCCGGCGCCAAAATTTGGTTATATGGTTACCACCCAGCGTAGTAAATGGTTTCCTGGTGCACAGGAAACCATTTGGCTTGTCACTCAGTGAAGAGTCACCAACAGGCTGAAGGAAGTGGAAAGAATGAAGGAAAGAAAGACAGAGGGAGTGTAAAGGCACCCGTAGGCAGAAGGACAAGGAAAGAATGAATGAAAGAAAGTCAGAAGAGAATGGAAGGAAAGAAGGATGGAGAGGAAAGGGCAGACACCCGAGAGCAGCACTACATCGAGTGAGTGGATGGTGAGCGCCCCCACATACCACAATACCAGTTTTATAAGTTAGTCAAGGATTGTTGCTATTATAAGATCACCCCAGGGACCATGTACTGTAAATGTGGCCGCTCAGATTATGTAACGAGCATCCAAATGTGTGGTGTGGATGTTGAGGTGGGGCTGTGGCTGACTGTACAGTTTAGGTCATATGCTGATCGTTAGGCTTGGGTCGGGCTTGCCCAGAAAATCTTAATTATGTGAAAATTCGTCACGGGGAAAAATGGGACGGAAGGTGTTGCCAGGTTCTAAAAGCCAACTCAAACACACACACACACACACACACACACACACGGGGGGGGGGAACCGGCAAAAATTCGGACACTATTGTCAGAAAGAACGATGAAAATGTCAAGACATTTATCAATGAACAAAAAACGGAAAAATGCAAGGGAATGCAATAATTCACCTACCTCACTGCAAATGGTAAACAAATGTATGTTGCTGAATAAAGGACGAGGATTATGAAAGCTAGAAACAACCAGTAAAGTGTGCGTTGGGATAGCGTGGCGAATGAGCGAGGGCCACATTAACACAATTTCCCTCTGATATAAAATTACATGCGAAATCTACGATATCAAATTGCCAGAGTCCATGCCAAAAAAAACAAAGTTTTAAGACAGAAAATCTGTTTAAATTCGATTTCGTATCTGAGGCGTTCACCGATTACAGCTGAACATTCCCTTGGAAAGTCGAAATTTCAAAGGGTTCTTACACCTTTATGAGAAAGTTTTTAGTTGATAAGAAAATTTGTTCAATGAACAAATCGACTGCAGAAAGAATATCAATTCTACGTCACACAGGAGTAAAGTTATTAGCTTCTGCTTAACCCCTACACCGCGGGCTTGTTTACCAATTACTTGCGTGTCCCGCGGGGTTATTTGGGCTCCGAGAGACTCTCAAAAAATATTTGCTAAAAATCAGTTATTAGTCCTAGAATAATAAAATTATATATGCTTATAGCACATACCTTCAGCTTTCTCCTGGAATGATTGTTGAGCCTTCGTCAGTTTCCGTAGGACTTGTGGAGACCTCTGAAGTAGGGTAACTAAGTCTCCACTTTACACTTCCCGACAACCCGTTATATGATTACCACAGCCAGATACAAACACTATAAACACTATTCTACCATTTTCAAGTAGTTTGGGATCCATACTAAAAAAAAACAGTGTGAAAGCAATGGAAATTACGAGCGCGTCTGATCGCCGCACTTGCGCTAGTTCGCTCTAGGCACTCTGTCATTTATTATTCATAAAACCCCTCACACTTTATATTTCTATTACTATATCACACTTATATATATCTGGAGTCTTTCTCCATAAGTTTCATTCAGTCGTATTATTTTATTGTCACTGAAGTCATTCTATTTTTCAGTCAGTAAAATACGTAGAGAGCCACGGATTCACTCTCACTGTTATAACATAAATTATTTGTACTCATATTCTTATATTACTAATTACTTACATTACTATTTACATTTTCTATTCTATTTTCAATATTTACCCTTCTATTTTACTTACAATATGTTATTCACTGTCACTTTCAGTAAGATGAAACTATAGTACACTGTTCAATCATATGAACTGAACATCCATTGCTTTCACCTGCTATTTACACATTATTTACACATTATTTACACATTATTTCCAAATAATTCTGCTTCCACACTTGCACTGTTAGAACTGCTTCTGGCTGTGATAATCGAAGAAGCAGGTTACACAGAGGGGAACCTGGCATTCAGCGCACTGCCAAGAGGTGCGTTTATGCTCAGGTGTGCGGCGTGTGGTATGCGCACATACCTGACACCTGTGAATCGCAGCCTTCCTTTTCCCTGTGGCAGGCATTAGCTCAAGTCTGTGCCGCTCCATATACGCCCTCTGCTCAAGTCGGTCGGGAAGTGTAACTGGATGGCGCCTTGGAGTTGCTGCTTGCACCTTACCATATTTTTCCAGCAGCTGCTGGACACAAGTCCTGGCGAACAACCTCAGGGAGAAGGACTTGGGTGGCTTTACCTTCATCTTGTACAGGATGAAGGCGTTCAGCATCGTCATATCTATGAGATGCAGAAAAACTTTCCTGTACCACCTAGTATTCTTCCTGAGGCAGTCGATCTCACCAATCATCATGTCGGACTTGTCCACCAGCCGCATGTTTATATTATAGTCCAACACAGCATCAGGTTTCATCACAGGTTCGCCTGTCCTACGGTCGACCTTCCCACTGTCTCTCATCTCCCCCTTATGTACGGTGGTGAGCATGTGCACGACTCTCTTGTCATGCCACCGTATTGCCAGCATCTTCTCAGACTTGCGTAGGTGCACGTCTCCCTCGCTGCGAGTTTGCTGCCTCTGGGTATTTGGGGAAGTTGATCGATTACTTTTGACAGTGCCGCAGGAGCCAATGCCGTGCTCAGAAAGGTATTTGGCAAGTTTTCGGTGCTGTATAGTAGTTGTCTGTATACAGCACATGATTCCCACCAAAATACTTTCTAGGAGCACTTTCACTACACAGCCTGAGAAGCCAAGGGGTGTGTTTTATCGAGATCGACAGTGCTGGCTGAATATATGACGAAGTCAAGGATGTACCCCGTCTTACAGTCGCACAGAACAAAGAACTTAATTCCAAAGCGATGGCGTTTGCTTGGAATGTACTGGACAAACCGAAGACGTCCTCTGAACAGAACCAAGGACTCATCAATGACAACCTTCTGAAATGGGTGGAAGAATGACATGAACTTATCCTTCATTCTGTTCAGAATCTCCCGGATCTTCCAGAGTGGGTCGGTTTGGGAAGGTACATCATTATCGGCAAAGTGCAGGTTTCCCATGATGTTCCGGAAGCGATCTCTGGCCATGTACTTGTTGAAGGTCGGTGAGGGTAGTAAGGGGTCCATGGACCAGTATTCTTCCAACTCATGCTTCTTGGAGTGTGTGGCATAAGAAGCATGAGGGCAAAGAACACATACAGCTCCTGCACTCCCAGCATGGTCCACTGTTGCATCTTGGCTGCACCTGTACCACTAGCAGCACGTTGTGATTCGAACCTGTTAGTCTCATCACATATGTGCTGCATGACTTCGTCATCTAGGAAGGCCAAAAGGTAGTCGACACACTCAGCATTTTCGTCCATAGTGAAGGCAGGCTGAACTCCTGACGAGCTCTCATCGAAAACCAGGTTTTCGGGGACAAAATCTGACCCTTCCGTCCACGCGAAGGCGTCCAGGATTCCCTGGCGTGGCGGTGGAGGGATGGTGGTGGTGGTGGTGGAGGTTGGCTGAGAGGGAGGCTTATCACGGTCAAGGTCACTCGCACTGACCCTAGGTTGCCGTACAGCACTAGCAGCCCTTACCCTACTAGCTACACTACTTCTCACTCTCTTAGATCTACCTCTACCTCTACGGCCGGCCTTCACTGTTGATGCTGGTGGTGACTCCGACGACGAAGACTCCGGAGATAACTCAGCCGACGATGATGACGAGATGAGTAAAGCGGGGCTTGGGGAACGGGGAGGTGAATGATCTCGTGACTCATGGCAGGCTGGGTCACGTGGGGGCATTGTTCTGGGGCTAACACGCTGCCTTTTCACTCCCTTCCCAAATTCTTTTCCTTCCTGCACTAAAGGCTCCTTTCCCTTGGAGCTACACACAGATTCACTGGTAGGAGCACTTGTTGTCGCTGTTTCTGGCGCGATAAGTTCACCCGGCTCATCACACGATTCACACCGGAATCGTCAAAATCGTTGTCCATTATTATCATCGACAATTCAGCAAGTTCTCGTGCCACTGCAGAGTCACTGAGGCCTTTCCTGCTTGCCTCAACACTTTTCTTGGGGGTAGAGGTCACGGGGCCCTTTGCAATGGGCGCAGAAGCGGCAGGAATGGCGAGGCGCGAGTGCGACATGTTGTCTCTGCAGTGGAGGACAAGGAACTAAATGCCGCGGCTTATCTGAGAAGGGAAGGGTTGACAATGACACTTTAGGCTGACTGCTGCTAACTTACAGGCTAATTTTTTATAGGTAGAAAATCTCGGCAATAAATAAAGAAATAGGTACTTCCAGGTGAATGTAAATGTCAATTGATTCTCCTTCCTTTCTGATATATATTTTTATTACAGACATCGATTACAAGGCATAAATCAAAGGAAATTATCGTGGTAATGTAGCGAATGAATGCACGTGAGGTTTTGTCAGGTGATAATTGGGCAATTTCAGGAGTATAACACTATCACTTACCTGTTTTTTTTTTGGTATATATTATTGGGTAAAAATATTGGGCATAGGGCTTATTTCAATGGATGAAATCTGTGGTAAAGAAGAGGGAAATTTCCGTGGCAGCGCATGACGTGAGAGGTGAGAGGAGAGGGTAATGGAGGGCAAGTAGGGAGGGGAGTCAAGAAGGGGGTAAATTATCTGAGAAGGGAAGGGTTGACAATGACACTTTAGGCTTACTGCTGCTAACTTACATGCTAATTTTTTATAGGTAGAAAATCTCAGCAATAAATATAGAAATAGGTAGTTCCAGGTGACTGTAAATGTCAATTAGTATTCTCTCTTCCTTTCTGATATATATTTTTATTACAGACATCGATTACAAGGCATAAATCAAAGGGGAAATTACCGTGGTAATGTAGCGAATGAATGCACGTGAGGTGTTGTCAGGTGATAATTAGGCAATTTCTGAGTATAACACTATCACTTACCTGTTTTTTATTTGGTATATATTATTGGGTAAAAATATAGGGCATAGGCCTTATTTCAATGGATGAAATCTGTGGAAAGAGAAGGGGGAAATTTCCGTAGTGCAGCGCGGCGTGGGAGGTGAGAGGAGAGGGTATTGGAGGGCAGGTAGGGAGGCAAGAGTCAGGGAAGGGTTAAAATAGCTAAAATGTCAACAATGGATGGGAGTACAGATGAGATTTGGAGTGCTGACTAGTGTTGGACATTGGCAGTACTGATATATGATACAAGCCACCACTTGAGAGCCCGGGATAATTCAAAATAACACAGAATCACAAAAGTGACGCCCCGCGGTATGATCCATTGTAGCCGAGCGTCACGAAAGTGACGCCCCGCGGTTAAGGGGTTAAAGTAACGATCGGGTCGGGCTGGGCCGGGGCTGGCCGGGCAGCTCATTTTCAAACTAAACAAAGTACTGTAAACATCGCTCGCTCGCTTGTAATAATAAGTCGTCTTGACTGACCAGTTTGATATGCTCTCCTTCATCCCCGTTGTCTTTAACTCCATACCTCCCATATCACTAATAAACAAATGTAGGTAAATTTATTTATCCCTGTATCGACCTCTGTCTATCCTCAATTTTTTCTGTGTCCTTCCTTCGTGGTTGTTGCATTTTCTTTTGTCACTCTCCGTTTTTCCCTTTTCTCCCCTCTCCCTTATATTTTCTCTAACCATCAAACCAACGCACACTTTCCCCATCCCAGGTGATTGGCATCAGAAATTAAGAGTGAACGGAATATATATATATATATATATATATATATATATATATATATATATATATATATATATATATATATATATATATATATATATATTTCATTTATTCGTAGTTTCTGTAATCAAGCTGTGAAATTATTTTTTTGATTCACAAGTCAGTTTTTCTCGTGGGATTGGTAAAATTATGATGATGATTACCTACTGTAGGTTGTTATCAATGGCATCGCAATCACTTCCATATTTTCACCTGCCTTTAGTGGCGGGGATTTCTTTAAAATTCCCTTGATACTTGTCCTTACTGATCTTATCCCACTCTCTCGGTGTGTCTGTCTGAGGGCTGTCCATATATATATTTATTCATTACTATGACTTCGGGAGGTATTCTTGTAATCGCCAGACAATGTTATTCCGCTTAGGCGAAATATTCTCACTGATTTTGCTGTCATTAACACCTTTTCTAGAACAGTGCCTTCCTAAGCTGAATAAAATTGTCTTGTATTAGCAAAAACATTAGACAAATGCCGGCTCCAGGCTAAAGGACTTCATAACTTTCTTCCGGCTCCTCTCATGTCTTTATCTTTTCCCAGTCCATATTTGACAAATCTTTACTGTCATCAGCTCACCCCTACAGTCATCCCACTGTAATTCTTAGAGTGCCCCAGATAAAAGAATCCTCTCTCTCTCTCTCTCTCTCTCTCTCTCTCATTGTCTGTATCCTGGACTGACTTACCAAGGGATAAATACTGTTAAAAAATTTTCCAGCCTTTTCTTTCTTACCCGCCCTGTCTGAGTGGCAAAAAACTAGAGGAAACGGGGAAGGTATGATGAGAGAAAGAATGACCGGAGGGTGACAGGGAGAACGGGAGAGAGGACGAAAGGATGAGGATGTGGACCAGGAAAGGATGAAAATATGGAGGACAAGAGCAGGTGGATTATTAGACAGAGGTAAAAAAGGAGAGAGGAAGAAAATGGGTATGGGACAAACAAATGAAGTTAGTAAAGTATTTAGAAAATGAGGGAGGAAAGGTGAGAAGATGGAAGAAAAAATTGAAGGAAAGGAGAGAGAGTAACATGGCCAATCAAACTGCAGAAAGGTAGTTTCCATGAATGATTACCTCCATCACTGTGAGTGGCAGTCAAAATAAATTACTCTAATCGCGGCGCACGACTCTGAGGTTGTCATTATCGTACCCTGGCAACCAACCATTCAAAAATGCGTCCAATTTCGTATCATACTATACACGAATCATATTAATATGCAGGAATATATTATAAACGAATATTATTATACACGAACATATTACACACGAATCACATGCGTCTCATATTATACACGAAATCAGGAGCACTTTTGAATGGTAGGTTGTCAGGGCACGAGAATAACAACCTCAGAGTCGTGCGCCGCGACTATAGTAATGGCATCGTGCTGCAGAGGTTAATAGAGATGTCGTCTATTTCCTTCCTTTTGAGAAGTGCCCCATGGTCTCTACACCGTCAGGTAGAAGTCATTTCATTTTGTTTTTGTTTTTGTTTTGCATCACTGAATATAATAAACTTCTCGACTGCAGAATTTTGATTACGTCAGATAGATACTATGGTTTCAATGTTTGTATTGAGGTTTGGCGACTTCTATCTCCCTTCCTTACGTCATGATTGTAGTAATGAGGTTATACAGTTATTGGTGTTATCATTAATACTATTATTTCACAAACACAAACCCTTTGTATTATTAAGGCAAGCACAATTCCATTTGGAACTGATCACTTCCATCTGATCGGTTATAGTTAGCTATACGTCAAATGCAAGGATTTTTTTTTTTTTTTTTTTTTCATATCGAGAAGTTTTCCACGTACCAGAAAATGTATTATAAGAATAAAAGTATGACATAAAATAACTAATCGCATAAATGTTACCTGTGATATTACAGTGCATTTCAGTCTTCACAATATAATGTTCAAATGAGATTAATAAAAATTATTATTCCATCCCGGAGACACACAATACTCAAATGGTTGTTGAAAAGTTTACCTTACCCATTTCCCTGGTGTGTGCGAAATATAACTAAAAGTCCTATCTGTTTATCTGCTGCGAAACGCCACCATCCCGCATAGGGTGACCACAAATAAATCGCCTCCATGTCGCCCTGTCTAACGCCATTTCACTGCTCCGATCCCAGCTCACATCCCCGTCTCACATATACCTCTCCACTCCATCCCTCCATCTCATCTTTGGCATCCCCCTCCTCTTTTCCCCTCCACCTCACTCGCGTACTCTCATTTTCAGTATTTCGCTCTCCCTCCTCTCCAGATGGCCAAACCACCTAAGTGTTTTTCTCCTAACGCTGTCACATCCACATCCACATCACAACGCTCTTTCACTTCATAATTTGTCAGTCTGTCTCTCCATGTAAATGCTACTCTCAGGTAACTCATTTCCACTGCTCTCACTCTTGTCTTGTGCCCTTCCAACAAGGTCCAAGCTTCACTTCCATACGTTAGATTGATAACACAATAATGTCATGAAGCGACTTTATCACTTACATGCTCACTTCCCTGTTCCTTATCACTGCTTTCAAAGAACCAGCAACCTTTCTTCCCTGTTGTACCCTTTCAAGCACTTCACCCTCTAAACTTCCATCCTTATCACAGTACCCAATTACTTAAACACACTCATGTTTTCCATTTCCTCCTCACTGAGCCTCACTGTACAATTAGTGGCTTCATTTTTTTTCGAGGATCATAACTTTACTCTTCCCTGCATCCACCTTTAAATTCCGTTTCATACACACTCTCCCAGACTCAATCACCAAGCCTTGCAGTTCCCCTTCGTCTTCAATTAACAATACAGTATCATTTGCAAACAACAGTGCAGGGAGTTTCCTAACATTGCCCTCTTTCATTAGGATCGCTCCGGCATCCACTGCCCTACCTTGTACCTCTTTTATAACCCCATCAGTATACTGATTGAACAGCTATGGGGACATGACACATCCCTGCTTCCATCCAACAATCAAATAGAAAAACTGATTCAGTTCACTATCCACACCCACTGCAATTTGGTTCCTTCATACATACTCTTCACGGCATTAAACAACTTCCCATTTACTCCACATATTCTTAATACTTTCCATATTTCTTATTTATCCACCCAGCCATATGCATTCTCCAAATCCATGAAGGCCGCACACAACTTCTGTCCCTTCTCTACAAACCTTTCCACTAAAGACCTAGAAATGAATATCTGATTTACACAACCTCTTCCCTTCCGAAAAGTTTAACCACTAAATTACCTCAAATCTACAAGTCAAGTAAGTTTTTGTTAAAATTATGTGTGTGTGTGTGTGTGTGTGTGTGTGTGTGTGTGTGTGTGTGTGTGTGTGTGTGTGTGTGTGTGTGTGTGTGTGTGTGTGTGTGTGTGTGTGTGTGTGTGAGGGAGGGAGGGAGGGAGAAGTAGCCTACAGCAAAAAAAAAAAAAAAAAGAAAGAAAAATGTCAACAGCGTCTCCCATCGATTGTCATATTTGTTTCCCAAGTAGCCAGTGGTTTGGTGTTGTATGCAATCCCATGGCCTATGCCAACATGCTCTAGGTCACGGTAGAGGCAGTACTGGTGCTGCTGTGTACCTTGTTATACGGTCTTTGGTATGGTCATGGGTCAGGCATAGAAGTTTGCGGACACTTATCTGGAGCTTTTTATATCTGTTTCAACAGATTCCTACGTACCCTATGCAAGAGGATTCTAGTATTTTTACCTAGTACATATATCGAGAAACATTGGGGCTCAGAAACATTACCAAACCTCAGGCAATTTAGATCAGTGTAATCACACAAATAAAATCATAATATGCGAATGCAACAATGTGCAACACCGGATGGAAGCCTACTCTTACTCATGGTGGCACTGTGCAACTTTGTCCCGGGAAACAGAACTTCCCCAATCTACCCAACGTCCAACGTGGACGACCTCAATCAGTCTGGCGGGACACCAGACCCGTGAGGGCAGTTGTTCCCTCTGGCAATCTCACACAAATTGAGACGACTCTCCGGAAGTCATTTCCCTCTTCTTCACACTTGTTGGAGACACTGAGGGCAATCCCAGGGTTTGAACGAACAGTATATGCCTGATTTTTCCGTACACATCACAAACACAAGAAGAACATGTGGAACTGTTCAGTGTAAGTCTCGCAGAGAATGGATTCACACCACATTCATTTCACTTACAAATATCAGAAATCACCACAGTTCACGAATATGTGACAGGTGAAACACATTCATGAACAGTGCTATCACACCAGACACAGCTTCGCCCCACCCACTCCAACAAATTCCCTACTCATACCACCACTGGCACCACATCTCAGCCCCTGTGCAAGAACTCTAAGTGTACATCACAGGCCCACATCAAACGCATGTTGCTTCGAGCACGCAACGTAAACGTAATACATTTAAATGTTGATAGCCTCTTCACCAAAACTCACAATTTGAAAAATTTGCCCACAGACACAACATACACACCGCACTCCTACAAAAAACAGAGTTCTCACACATGGGAAACACTCTACACATCAGATATCACTTGCAAAACTTCACTGACAGAACTGATGACCATGGGGCAGGAACCCTTAATGATAAACAGATATTTGTCCACTACAAAGACAAAACACAGACAACACAATTACTTTTCAAGACTGAAACAACATAAGATATAGAGGCATTCAGTGTCTACTCTGTCCACGTACAAGAACTCAATGCATTTTGACAATGGCATTCCCATGTTGTACCATCGCAATACAACCCTCAGCATCCCCTTTCAATACAGATGCCTGATCTCCAGCTGCTGGGGGCTTTAACGCTCAACACACAGTCTGGTACGAACACAGTCAAATCTAGAAAGCACTCAGAGAGCGCATGCCTCGTCAGTAAAAAAAAATACTAATGTAATTTCACTTTCGAATAACATTTCAATCACTCATGGTCAGTTAATGTCTTAGGCTGCCCACATCCACAGTCTTGGAGAAGGCACATTTCCACCAACGCGAAAAACATTTAATTATTTATTTTTTGCATCCTTATCGGCATCCACCTCAATGTCTAATAAACTCTTCTTCAACACACTGCCCACCTATTCTGCGGCTTTCACTGAAATCTGATGAGAGCCTTTTGCGATATATTTTGCACAAACGGACGAACAGACAATGGTGAATACATTATTAATGACACTTCACAGAACCTCTACTGCGCAAACTACGTATACAGTTTTCTCTACTCCCCCAGACATCACATTCACTTCCCCATACTTTCACTCGCCACTGTTTGGAGGATGGAATCCTTTCTGCCTTCATATCTGTTCCTTATCATTATCAACATGGGAATAAACTCCAATTTAGTGTGATCATATTTCACTTGCGCAAAATACAAGAAAGGAGTTTGGAAAGACAGTTCGCAGAAAAATCAGACAAACCATTCAGCACAACAAGGAACATACCCATCACCATCAGTAACATTAAAAGACAATAAAAAATTGTCACAACATCCTCACTAATGCAAAGAAACAGCACACTCCAGAACAAACTGAGGAAACTACAACCCAAGCTTTGCGGTGGCGCTTGTTCACCTCATGAAATACCCTGATGCTGTGAGATACAACTTCCCTCTCCTACACACACATACAAGACACCATCACAAGGCTCCGGCATTTAAAGAACGAAGATGACAACTCTTAACACGGAGAAAGCAGAATACTGGAAAGACTTTGGAACAAGAATTAGCCGCTCCACACACACACACACACACACACACACACACACACACACACACACACATATATATATATATATATATATATATATATATATATATATATATATATATATATATATATATATATATATATATATCATTAAATCATAAACAGGGACTCGATGATATATGTTTCCATCACCAACAACCATAAACAAGCACTGAATCAGGAAATAATCTTCTCTGCATAGGCAGTCTTTTTCCCTGGGCTACATCATAACCTCCTTCACTCCAGGGCAGACACATAACATAATCAAGAAAAGAGCTTTTCTTAGCACATAGCAAGGCGGCATCAGCAAACTGCATCCGAAATACTTAGGATCTCATGGCATCTATGCTCTCACAAACATTTGCAACTCCTCATAAGTACGTTCTAGCATTACTAACATAAAGAGGTAATGAACAATCATTATTACTCTTAATCAAAACAAGAACCCAACACACCCCGTATCTCACAAGCCAATAACAATTTAGTACTTCATCCAAGACAACTGAACGCCTATTTTTCAAAAAAGTTACACCTCACGTGTTCAGTGCTTTATACCAACATAGCTTTAGTGCTATAACCTCTACAAATACCTTACTAATCAACTTAATACAACTAGAATATTGTAATAAAGTCTTTGAGGCTATCCATCAGTGTAAACCAGTCTACACAATCACTGAGATCAATACCAAACACATGCATGCCAACTACTTATTTAGTAGACAAGCCACCAAAAACAAGAATTTTCCTTAACGAAGTTCCTCAGGGCAGCGTTCCTTCACCAACACTTTCAAGGCAAGATATTTCTATACTCCAGTCGCCCACAAACACCTCCTCATCTGCAGATGACCTTACCATAACCTCCCCACATATTATTGTAGACAGTCTGTACACTACAAGAAAAATAGGCCACATCAATACTATACAGGCTTCAGTCGAAGAAAATATCCTGACAATCGCTCCAGTCAAATCCTCCACCACATTCATTACCAATAGCAAAAATGAACATAAGATATACTGTAACGTCACATTATATTCCGGTGCCACACACACATCCTACTCTAATATCCTTGGAGAGACATCGTCAACGACCACATACACGACACTGAAAGACAGTGTGTCCTCAGATACAATACACGCAGGGCACTAACAAGGATAGGCTTTGAACAAGAAAACGAAACACTATTTTCTACAAATGTACAGTATATCAGGTCTTTATATCCTGTTTCCCTTTGGTCTGGCCCCCTAATCCAATGTAACGTTCACTACAACGCCATGCAAACCATACAAACCCCAACACCTTTTGTGTCACCACTGGCTGCACCAGTACCTCTCCCACAGTTCACGCTTTCAAACTAAAGGCTTCCCTGTCAGAGACCATCACGTTACGAGAGTCACGCAGTTCTACATGGCAGTTAGTGCTAACACACAACACTACTGTAATTAAATGACTGCCACACTACACAACTAATCACAAATCATTCACAGGATAAATATTACCAGACTCTCTTCAATAACTCCCTCCTCTAGGCATTCCAGCATAATCATTTCAAGCGCACAACAACATAACACATTTTTTAGAGCACTGTACTACAAGTCTGTTTCCCCACATTATTCATCAGCTGCATCCTTTAATAGAGATAATCGAGTTTACCTTGCTAGGCGTAGATCACTCAACCCTCCTTATTTACCAGTATGTCATGTGCAAGGCAATATAACACTGGAATCAGAATACTATACTACAAGCCCCTCTCCCTACTTGCATACATTAGAGATATCCTTACCAAGACGAGCGATTTTCCATAGCGGCTTATATCAAGACATCAAATCTTTCCCCTCACGTAGAGCACACATTCAGGGTGGGATGTATTGCATAATTATGACGCATGCCATGTTTGTAGAATGTGTCCCATCAACTTAACATACATAATATAGTACTGAATAGTACATGCCACACTAAGACGCAGACTTAACGTGAACGGTGTCAGGAATCTGTTGGACGACTTCAAAGGGTCACCTACTGTCGATGGGTCCACTCGGCCATACAGACCTAGGATAAATAGCATCATCATCATCATCAGCAGCAGCAGCAGCAGCAGCAGCAGTAGCAGCAGCAGCAACAACAATAACAACAAGAACAACAACAAAATAACAGCAAAACAAAAACACCAAATGAACCATTACGGGATAAGGAGAATTATAAGATTTCTTTCTTATTAGTGCTTTGACAAAGTTCGGACCTTTTTCATAATAATATACCTACTGACATTAGTAATGAATATCTTCATTAAAATAAAATAAGTATACAATGAGTAATGACTTATGAAACACAGTGATGCAAACTCTAGACGTTAACAAAACTTTCAGGATGTTACCTTACGGCTTTAGAATTATATGACTGTCAGTTGGAGCCATTTACTTGACCGTTCGTACCCTAAGAGGTACTGAATCTCAGTGCTAGTATGTGTGTTGGTATTACAGCATATTGATTGAAGTACCATTATCCTCGAGCCTCCACAGGTAGTGATATCAAACCTCATTAAGAGTGCACATCTGGACTAAATTGGTAAGACAGTACCTAAATGGCCCGTGCTCCAACACGACCATTCTTAACCACTTGACTCAGACGGCACACTTTATTGTTGCAATATTCTGACAATTTTTTGTTCATACGAGGATAAACTTTTCAGACCGGGAAGGCATACAGAGCCTTTATAACCCACGCACTGCGAATCATTATATGCGTCTTACAGTCAAAACTGGAAGAAAAAAACAGTGTCACAGAGTTAGAGTTTATGATTACCTGAGCGTACTGTACACCACAGTTACAGCCAAGGCATTTAACCTGGATGTTTGTACGCCTGTCACTGTGCACTGATATTACATTATCCATGCAAATGAATCGGGCTCATCACATTTTCTGGATAACAGAAAAACATGCAAATCAAGAAGGTGCTTATTTTGACCCCGTCTGCATTATAACAGAACTCTTTTATTACTATGACCCCCCTTTTTTTGTTTATGCTTCTGTCTAATCGATTGTATTCAGTTTTTGGAAAACATTATAGTCTGGAGTGTTGAGATGTAGAAATCTATATTCACTTTATTAAAAAAGACCTACCTCTTCGATACCCATCAAAATTGTTTGGCCTAAAAAAAAAAAGAAAAAAAAAAGAAAAAAAAAACTAATCTCATTGAAGGTGTTACCTATACTGTTACTATCCTTTAGCCATCACTTTTGTTTCATGTTTTACATTTTGTCCATCTTCGCATCTATGTTATCTGCGCCTTAACCTTCTAACGGCAGGACCACTGTCGTGCTCTAATTCAGGTAATGGTAAAGGATGATATTCAGCTGAGAGTGAGTACAGGAGTTTAAGTGTATTATAATGATATCATTAACTCAACAGCCAGTAATGAACTCCATCAAACGCCAAACAGTATTATTTTAGCTGACAAGATGCCGTGCGAGCCTGTGAGAGTTACTGAAACTCTCATTACCATAATTATTTGCGCCATTCCAAGATGAGAAAAAAAAGCGCCACAGCGAAGTTAATTGGTACAAAAATAATTCATCCAACAAACTTCCTCTGAATTTATGGCCCTAACCTTTGGGGGTGAGCTAATGAACCCGAACAAACAAGCTCTCATAAACTCCAGCTGGAAAAAGTTCATTAAAGCCACACGATGATGCAAGGCTGCTCATTAATCCCAGATAACTACCACAGCCTCGGGGACCTCCATCTCATTACCAGTTCTATAACTGTTGTTTAGGTGAGTTGTTCTCATGCCCATGTGGTGGATTTAATGAAGTCGTTATTTTGCTCATGGGTGTAGTAAATTAGCAAGGTGCAGAGGCGAGGTGGATGCATGACTTAGAACTATTGCAATGCGGTAAGGGAGGCTCCAGAGAGATCTTCACGAAGTTTTGTATTGACAAGGACTGACTTATCACTTTGAATCTGGGATATTGTGATTAAAATACTATGCATCACATGCAGAGGAACAGCCTACATTGTCCTATTAGATAAGCATCAAACAGTATGGTACGATACATCACCATATTCGCCGTCATCATGATCATGATTACCAAGACCTTTATTCCCACCTGTCGATGCATTTAGGATGATAAATATATATATATATATATATATATATATATATATATATATATATATATATATATATATATATATATATATATATATATATATATAAACAGTTAAAATCAAATACAACTAAAAACCAGAAACGAAAATGAACAGATAAGACATAAATTACGTCACAGGGTGGCATCCCAAGGAGATAAAAGATGTATGCAGTGAATTAGAAAGATGAATAAAATCTTTTAAAAAATGAGGATGCTCTGCAGCTGCCTGGACCTAGTAAGAAAGCATACCCTAAACAGAACTCCTTTGCATAACACTGCAACATTTTACGAGAGAATATCTAGAGCATCGCCTTTTGAAGTATGAAGTGAGATGTGTGATGTGTGGGATGCTGTGGGGCTGGATTGAAAATGTGGGACTTAGCTGAGTGAGGGATGAGGCAGCGGACGTGCCGTGTGAGGATGAAAGATGAGGGACGGAGATATGTGATTATGTGATATGCAACAGAGCAATGACTGCATCTGTAGAAAACTCGTTGTACAGCAAGGAATAGTAGTAAACAAGATAAGTGGAAAAGGTGGAAGAAAAGGAGAAAATGTAATATATATTTATATATATATATATATATATATATATATATATATATATATATATATATATATATATATATATATATATATATATATATATATATATTTGTAAAGGCGTAATTCTGAAACAAATGAAAAGATCAGATAAAGGAGTGAAAACTGAAAACTAGCTCAAAACGGAGACGCAGACTGTGGTATAAATTAAAAGCTTAGAAACACTGTGGTAAAAACCGTAATGTGTAGAGAGATAAGCCAAAGCTGTTGGGATGGAAATGATACACAGAGATGGGAGATGGGGAAGTAAGATGCAAGATAAACAGACGTATAGATGAAGGGAGACGGAAAGTGAGAGATGAAGGAGAGTTTATAAGAGAGAAGCCTAATGAGGTTATCAGTATGATGATGATGATGATGATGATGATGATGGATGATGATGATGGAAACATATGGCATTAAACTGCAAATACGACACATCAGCACCGGTATGTGTTCTCTTTTGTTACATTGGTTGAGGTCAATGAAACTACTGTCATATTACTCTTAAATGACCGGCAGTAACTCAAATATTTCTATTAAATCTATCTGTATAATTATGAAATCAGTACCGTAGTCTTAATTCTTGCTGTCTGGAGATGGTTTTATTCAGCTAGAAAAACTGGATATGAAGGGGTAAGCTATAGTCTTAATTAACCCATCACAACTAATGTCTTCTTATCATCTACATACTCACCTGATCGTAGGAAGAAAAGCATATACCTGTAATATGTACAAAAGTACTTGTTGTGGGAAATTTAAGGCCGTTCACTTAATGCCCTTGGTGTAGTGTAGTGTGGGAGGTCTTGGTGCTGTGTTGTGTGATTACGCTTAAGTCATTATTGTAAACGGGTGTGAAACACCCAGCGCTCGAAAATCGTGAGAGACAGTGACAGCTCCTAAAGGTGCACTCGTATTCGAAAATGACTCCTTGTAATGATTTAGAGAGACAGAGAGAGAGAAAGAGATCAATTATATCTATCTATCTATCTATCTACTTATATCTATATCTGTATATCTATCTATCTATCTATCTATATCTATATATACAGTATATATATATATATATATATATATATATATATATATATCTGTCTATCTATCTATATAGACAGATAGATAGATATCATCATCACCATAAGCAAGTCCACTGCTCTGAACACAGGCCTTGCCCAACCTTCTCCACGAATTCCTTGACTAAGGCAATCTCTGCTACGTTGTGCCCGCAAACTTCTCCATCTCATCTCTCCACGTCCTGTCTAGCCTTTTATTGTCACGTGTACAATCTCTTGGAGTCCAGTCAGTCAGCGTTTTGCCCTATCGGTTATCTATTATTCTTGTTATATGAGCTGGCCAACTCCATTTCTGTTCTTTTCTAACTTCTATAATGTCTTTGACCTTAGTCTGCTCTCTCACCCAAGTTGATCTTTTCGCGTCTCTTAAAATTATTCCGAACATTGACTTTTCCATTGCACAGTGAGAACGGATTAGTTGATTTCTCATCGATTTTGTCAGTTTCTAGGTCTCACAACCGTACATCATAGCAGGAATTATACATTCGTTATGTACTTTTTGTTTCATATCACTTGGCATGCTACCTTACATGCTGTCTCTGTGTTTACTGGAAGCCTTGTATCGAACTGCAATGCGTCTTTTTATTTCGCAATCATGGTCTTTGATTTGTTTTAGTATTTACCCCAATAATTGTACTCCTCGACGTCCTCAAGAATTTCTTCGTTAATGCTAGTGACGCTCTTTGGCGTACTTGGATTGAACATTAATTTAGTTTTACTCCGGTTCATCTTTAGCCCTACATTGAGACCTCTCTGTTCAGATCATTTAACATTTCTTGTAATGTCTCTGCCGTCTCTGGGATTTGTACAATACCGTCTGGAAATCTTAATTGATTTAGCTTTTCTCCACCTATGTTTACTCGTTTGTTTTCCCGGTCTAGCGTTCTAAGAAAAAAAAAAAAAAATCTTTCTAGGCATGCTTTAACTGATTTTGGTGAAACTGTATCGCCCTGAAGCACACCATTCCCTATCTTCATTTTATCCGTGTCTTTATGCAATTTAACTGTAACAGTTCCCTCTTTATGTTTTCAAGCAGTTATAATGTTCTCATTTACTCGTTGTTCTCGCAGTGAATTCATAATTGATATGTGCTCCACTGAGTTGAAAGCCTTTTGGTAATCAACAAAACCTAAGCACGGTGCTTTTTATTACCCGTCCTCCCCCCCCGAGGGCTTAGGGACGGGTACTGTTTTCACTCGGTTTGTCTGTCTGTTTGTCTCCTTGTCTGTCTGATAACAACTTTACGCAAAAACTGCTAGTGTGATTTTGACTAAAATTACATGGATGATGAGCTATGATCTTCTGATCATTTGAATAAATTAAATTTTGTTGGCCAGATTGGGCCTAGTCCCAGGCTGTAGGCCTCCAAAATTAAATACAAATAAAATAGTTTTTTTTTTTTCGCCATAACTTTTTTCATATTCGTCATATGGACATGAAACCAAAACCTAAAGGTACATCTTTCAAATCTGCATCCTATAACATGACCCATTATATCAGGGGGTCAACCCCAGTTTGCAGTAAAGGGGTCGGGCCAAAAATTTAAAATGGGCATAAAATCGTCAATTTTCACCCGATTTACATCAAATTTGGTATGTGGCATCTTTAACTAGATGTCCTGTTGTGTTAATACGTCAACACTAAAATGACTGCCGGGGACTGGTTTGCTGTGCCTTTGCATCACTTCTTGTTATATTCTGTAGTTTTCTCAGTTAGCTGATTCATTGCGTGTACAGTACATAATCAGTAGTCGAGCACCTGCTTCCGAATTCTGCCTGTTCAAGAAGCTGTTTTTATTTTGTTTTCAAACTTATTCTGTTCGTTAGGACTCAAAAGAAGAGTTTGTAAATAACTGATAATAACCTAATGGGGCGACAGTTACGAAGATATTTTGATTGGGCGTTTTTGTAAAGAAAAAACTATTGCATTACACCATGTTCTCGGAATTTTCTTTTTTCATACACTGAGTAAATAAGTGGGTGAGCCTGTTTTGTACTACTACTCCAGCATCCAAAAGTAACTCTGCTACTATTCCATCTTCTCCTGAGCCCTTCCCTCTTTTCATATTTTTTGGAGAAATATTTACTTCGCATGGTGTTACCTCAGCTATTTCACTTGTGTTGACTGAAAAGTTAGCTATTGGCACCATAGTCTTTGGTGTATACGGTTCTTTGGAATATTCTTCAACTCTCTTCACCATCTTGTCTCTGCAATATATATATTCAAGGAATGAAGAGCCTGCAGGCAACGAAGTGGAGGCTTGGTATAGGAAGAAACAAAACGTTTTCTCTCAGCTATCTGTGATATTTCTTGCCCCATGCCTTAGACGCTGGTATATTTGGGAAACTTTTCCCTTTCTAAAGTATTAAATTTCTTAACAAATGAATGAAACAAAAAGAATACTGCGAAGAAAGTAATAAGCACGGAAGTGATCTTGCTGTGGGGAGTGATACTGCATGGAATGGCAAAGAAAGGAAATATACACGATTTGATAGGAAGCGGGCAAAGGATGATGAAAATTATATGGTTATGGAAAAGAAAAAAAAAATCTACTGTTGGGAACTATGAAAGAAAAGAGAGGAAGGAGACAAGAAACTGAATGGAGGTAATAATGTATATACATGCATAGATGAACAAAATTATGAGAATGACACGTGAATACCTTTCGTCAATATATTTCAATGAGAGATTATATAGAAGAAATAAGAGGGATGATTCAGCATAAAGCGATATAATGAGAGGGAAACGGGAGACATGCGCAAAAGAGGGAAACTAACAGAGGAGTTTGAGAAACACAAGACGGAAACAGCGAGAAAGACGGGAGACTCAAGAAGAAATAGTGATAAATGGAGAGATAAACTGATTGGAAATGAAAATAGAAGACAATCACAAAGATGAAAATACAACAAATAGCAAAACTACAGAGAAGTGCAAGAACGGTAAGACAATTAGACAGGAGCTGAGAGCAATGCTAGAGAAATGTTAAGCAGAGAGAAAAAGATTAAGATGCATAGTAAGGAAACACGGCAAAGCGAATATAAACCGACAGACTGGATCGAAGAAACTCACGTTTTATATGAAGAGTGTGCGGCCCGACTGAGACGAGGGAGGCAAAAACAAGAGGAGGACGAGGAGGAGGAGAAGGTGGACAGCGCATAAGGAAGGTAGGGATATGGTGATGAAACAAGGAAGCGAGCAGCAGTGGAAGTAGATGAGAGGAAAGGATAGGGTGGGATGAAGAGAGGTAAATAGTAAGAAGGAATGTAAAATATGGACAGTCATTAGGAGAATGAAGTAGAAGGTGAAAGGAATAATCCATTACGGAAAAGGTACAGTGAGAGCGATGGATGGGGGGAAAATAATGAAAGGAAGAAAGGGAAAGAGTATGGAAGAAATGTAAAAAGAGTAGAAGAAAGTAGAAGAGAAGTGGACGGGAAAAAAGCGAGGCAAAAATAAAACAGAGAAGAGACAGGAGTTATACGTGGGTTTAAGGAAAAATACACACAAAAACAGAACAGGAAAATGAAATAAGAAAGCAGACGGTAAGAACCAAAGAGGTAAGGAATGAAAGAGTGAACGAGAAAACACAGAGAGAGAGAGAGAGAGAGAGAGAGAGAGAGAGAGAGAGACCACAAAGATGAACTAGTAACTGAACAGAATAATTATCAAAATGAAATGTAAATCTTACATTATGCAACCAAGTTTACGCTGGGATGTCGCTCCTATTTTATTCTTGAGTCTTCTTCACCATTAGGCTATATCCTGTTGAGGATAGGCTTTTCATATGGAAGGGTTAGATACCTCCGTAAATCTCCTAGATACTAGGAGTTCTTGGCTAGAATGAATCACAGAGTAAGAACTGGAATTTTCTCATAACGCCATTAAATAATACTGTCACCGAACTCCTTAGAATATAGCCTACAGGTTAAATACTAAACTCGTATAAAATAATATATAGCGTTGTGTGATGCACTATAGTATTCAACACACTCGATTTTCGCAAGAGTATTAGCAAGAAGTAATGGTAGCCTGGTGCAATACCTTACTACGTGTTATGTTTCAGTCAGTTTCAGCAAGTCAGTGTGGATGTTCTTTATTTTTACTCATGTACTGTTGTTCAGTTAGAACTAGGGCCTCTTCACACTTATAAGAAATGCAGCTTCTTTCTACGTGTGCGCGCGCACGTGTGTGTGTGTGTGTGTGTGTGTGTGTGTGTGTGTGTGTGTGTGTGTGTGTTTTATCCGCAGTTATGAGAAGATTCTGCCAAATTTTCCCCTCACACTCACCTTGGATCGACCAGATTTCCAAATCTCCTTCAGATAAACATAAAACAAAAAAGTAGCCGATTACTACTTAAGCTGAATACTGCACTGGCACACACACACACACACACACACACACACACACACACACATTTAGTTCAGCCAGCTAGTATAATTATATTGCCGAACACCAAATTCAGAAATGCCAGTTGCTGTATTTTGTAGCACTGTTCTTTGATAATGGAGGCATTTTTCGTCATTAGGCCACAACATGTACATATAAGCGGCTCTTACGCAGTTATTATTTTTTTTTACCTGTCTCACGTTGTGCAAGGAGGAAATAGGCCAGGCTTATAAACTATCTATCTATATATATCTATATACCTAGGCTGCTTCCCCCAAGGAAAGGGAGGTAGCTTATAAACAGGGAGAGAGAAAGAGAGAGAGAGAGGGGGGGGGATGGCAGAATCAAGCAGGGAAGAATTGAAGATAAGGTTAAAGAGAGAAAATGGAGCGACAGGAAGAGAGAAGAAGGTCATGGGAGAGACGGATGGATGGACGACTGTGAGAAATCGGTCGTTCGATGTAGGAGCACAAGGAGAGAAACGAAGTTTAAAATTCGGCAAAGTAATAGAAGGAAGATATGTCAGGAATGGGGTTAACGAGAATGAAGAGAAACATGGTAGTTCTGCATAGAGTTGGAAGTAGGAAAGCGAGCAGAGGCAAGAGAGAATGGTAAGGGTTGCAAAGAGGAGGGTGCAGGGCAAGAGGAAGGGGAGAATAAAGGAGGAACTGGATAAATAGAAGGGGGAGAGGAGGCAGGAAGGGAAAGATGAAGGGACGTTGTTTGAGCTGAGAAAGGGTAAGGGATGGAGAAGAAAGGACCAGAAGAGGATGAGAGAGGGGTTAAGAGATGAGGGTAAGAAGGACCTGCGAAAGATGGAGAAAGGGTTGAATGGACTGGGAGGAGTTGCAAGACTGGAGAGGAGGGGAAAAAATTGAGGGGTTTTGAGAAGGGGCAGGAGGTATAAAATAATTGTAAAGAAGAAAGGTGATTGTGTGTGTGTGCGTGTGTGTGTGTGTGTGTGTGTGTGTGTGTGTGTGTGTGTGTGTGTGTGTGTGTGTGTGCGTGTGTGTCTGTGTGTGTGTGTGTGTTTCATTACCCTCACCCGAGTCTAGACACTTGTATATGGAGGTAATTAAACTTTTGTGAGACCAGGTTGTGAAAGGAGAGATGTGAGGGAAAGGCGGAAGTAAGAAAATGGTGTAAAAAAAAAATCAGACAAAATGGTGAATTCCATATTACTTTTTTAGGTGGACTCTGTGAACACTGTAAACTCAAAAAGAAAACGAAAAACTGAATACCCCAACTACATCAACTCACTCACCAAATCATTTCAGCCGTTAGGAGAGTAAAATATGGGAATAAAAAATATTCAATAAACAAAAATTCTTGTGAATTCTGATGAAACTGATAAGTGAAAAACATAATCTGCGCAATAATGGAATCAGTACGCAAGGGAAGTGACAAATAACTTCATTACCATGTTGTGCGTTTGCATTCTCCGTTACCTTGACGAAAGGAAATAAGTATAAAGAGATGGGGTTGTGTGACTGAGTCATGAACCTTTCAAAGGCAGGATATACTGTAGATTTGAATAATGAGTTAATAGTATTGTGAGTGCAGTTTTGAAGTACATAATGTTTGTGTGAAAATGTTCCAGATATTTACAATTAAACATAAGAATATGTTATGAACTTCATCTGACTCAAAACGGTTTCCATTTACTGTATTTTCATATACACTTACGGCATCTTTGGACGTGGATCTGCGTCCAACCCAAAAGTGTCCAACCCCCTCTTTGAATGCAGATCCGTATCCAAAGAAATATTCACCGTAAATCAGGAATTACGTCTAGTGTTTTGAAATTTAAACTGTTATTAGCCTAACTGATTTTCCAGTTCGATGATACCATTTTCATTCATGAGAAAATTGAAAAATGTGACCAAAAAATGCTTTGGATAAAAGTGGTATACAGATTTTTCCATGTTCTTTCAACTTATACTCATCATAGCAATTTTACTTTATGCAATATCACTATATGTTTTCTTTAATCTTATTCTACAAAGTTTCAGCTTTCTAATGGTATAAAAAATTCACTAATCCAAATATTTCCAGGTGAAAAAATGATCAGAACAAAAAAACTCCAGTGTACAGATTCGGTCTAAACATTCTTATGCACTCTTCCAACTTATACTCGTCATGATTATATTTTTTTTAATCAGTATCACTTTCATTTACCTTATTCTACAAAATCTACGCTTTCTAACGGTACCAAAACAAATTCGCTAATCCAAATATTCCAAGGTGAAAAATTGATCGGAAAAGAAACAACTGGAGCATGCGGCAGGGTAGGAGGGAGGGAGAGCAGGAGGGGGGAAAGCAGGAGGGTTCTTTTGGTTGTATGGGGGTCGGATCAAAAAGTCTAATTCATCACTAACATAAAGTTACCAATAATTCTTATGTCATATGACTACTATGTTGAAAACTTCATGTCAGCCACATAATTGATGTCTTCTTTGAAAAAGTTAACCCTTAAACAGTGGGCTACTTTCCATTTTTAATCTGTGTGGAACAGATTATATTGGAAAATTATAGTGTTATGAAATCAGGCAAAACATGCATAAATGGATCAGAATAACTATAAAAAAGAGGGAATTTTATGTTATTCTCTTCAAGGCTCAGTCGGTAGAGAAGTGGCCAGCAGTCCTACCGGACCCAGGTTCAAATCCTCCCTGGGGCAGGGAACGGTTTAAGGATTCGAATTTTGTAAAATCAGTCTTTACTGATCTACCAGAGGACCCGCCGACATGCAGTAAAGATACACGTGCTAATATCAATACACCAGTCCTGTATGAGACAGCCCTAGCATGTATTCAGTATGGACGGTGGGTGACAGCCCCGAAGTGGTGACGTGTAGAGGTATATGGTATGTAGGTAAGGTGACCAGATTTATTGGAGCTAAAAGCGGGACACTCTCGCCCGCGAGCATTTATAATATATCTATCTATCTATCTATTGCCAGACGCCTCAATCCCGTTTGGGGTGGCCACAAACAAATCGCCTCCAAGTCGCCCTGTCCCCCGCCATTTCACTGCCCTGCTCCCAACTCACACCCCCCTCTCTCATATACCTCTCCACCCCATCCCTCCATCTCATCCTCGGCCTCCCCTCCTCTTCCACCCTCCACCTCACTCACATACACTCTCTTCGTCAGTGTTTCACCCTCCATCCTCTCCACATGGCCAAACCACCTCAGTGTGTTCCTCATAACGCTTCCTATCACATCCACATCCACACCACAACGCTCCTTTATATCCTCATTCGTCAGCCTGTCTCTCCACGTGACTCCACAGGCTCCTCTTAAATAACTCATTTCCACTGCTCTCACTCTTGACTTATGTCCTTCCAACAATGTCCAAGCTTCACTTCCGTACGTTAGAGTTGGTATCACAATACTGTCATGTAGTAACTTTTTCACTTCCATGCTCACTTCCCTGTTTCTTATCACTGCTTTCAAGGAACCAGCAACCTTTCTTCCCTGCTGTACCCTTTCAAGCACTTCACCCTCCAAACTTCCATCCTTACTCATCACACTACCCAAATACTTAAACGTATTCACATTTTCCAATTCCTCACCATCCAACCTCGCTGTACATTCACTAACTTCACCTCTCTCAAAGACCATCACTTTACTCTTCCCTACATTCACCTTTAGGTTCCGTTTCTTACACACTCTCTCAAACTCATCCACCAAGCCTTGCAGCTCCCCTTCGTCTTCACTCAACAACACAGTATCATCTGCAAACAACAGTACAGGGAGTTTCCAAACACTATCCTCTCTCACCAGGGCCACTCCAACATCCACTACCCTACCTTGTACCTTTTTTATTACCCCATCCATGTACAGATTGAACAACCATGGAGACATGACACATCCCTGTTTCAAACCAACTTTCAAAGAGAAAAATTCACTTAGTTCACCATCCACACGCACTGCAGCCTTCGCACCATCGTACATACTCTTCTCAGCATTCAACAACTTCCCATCTACTCCATATATTCTTAACATTTTCCACAATCCTTGTCTATCCACCCTGTCATATGCTTTCTCCAAATCCATGAAAGCCGCAAACAACTTCTTTCCCTTCTCTAGAAACTTTTCCACTAAAGATCTTAGAATGAATATCTGATCTACACAACCTCTTCCCTTCATATACATATATATATATATATATATATATATATATATATATATATATATATATATATATATATCATCATCATCAGCCGTTTGAGTATCCACTGCAGGACCGGCCTATCCCGACTGAAGTCGGGACGATACAGCCAATGTATCTCTACTAAGTGGTTTAGGCTGTCTAGTAGAGATTGTATGTAGGGTGAGAAGTGCTTGTTAGTGTAACTGAAGTGTTGGAGTGGCTTTGGATGTGTGTGTAGTCTGTGAACCAAGTGTAATCGGCCCACGCAAGCCGACTGGGTGCAAGCATACTTTACAGTAAGCGACACTGGTTCAACCACAGCACCCCTGGTGTCTGCCAATGCAGTACGTGGCCGGGTGAACACTCCCAAAATTTAATACCCTGGCGGGGCGTGAACCCTGGTCCACCCGAGTACGAAACGCACACTCTACCACTGTACCACAGAGGCTCTCTCTCTCTCTCTCTCTCTCTCTCTCTCTATGGTCCACCCGAGTACGAAACGCACACTCTACCACTGTACCACATAGGCTATATATATATATATATATATATATATATATATATATATATATATATAATAATTGTGGTAGGTGGAAGTGCTCACCATCCACTCACTCGATGTAGTGCTGCTCTCAAGTGTCTGCCCTTTCCTCTCCTCCTTCCCTTTTTCCTTCCATCCTCTTCTGTCTTCCTTTCGTTCATTCTTTCCTTGTCCTTCTGCCTATGGGCAACTTTACACTCCCTCTTCTGTCTTTCTTTCCTTCATTCTTTTCTCTTCCTTTTGCCTGTGGGAGACTCTACACTGAGTGACAAGCCAAATGGTTTCCTGTACACCAGGAAACCATTTACTACGCTGGGTGGTAACCATATAACCAAATTTTGGCGCCGGGTGGTTTAGTGGGTAATTATTGTGCTCCAATCGGATTGAGCCGGTGAAGGTTTATATCCAAAGGGTGGTTGGGGTTGATTGCTTGTGTAATGCCACTCAGGGATAAGTGAGGCTGGTCACTCTCATCTTAAATGTCGGGACCAACTGCCTAGCCCCGGGCTTCTACGCTTCTCATGGGGCAATGTAGGATTGGATGATATATATATATATATATATATATATATATATATATATATATATATATATATATATATTGACAGGAGTGACAGCGACCGCTGCTGTACTGCACCACATCCTGAGGCTGCTAAACAAACACTAACGTCTCATACAAACGAACAGTGTTGCCAACTATGAAACACAAATCCCGCTAGATGGAACTCAAAAACCCGCTAGATTGGTGCACAAAAAGCTAGATATGTTGACATGACGAAATAATAATCTTTTATTGCACAAAAATGTCAGGTAACCTCGGATTACATTTCGTTATTACTGTAGCTAGGCAATAAAATATTGATACGAAAATTAGAGTCTATATATGTCATGCATTTGCTGTGTACCAGTGCTGATATTCAAATTACACTCATTAAGAAAAACTAAACTACAAAACTCACCTCTTAAATAAAAAAAGAACAAAACAGCAACTTTGTGAAATCATCATCATCATTATCTTGAGTTTCTGATGTGCTGGTACTTGGCTGTGGTTCACCTTCGCTGCAGGTTTGGTGAGATCCGATCTTCCTTAGAGCATCAGCTGGTATTTCATACTCATGACAAGATTTTCCAAGTCTTCGTAAACCAGCTCAAACTGCTTTGTACTTTTTTCCACTGGGAAACAATAATCATCCACTCCACGAAATTTTAATGTATTTTAACTTACGTTGTGCCGTATACCTGAGACGATTATGTGTGCCGGTGAAGTAGGGGGTGGCTACAGGGAGGAAGGTGAAGGAGGCAGGGATGGCTGATTTTGGCCGATTAAGTGTTGGGTGATGACATTAATAATTCTGCGTCTGTCACTGAAGATGAAGCCAGGTGTGTGGGGGTAAGGTACAAAATATAACTGAGTAACCCCCCTGGGAGTAGGGGGGGTTTTCAAGAATACTCCCCCAGTATCCCTGCTTGTCGTAAAAGGCGACTATAAGGTTGGCGGAGGGTTAGTGCACCTCCCCGGAAAACAATTAACCAAAAAAACAAACAAGAAGCCTCGGACAAGGACTACAGGACGACGTGGAGGCGATTTGTTTGTGGCCACCCCAAACGGGATTGAGGCGTCTGGCAATAGAATAGACTAGAATTGTTCGCGGGATGGAGATGAAGAGAGAACAGGTTGGGGAGGATCTCGGGTTGGGGATGAAGTGGAAGAGTTTGAGAAGGAACTGGATTGGGAATGGTGGATGGGAAGGAAAAGGGATTGGAGATGGTGCTTGAGATGCAGACATAATGGCGTCGTTGACCAGAACACACATATCCAAGAACCTCCCTGTAACCTACTGTACGTGACCAATCATTATAGCGATGCCAGAGAAAATGGTCGACTAAGGAATATGCAATTTTTACTGGCTAGATACAGGACTACTTGATTTTCAATATTACTATTTTACTTTGTGGTTCTGTATTTCTGTTATCAGTAAGAAATGAGAGGGTAATTGCTAGGTAAGTCAGATTGCTTATTTAAAAAAGCTAGAAAGAAAGCTAGCCGCCAGATAGAAAATATACCCGCCAGATTACAAAGAAAAGAGCTAGATCTAGCGGTAAAAAAGCTAAATTGGCAACATTGCGAACAAACTCCGAACATACCGTACGGTACAGTGAATGGGCCGACCAGTTTCCAGCTAGTGAGTATTACAGATTTTATATTAATAATTCGGTACTTCATTTAGTTAGGATTAAGCATAATTTTTCTAATTAATCCTATTCTCATAAAAGAAGGCCATGTTAAATCTAATGCAATAGTAATTTTCTAAAAGCGGGACACCTAAGATAATTTGATAAAACAGCGGGACATTCTAGTCACAATTAAAAATGCGGGGCAGACGTAAAAAAAGCGGGACTGTCCCGCCTAAAAGCGGGGCTCTGGTCACCTTATACTGTATGTAGGAGGACTACTGGGCCTTGGGAGCAGGCTGTGAAGCCCATGCCCTCAGTCGGACACATTAAAAAAAAAAAAAAAAAAATGCGTACGGCCTGGGTGGTGGTGTGTGATGAGTGATGGGTGGTGGTACGCCAAGGTCACTCTCAGTGGCACGCGAGCAGGGGGGCTGAGAGGGTCTTTTCTGCTCTTCTTCGTAACAGCAGCCTAAAATATATTATTTTTAAATTATGTACACTGTTCTGTGTCTTTGTGGTGCACTTTGAACACTGTACGCTATAATATAATGTAATTTTTTTCTTATCTGATGTCTGTACAGTTATAACCTTATTTATGTAGATATTATTTACGACTGTATATTGCAAATGCTCACACTAATATGTCTTTAGTGTGTGGTATTCTGTAAAGCAATTGATACAGAGACCCACACGACACAGGGCACCACGTAGTTACACATTTGCATTTACCTGGGCGTCTCACTGAATTCTTGCACACAACACAACTCCTCTGGCTTTTTCCGCCACTTGCGTCAACTGGAAGTGACTCAAGGAAGTGTCGGGAAGACATATCTCCCATTTGTTTCATAAAATAGGCCCCCAGTATAGGAATGCGTTCCGGATCGTCAACCGCCCTTTCCTTAGCAGACGTTCGGGAATGTTGACCTCCCTTTAAAGGTTAAAATTCTTGGTTTTTGGAAGAGTTCAATGAGAAATAAGAGTTGTGACAGAATGGCTGCTGATATCGAACGTTGTTTTACTGTAGTGTGACTGGTGGAATTGATGCGGCGCAATCTGTAAAAACTGCGAACAATTTTGGGAAGGGAATGAAGGCCTAGGCGATGTTGACACCTACTCTACCCTCCTGCCACTCTGGCAGTCAGTAGCCTACATCTCGTGAATCAGTCATGAGTGAACGTCTGTCTTTTGCTCCCCTCAAGTGTAAGTGTAAGCAAGAATAACAAGGCAAGTAAGTTAAGAAAAGGAAGATGTGTTTTCCAGACAGTGACAGCTTAGGCTATACAAGTTTGCTTTTGACCTGGGAAGGAAGGGGAGAGAGATGAACTGCCCTTATGCTTGCTCGGTCTGCCCACTCAAACTCACAACCCACAACCCTTCAAGTGTAAATAGTAAGTTGCTTTTCCTTTATTTACTCATTTATTTGTCATTATTTCTTTTTTTATATTGTTTTCCTCTTATTTTTTTTCTAATTGAAAGAAAAATATTCATTTTCCTGGTTTGCTTTCATTCAGCCTGCTCCAAAGTGGCACTTGTCTAGCAAAAAAAACTCTCATCCCTTTTCAGTCGAACACTCTAATTGAAGAGTTAACCGTTCCTACCAGTCTTTCATGTATGCAACAGGTGAAGTCTGGATCTGTCACCGTCTGTCAGTACTTCCTACTGCCTATGATCTTCAGTCTTTCAAACGCAGTGTGTCTAGGCATCTCGAAATGAACGGTTCTTGAACTTGGCTTTTTTTTTTTTCTTGGAGGGAACAATCTTGCCGGCTCCTGGCTTTTGGTTCCTTCTTTCTTCCATAAAAAAAAAAGTGCTGAGCAATCAGATTGGTATTATGTTCTAAGAGTGTGGTCAGAACGTGCATATTATGTAGAGAGGGTTTAAATATGATCGCATCATCAATCATGAATGAAGTTAGTATGGAAATTAGCTATGAAAAAATATAAAGGAAGCTATACTATTATGAATGCATCTGAGATTCACTAAAGTATAGACCTATGAGCTCACCATAGAATACCATCAGCATAGCCTTAAGTATGCGACCATGTGAATGCAAACTATAAACATATTCCCTAAACATTATAGCACCTGCTACGACATAATCCAAAGTGGCATTACTTAATGAAATTTAGCTAATGTAAAATGCCAGGGTAGTGTATCACATGACCATGTTTCACTTAGATGAATAAAGAGACTTGCTGGATGTGAATGCACCACTTTATAACCTGTTCTCCATAACCTGCGAGAGAGAGAGAGAGAGAGAGAGAGAGAGAGAGAGAGAGAGAGAGAGAGAGAGATTTTGACTATGAAATCTTGGCATATCCTCCCTCCCACCCTCTCTCTCTCATCAGGTAAAGCTGGCACATGATGATACTATACGTCGTCGTTTGAGGTCATAGTGCCGCCATGAACAATACCTGATCTACCATACAGAGAGAGAGAGAGAGAGAGAGAGAGAACTTTTCTGCTATGTTAATCACATTCTCCATTCGGTCCTACCAAGGTTACCTGCTCTATCACAGTCAAAGAAAAGAAAGGGAAGAAGGTTAAGAAAGACGGTAATGATTAAGTTTTGGAAGTTATCTGAAAGGAAATGATATGATGAATGAGCAAATATAAGAAGAGAATAAACAAAATCAAAGGGAAACATAGAAAGAAAAGTACGAACGATCAGACAGGAAGATGAGTGAAGAGAAGGAAATGAAAAGGTGAAAAAGAAGAAAGTAGGAAGGAGAAGGGGGGAGAAAAAAAACAAACAGAAATCGGCAAAGAAAAGTAGAGGATAATATTGCACGGCCGAAAATAGGGAAAAGAGAGGACCGGAAAACGGTGTTAGGAATTTCTTTGAAAGAGGATGAGGGTGATTAGTGAGGGATATAGCAAGGTGAATGAGGATGGAGAGAAGAGGGTCACCATGAAGGGAATAGAATGAGGCTGGAGGGAAGAAGGTTAACGTGGAGGAAAAACTCTCAGGATGGAGGGAAAGATGGTGTGGAGGCAGAATAGTGATATAGGAAACACAGGATACATGGAGGGAACTACACCAGGATGAAGGAGTATAACAAGATGATGAACGCTAGAACTCTCTCTCTCTCTCTCTCTCTCTATTTCCCGAAAACTCTTCTTCCTTTCGTTCCCCTGATTAGCTTGATTTTCTCCCGCTCTCCTCCTTCCATCCCTTTCTGCCCTACAGTATCCCTCTCCCCTTCCGTTCCTTCCCTCCCCTCTGCTCACTTCCCTCTTTGTCTCATACTAGTCTGCACCTTTTCAAACCTTGTTTCCAGTAATCCTCCCCTCCGTCTTTTCCACCCTGTATTCATCCTTTTCCCCCCGCCCTTTTTCCTGTTTCCTTTGCCATATTAGCTTTCGCTCCTTCCCTCTAACATTCTTCCTTAGCTGTCTCTCCACCCTTCTTTGTCTCAACGATTTCCTCTCTGTGCCTCCCTTTCTTAGCTTGCTTTACCCTCCTCGTTCCCTCTCTCCCTAAAAATTTTAGTTTTCTCACCATTCTTTTCCCGTACCGGCCTTTATCTCCTCTCCCCATCCTTACCTCCCACCATCTCTCATATCTCCCCAACCTCCCTCAATCACTAACTCACTCCTTGTGGGCAGTTGTGTTTCCGTGTGGAGTGAAATAATACATATATATATAGATAGATATATATATATATATATATATATATATATATATATATATATATATATATATAGATAGATAGATAGATAGATAGAAATCAGCTTTTCGTGTCGCACATATTTGATCACGTTTACATAATTCTCTCTCTCTCTCTCTCTCTCTCTCTCTCTCTTCGTGACGATGGCGTGACAGGCAACTGAAGAAACAGTAGGAGGAAGCAGGCTATACAGAGTGAGAGAATATAAAGTAAATTAAAGGAAGAGAATACTCTGCATGTCCTGGTGTTATACCGAAGTGTAGCGCATCAAAGGGACTTAGCAGCATTCATTACGAAGGACAACGTTTACCTCAAAGTAAGACTGCCAGGGGGTAGAAGGTTTAAGATAAAATAGCCAACACTTATATACCGTACTAAAAATTACCATCAGGCAAAAAAGTCATTTTCAGGAACTTTCTCGTGATAACCCAGGAAATAACTGTACACCTCACTGCTGAGTCTCTCTCTCTCTCTGGCCAACACTATACCAAATATTACCATTAGGAAGAAAAGTCGTTTTCAAGAACTTTCTCGTGATAACCCAGGAAATACTGTGCATCGCACTGCTGAGTGTATATAAATTCTCTCTCTCTCTCTCTCTCTCTCTCTCTCTCTCTCTCTCTCTCTTATATACTTTATATATATATATATATATATATATATATATATATATATATATATATATATATATATATATATATATATATTAATAGCTAGATAGATATAGGTATATATATATATATAATGTATATATATTGCCAGACGCCATAATCCCCATTTGGCTTTGAGTTATTTGTTTTACGGGGAGGGGCACTAACCCTCCACCAACCCACTTGTTGACACGTAGGGAGCACGTATGGTTTGGTTATATGGTTACCACCCAGCATTGTAAATGGTTTCTTGACTTACAGGAAACCATTTGGCTTGTCACTCAATGTAAAGCCACCTGTGAAAGAAAGAAAAGCAGTAAGAAGTGACAGGAAAGATGGGAGAAATAGGAAGAGAGGAAGGCAGGCACAGAAAAAGAATGATAAAGGCTAAGGAAGAAGTTGGCAGCACTACATCAAGTGAGTGGATGATGGTCGCCACCACCTCATTCATTCATTGCCAGACGCCATGTATCCCAAACGGGGTGACCAAGGGCTTAGAGTTAATTGTTTTACAGGGAGGGGCACTAATCCTCCACCAACCCCACTTGACACGTAGGGAGAACGTTATGCCAACAGCATCTGGTGTTCCCAGGCGGTCACCCATATATATATATATATATATATATATATATATATATATATATATATATATATATATATATATATATATATATATATATATATTATACGGAACAGAGAAAGATAATGTACACTTTCAGTGAGAATACTAAAAATCACTACTGTCCCGTAAAGTTCCAGGTTCAAAACAAAAGAGTTAGGTAAAATTACAAGTTAAAGTTTAATGCTCAAACTAACAGCAAAACTTTCAGGACTCATAAGGATAATGTAATGGCAAAAAACAGGTTAAATATATGGTTAACTGCAATAGCCTCTATTAACACGAAATTAGCAAGAGTAAATTTATCTAAGTCAGCCCTGATAAAATGAGAATACCAGATAATACTCAGTGAATGCAAGATATATTATTACAGATACAAAATATTATTACCACTGGCTGACAATATGAATTATAAAAACTTTACTAGGCCTACGAATCAACACCTTATGCTATACAGTACAAGAACAAAATATAATAATACTTATACTCAAATTACACAGCTGCTAGATGGCTGGAGACTTCCTGAGCACTCACAATAATAACAACTGTACAGGGGAGGACAGAGATGTGAGCAAAATGAGGAGTAGATCTAAGTGGCAATTAATGCAGAGACTGAGCTCATTATATAGGGGCCGGCAGAGCTTGATACAACTTGTAAGAAGGATGCGCAAATGAAGCCATAGGGGACAAAGAGTTGACAATCCTGCTCTGAACAACAGAAAGAACGACTTACTCTACTATAAGGGAGGAGGGGGGAGTGAGGTAGAACACGCTCGTGATCAAACATGCAGCATACTGTACGTTAGAATTACACAAAGGATGATGAAATCATAGGCTATGTAACACCTCCCCACAAAGAAAAAGAAATTTACAAAGGAAATTTCTTATTACTCTAAAACAATCTGTCTTAAGTCTAGATAAGCAATCTGCAATAACATTTTCTTTCCCCTTGACATGTTGTATGTCTAATGAATACTCCTGAAGAAGTAGACTCCATCTTGTCAATCTCTGATTTTTATCTTTAAACTTACTAAGGAATTTCAGTGGGTTATGATCGGTATAAATGACTATGGGGTCAAAACCAGAACATAAATAAAATGAAAAATGCTGTAAACCCAAAATCAAGGCCAAAAGCTCTTTCTCAATAGTTGAGTAGTTCTTTTGAGGTGGAGTGAACTTCTTACTGTAATAAGATACAGGGTGTTCAATACCCTGATCATCCTCTTGCAGCAAAACAGCCCCAGCTCCTGTATCACTTGCGTCAACAGCCATCTTAAAAGGCTTAGCAAAATTTGGAGTAGCGAGCACTGGCTGACTTAATAGGATAGCTTTAAGTTTATTGAAAGAGGATTCACAGTTATCGGTCCAGACAGATTTAACTCCCTTTTTCAGTAGGTCTGTAAGTGGTGATACAAGAATTGAAAAGTTAAGAACAAATCTCCTGTAATAACCTACCATTCCCAAAAATCTTTGTAGCTCTTTCCTACTTTTAGGTCTGGGAAGATCACTTATAACCTGAACCTTAGCTCCTGGTGATGCAACATGTCCATCACCAATTACGTACCCAAGGTACTGAACTTTAGCATGGCCAGACTCACACTTTGATAAATTAACTACAAGATTAGCCTGAACCAAACGCTCAAGAAATTTACTGACATAGCATAGGTGATCTTTCCAGTTGTCACTGAAGATTAATACATCATCAATATAAACAACACACCCTGCCAAACCCTCTGTTACAACATTCATGAGCTTCTGAAATGTGGCTGGTGCATTCTTCATACCATATGGCATTACAGAACATGCAAAAGTCTTTCCTAGTGTTATAAAACATGAGATCTCCCTAGCACATTCAGTCATAGGTCCTTGCCAGTATCCCTTTAACAAATCAAACTTACTTATGTACCTAGCCTTTCCGATCTTGTCTATGCAACCATCCACGTGAGGGAGAGGGTAAGTGTCTGTTTTGGTTATCTGATTAACACGTCTGTAGTCGATGCAAAGCCGTTGTGACCCACCTGGCTTAGGGACTAGAATGACAGGAGAACTCCACTCGCTCTGACAGGGCTCAATCATCTTGTGGTCCAACAGGTAGCCAAGCTTCTTCTGGATGAGAGGAACTTTCACTGGGTTCACACGGTAAGGAGGCAGTTTAATTGGCTTTGCGTCTCCAACATCGACATTATGCATCAACACAGTGGTTCTTCCTGGAGTGGCACGGAGCACTTGCGGGTACTCCTGCAGTAATGCCGAAAACTCCTGCCTTTCCTGGGGAGCTAGATGAGAAAGCTTAGTCTGGAGATCATTCATGATATAAGGATTCTTCCCCAAACTATCACTCAGGCTCATGCTGCATGGGAGAACTTCACTTGCAGACTCGGGTGGAACAGCTACAGTGCAGACTGGGTTATTTTCGTCCTGCCTATGATATAACTTTAGCATGTTGATGTGACAAAGTTGCTTGTTCTTTCTACGATCTGGTGTGGCGATGACATAGTTGACATCGCTGAGTTTCTTCTCCATGAAATAAGGACCACTAAACTTGGCTTGAAGAGGTTGCCCATGCACCGGTAGCAGAATCAAAACCTGATCTCCTGGCTGAAAGTGGCGTAACCTGGACTTCTTGTCATACCAAGTCTTCATCTTCTCCTGAGCAGCTCCTAAATTCTCTCTCGTCAGCTGTAAAGCAGTGGACAGCCGTTCTTTGAATTTCATCACATACTCCAGCAGGTTGACGTCATCTTCCTCCGACAGCCAGCATTCCTTGAGTAACTTAAGGGGTCCTCTTACTTCATGGCCAAACAGTTGTTCAAAAGGTGAGAAGCCCAGTGATTCATTTGGAGATTCTCTTGCGGCAAATACAACGAATGGAAGACCTTTATCCCAGTCTTTCTGATGTTCCAAACAGTATTTCTTGAACATCGATTTGAGTGTTTGATGATATCTCTCCAACGCTCCTTGGGTATGGGGATGGTAAGCTGAAGACGTGATCTGGGTGATGCCCAACTCTTTCGGAGACTGCTTGAAAACATTTGATATGAGATTACTTCCCCAGTCTGACTGTACCTCCCTGGGCAGACCAAACTTGGTGAAGAACTCTAGCATTTCCTTAACCACGTTCTTTGCTGAGATATTTCTAAGTGGAATGGCTTCAGGATAACGAGTAGCCATATCAATCAGGGTCAACACATAGGAAAATCCTGAAGAAGTCTTAGGAAGAGGGCCCACAATATCCACCAACACACGGGTGAATGGCGCCTCAAAAGGAGGAATGGGAACTAGAGGTGCAACCTTTTCGGTCTGATTACACTTCCCCACAACTTGACAGGTGTGACAAGACTTACAATACCAGGAAACATCCCTGAAGATACCTGGCCAGTAGAAGTGTTTCAAAATGCGTGCCACAGTCTTCCTCACTCCAAGGTGTCCTGCCAAACTGGAATCATGAGCCACTCTAATGATATCCTGCCTACAAACAAGAGGGATGACAACTTGATGTACAACCTCCCATTTACAGTCGGCTGATGCTGTTGGGGGTCTCCACTTCCTCATAAGTACTCCTGACTTTACATAATAACAAGTAGAAGCACCGGCTGACTCTTCCTCACTGCAAGCAGAGTTAGCTAGACCTTTCAACTCAGTTCCGGCAACCTGCAACTCAACCAACTCTTGACGAGACAAATTATCAACACTACGGGGTACTGCCTCATCTGGTGAGTGGTCCAAATTAGCAAGAAAAGTGTCAGCTAGGATAACATCATCATCATCATTATCCTCTAAGTCACCAGTAACTTTAGACTTAGCCCTAGTGACAGCACATGCAGGGAACACATCTTGGGACATCACAATCCTGGGCCGCAGCCACTGGCTCACTAGACAACTGAGGAGCTGGACACACTTGACTTCCACCAATATCATTTCCAAGTAAGAAAGTTACACCTGACACTGGGAGTGTCTCAACCAACCCAACCATAACGGAACCTTTAACAAAACCAGACTCTAAATTTACTCTGCACACAGGGACAGAGAAGTAATTATTCCCTACACCTTGTAAGATTACAGTTTCATCAGAGGAATTAACATTAGAGCCTAGAACACTGGTCAGCATAAAGGATTGGCAAGCACCTGTATCACGATATATTTTAACTGATTTCCTGTCATTATTGTCCAGAGGACTGACAAAACCATCAGACAGGAAATTAGCACATGAACTCTTGAGAGTGTCACCCACGTTACTGCTCAAAAGAGGAGCTTCATCATGAGAATTTAATTTACCCCTCAAAGCAGGTTCAGTTAACTCGGTTAAAGAATTCTGGGAACTCTCAAGGGTGGACACTAGACCTATTGACTGAATATTTAAAGACTCCTTTTTGTTCACATCACGCTGTCTCCTGAAACATTTCTCCGTAGTATGACCAAGCTTACTACAATAAGTACATTTACTTTTCTGAAATCTAGAGGTGGAGCTGGTATTTACTTCCTGAGAAACATCATCTTTATTCTCTTTCCTGTTACCTGTACTCTGAGTAGAGGCAACGTACTTAATCTCAGCTTTCCTTTTTTCTTTAGAATATCTCTTGTGAGTGAGAACATATTCATCAGCTAAAACTACAGCATCAGACAAATTATCTATTCTTCTCTCATCAAGATATAGGCTTACATCTTTAGTAATACACCTTTTGAAGTCCTCCAGCAAAAATCATCTGCTTAAATTTATCAAAATCAGAATTTACATTCTTAGAATTTAACCACTGCTCTAACAGATCTTCTTTGATTTTTGCATACTCAACATGGGATTGCTTATCTTGCTTATAAGTTGTCCTAAATTTTATTCTATAGGCTTCAGGAACAAGCTCATAGGCCTTAAGAATCAAGCCCTTAACTACATCATAATTATCAGATTGATCCTGAGGCAAAGATGCATAAGTTACTTGAGCTTTACTGGTAAGAACAGTTTGAAGGAGTACTGGCCAATACTTTTTGGGCCAAGTAAAACCTGTAGCTACCCTCTCAAACAACTGAAAATACTTCGTTAAATCAGATTCATTAAAAGGAGGGACAAGTTTAACATTTTTAGCCACATCGAAATCATCAGAGCTAGATGATCCAGTTCCACCTTGTTTCATGCGATACTCATGGTCTGCCTGAATCCTAGCTAGTTCAATTTGTGCCTGAGCCTGTACCTGTGCCTCCTGAATACGAGCATTTGCCTGAAATTCAGCTTCCTTAACACGAGCCTCCTGCAGGGCTAGCTGTAACTTAGCTAATTCAATCTGCGTTTGCTCATTTGGAGGAGTTACATTAAACAAGCTTTCATTAATCATGTCAACAGTTTGATCTCTAGAATGATGAGAGCGAACAGCAATTCCCAATTGTTGAGCAAGAAGCTTAAGTTCATTCTTTGTTCAGTTTTCTACATCACACACTGTTTGCACATTTGACAAAAAATCTTTGGCTTCATCAAGTGTAGTAATAGTAGACATCATGAATAAATCACAGTCACAAAATATCAAGCAATATCCTTATGATAATATCCTGAATATCCTGATAAGAGGTCGCCAAATTTATGTTACGGAACAGAGAAAGATAATGTACACTTTAAGTGAGAGTACTAAAAATCACTACTGTCCCGTAAAGTTCCAGGTTCAAAACAAAAGAGTTAGGTAAAATTATAAGTTAAAGTTTAATGCTCAAACTAACAGCAAAACATTCAGGACTCATAAGGATAATGGAATGGCAAAAAACAGGTTAAATATATGGTTAACTGCAATAGCCCCTATTAACACGAAATTAGCAAGAGTAAATTTATCTAAGTCAGCCCTGATAAAATGAGAATACCAGATAATACTCAGTGAATGCAAGATATATTATTACAGATACAAAATATTATTACCACTGGCTGACAATATGAATTATAAAAACTTTACTAGGTCTACGAATCAACACCTTTTGCTATACAGTACAAGAACAAAATGTAATAACACTTATAGTCAAATTACACAGCTGCTAGATGGCTGGAGACTTCCTGAGCACTCACAATAATAACAACTGTACAGGGGAGGACAGAGATGTGAGCAAAATGAGGAGTAGATCTAAGTGGCAATTAATGCAGAGACTGAGCTCATTATATAGGGGCCGGCAGAGCTTGATACAACTTGTAAGAAGGACGCGCAAATGAAGCCATAGGGGACAAAGAGTTGACAATCCTGCTCTGAACAACAGAAAGAACGACTTACTCTACTATAAGGGAGGAGGGGGGAGTGAGGTAGAACACGCTCGTGATCAAACATGCAGCATACTGTACGTTAGAATTACACAAAGGATGATGAAATCATAGGCTATATATATATATATATATATATATATGAGTATGTATATTTAGATATAGGTATAGATATATGCAAAATAACCACAGGAGAAATGAAAGCAGCGACAGTGAGTACTTTCGTATATTACATTTTCAGAGTGAGACGAAGTGTCTCATTCTGAATTGTGTAACATACGAAAGTACTCACTGTCGGTCCTTTCATTTCTTCTGTGGTTATTCTGCATACATATCTTCACGGTGAAGTGAAGTTTCTGCATATATATATATATATATATATATATATATATATATATATATATCTATATATATGTGTGTGTGTGTGTGTGTGTAGGCTTTTGACTGGGAATCGAACCTTGGAACGCTTAGATAAAGGACAGACACTGATACCACTCGACCACTGCGTGATAAAAGCTGTGACAACCTGATTTTTTGACTACACAGGTAAATCCATTATGGAAGGATATATTTAAATTACAACACATTAGGATTATATCACAGCCCCACACAACTCGGCAAGTGAGAGGGCAGTTGTGTCTGGGATAGATTAAAACTGCTGTGTCACTTGCCGAGTTAGGTGGGGCCGTGTTGTGATTGAAATATATCCTTCCATAATGGATTTACCTGTTTCGTCAAAAAATCAGGCTGTTACAGCTTTAACACACCGTGGTCGAGTAGTATCAGTGCCTGACTTCTATCTAAGAGGTCCAGGGTTCGATTCCCGGTCAAGAGTGTACAAATATATCTGTGCACACGCATATAATGTGTGTCTTTCCAACATCTAAAGATGCTCGTGTTGTATCTGGGATAGATTAAAACTGCTCTGTCCCTTGCCGAGTTGCGTGGGACTGTGATATAATCCCAATGTGTTGTGATTGAAAAATATCCTTCCATAATGAACTTACCAGGTTCGTCAAAAAAAAAAAAAATCAGGTTGTTAGAGCTTTAATCACGCCGTGGTCGAGTGCTATCAGTGCCTGACTTCTGTCTAAGAGGTCCAGGGTTCGATTCCCAGTCAGAAGCGTTCCATTCACTCATCATTCAAGTCCCCGGAATCCTGGCTCTATCGGATACGCCAAAAAAAAATTCACCACGTTCTGTAGCTTCACATAAACGTATCAAATAGTCAGTCCAGACACTGCATCGTTAAGAAGGGGTGTCAAATCCCTGATCATGCACTTCTCACAACATTCATCCAGCCAGCTCGATGACTTTCAGTTCCTTAGCCTCACCGACTTCCAAACCTCTCTTCCTCACACACTCATCCACCCTATCTCTCCACCTTCTCCTTGGCCTACCTTGCCTCCTCCCTCCTTCAGATTCTCTCAGATATACCTTTTTCACCACTCTACTATTATCCATTCTTTCCACATGACTATACCATCTCAGTACACTCTCTTCGATTCTGGTGTCCACCGACTTCCTCACTCACTTCACATCTTTCACGAATCACATTATTTTGCATCCTCTCCACCCTCTGTACTCCACATACATTCCTCAGCAGTCTCCTCTCCACTGCTCTTACTCGTGACATTTCATTTTCATGCCACACAATAGTCTCACATCCATTTGTTAAAGCTGGCATTAACACTCCTTCATGTAAGCCTCGTGCAGCCGCAACACTCAAGTCTCTGTTTCTTATCAAGGCCTTCATTGCACCAGCTACTTTTCTTCCTTGTGTCACTCTACTTCCCACTTCTTTTGCACATTTTCATCTCTATCCTATCACTGTACCCAGGTAATTGATCTCTCTCACAAATTTCAGTCTCTCTCCATTCACTGTAACATAGCGCTGGGAGTCAGTCACCTTCTGTCTCAGTAAGCATCACATTACCCTTTTCAACATTTACTCTCAAGGCGCGATGCTCACAGACATCAGCAAAACTCTGCATTAGCCTACCAAGTTCTTGTCCGGTATTTGCAAGCAGTACTGCATCATCAGCATACAAAAAATTTGAGATATTCCATCCATCACAATTCTTTACCAGCGCCACCTCCCTCTCCATTACTCGTGTTTTTACTTCTCTCATCACCCTATCCCTATATAGGGAAGACTAGGGCTAGTTGTTACAGTTTTACTGTGTTTGCCACCCGATCATAAAGTACACATGATAACCTAATTTCTGATATTAAAAGGTCATAATGTTTATTAATACAAACATTAAATGGAAAAATCATAAACTGTCTCATTCTCATGAAATAGCAGAACATACAGTGCGTAGTTGCTATGTACAACTTGCCCTATATGTGAGATATGTTGTTACAGACCATGGGGTAAGTTGTTACAAATATATAATGAACGATGACGTTACTGGAAACAGCAGTCAACAGTGCAACCAAGATAATAAAGTGAATTACACAATTAAAAAACATACTTCTCGAATAAATGATAATGGGAAAACTTATCTTCAGAACAAAACTTGCTTAAGATTCAAGATCTATGACAGGTGCTGATCCTGTCTCCTTCAAGCTAGGCCAGGTATTATCACTCATTTTTAAGACTAATCATCATCAGAATCACAAAGGTGGCATACATAACAATCATACCCATCTGTACAATCCTCATGGGCCCATTCTTTATATTCGACACACTACACCCATTTTTCCCTGGGACAGACTCTGACCAGTTTTCACCACACACAAGACAAGAACAATATTTGGTAGTCTTTCTCTTTTTCCTATTTCCAGCAGACTTCTGGGACAGTTCAGTGTCCATGTTCCCTTTGGTTTCTTGGGGCTTGTACTCGTACACCTTATTTTGTAAGTTGTTAGTCATATTTTATGTGGGGCTATTTGTTACACCTTGTAGCAACTAACCCCGACCCGATCGTTTTACTTTCCTACGTAATTTAGACAATACAGCCGAATTCTCGAAAAACAAAATCTACACGTAAATCAAGCATAAAAAGTCACTTCAAATAATCAAATGAGCTTTATTGACCTGTGCTTTCTGCAAGGTGTATGAAGATTTTCTTAAAGGCTAGAATATTTACTGCAGGGGTGGATCCAAAATCATTATTTTGTTCCCTGTTTTGCAGAGGTTCGTCCAAGGTGGCCTGTGTCATCTGCACAATATTGCCGATGGTGATAAATGCAAACACTGAGAAGGTAGGTGCCATCTGCTGGTTCATAGTGAAACCAGTAGCAGTGTATCAACCTGCCCTTGTATACAACTAGCCCCGGTCTCCCCTATATACTGAACAACTATGGGGACATCACACAACCTTGTCGCACGCCCACACTGATCGTGAACCGTTCACTTACATGCCCATTAACCCTTATACATGCTTCACTACCATCATAAAAACTCTTAACGGCACCTATCAGCTTACCATCTACACCGTACATGCACAAAACTTTCCTCAATCCATGCTTTTTGGAGATCCATGAATGCCATAAACACCTTATGGTCCTTCTCACAATCCTTCCCTGCTATCTGTCTCACTGCAAATATTTTATATATATATATATATATATATATATATATATATATATATATATATATAATATATATATAGGGAGTTTCATAAAAAAATAATGATAATTTTTATCCTCATTTATTGTTACAGTCATTTACGTGAACCAAAAACATATACAAAAAATAAAGACTGTGTCTCAATATTTAGGGGTCCTGCATATTATGTAGTTTTTTCACTGGCACACAAACACAGAAATTAAGACACGCTTTAGATTTCTTTTCATTCTAACATTTCTGTTTTCGTCTTCTCAATCATCTTTCTGTGCTAGAACACCGCCTTCAGGAGGTATTGCTTGTCTTCTTTGTTTGTAGTGATTGAAGAGTTGAACTCTGGAACCAGTGCAATCCCTCTTTCTGCGGAGTCATTGACAACCGTCAGGCGTGAGAAGCGTTTCAGTCCGAGCTCGAAATTAGGGTCATCCTTCCAAGCCACTGGCAGCTTCTCCAGGAAAGATGAATCAAAATCCATTGCTGTGATGAGATCCCTGGTCTCTGCTGTAACAAAGTCTCCGAGTCTGTTGTCCTTGAAAGAATCCAGACCCTTCTCAAAGTGCTTCATTCCCTTTTTTGAGTCCGGCTTCTTAAGATTGTTACACATACTTTTAAGGTCCTCTGATTTTAGCCCTCTGTCAAAAAAAAAAGAAAAAAGTGGTGGCCGATGGATACCAAAGGTGACGTTTAAATGTTGTGGTTCCCTTCTTTGTTGAGTCACAGAGAATGCCTTCTTCTTCAAGCACTTCCAGATTCTGCAGAAACTTCAGATCCCCACGAGGTGCTAACTGAGTAATAGCTACAAGAGCCCAAGCCATGGCATACACCAGGACAACAGAGAGGCAGATATTGGTGATGTCTTTGAGCTCACGTGGCGTCATGTTGAAGTTATCTTGAAAAAGAAAAACTTTGAGCACATAAATAGCTTTTCCCATCCACCTGGGCTATTGGTAGGCTCCTGGATTTCAGACTGGAGCCAGGCCAACAGATGTTGTTCCCAGAAACAGGAGAACCAACTGTAAAGTCTCCTTATAGTCATCACGTGGCTGGTTTGTTAGGAGAGACACCTGTATGACCTGAACAGTTTGTTCACAAAGCACTGCTAAAGATGTACAAACAACACTGCTGTCTGGTATCCAGTGCAGTAGTTACAAGGGAGTGATCAAAATGATTCCAGTGCTTGTGCAATCGCTTAAAAATCGCGATATCTAGTCCCGAAGACAGCCCCACTTCTGACTCAAACTCACGAGCAAGCACAATTTCATAAATTTGATGTCTGAATGGTAGACGAAGCAACTTTAGGCCCAGAACGTCTTCAGTCTTCGCACAGGCACCGGGCAGAAGTCCGGTGCAACAATCCTTCCTTCTAGGCTATGCTCTCTCAGCAAATTGCAGCACACATGAGCAATCGCAGATCCAGCACCTGTATCAACTTTTGAGACTCCGAGAGGTTTCTCCTGGTCACTGGCAGATACCAAGATAGCAGTTCAATCTACTGTTCACCTGTAATATCTTACAGGATCTTCCCATCAGAATGCAAAACCATGGGTTCTCCTACACAGAAATTTTTTTCTTGGTAAACCTCTGCAACATGCCATCTGAGAGATCAGCATGCCTGGTACATCGTGGAAGGAGAAACAGATAGTTCTCTCATCATGACCCAGTGATTTTGCTACCATCAAGCTGCAACAAGTTCATCTGATCAAATGCAACAGAGACTTCGTTTGGTATCAAATTATTTGAGCGCTTGGAAGCAGGCAGAGACGTGGAAGTGACTGCTTCGAAACTAGGACTGTAAGTAGACGTAGCTGAGGAGTGTAATTATATAGAGATGGTTATCTGCTGGTATCATCGATGGGAGTGGCGCAAAGGGAAAGAATAAAGGTGAGGTCTTGTAGATGTCAGTGTAGGCCTTCTCTGATCCGTTTTCCTCTTTATATTTTAAGTGGGACAATGAATTTGGGTTGATGGAGTTTATTGTGAGACACTTATATCAAATTATGATTTACAGCGTAACGCAGTGTGACAGCCAGGCCTCCTAGTTGACCCTCATGTTATCGGGCCTTTTTTCAACCCCTTCTCTCTCCTGCTTTCTCTCTTGTTCTTTAAATGGTACTCTCATTCCTTTATGTGATATTGGACTTATATCCCCCTCTGACTTTCGGCAAAAGTGTGTGGGAATACATGTGCATACGTATGTGTGTGTGTGTGTGTGTGTGTGTGTGTCGGCCATGTTTCTGGCATATGATCAGGGGTGTTTGGAATTCTTGATTAGTCTAGGTAAGGGGATGTGTAGTTGTCTCTTCCTGGAGAACTCAGACATAACTACCTGTGTTACATATTGTTACCTATAGGTATATAGTTACATAATGCAGTTACATACAGTATTGTGTTAGAACATATTATGCTTACATATTGCTCAGTCACACCCACTTTCATACCAGCAACAGTAAATATTGTCATAATACATTAATGCATACATGTACACATTATAATTAACTTGCAAGTTAAGTGAAATACATAATGTTGTACAAGTAAATAATGATGACTCTTGGTCAGAATTTTCAGATGCAGATAGTGAACTTTATAAAAATTTACCTCTAGTTTACTACAACTTAGAACATAGAGTATGAAAGGCAGGAAAAAACAAATTTCCTGTAATGTCGACTGCAAGGAAAACACTGTAAAGGTGGCTAATTCAGATGCAACAGGCAACAGTGCAGTACTTTCTCCACAAAATTCCAGTATTACTCCACTTCCAGTGTATATTTTTTCATGAAGACAGTAATCTCACACAGTTATCTCGTACTGAAAAAGACAAGATTGACAAACACACTTATTGAACAGTGTCAGCAATATTTCATTAGGAAACACATTACAGATGAGAAAGGAAAAATAGCTGTTTTCTCTGCTAGACTAAACCAAGAATGATGTCCAGCAGACAATTTGCTCAAGTCAGACTATCTGTTGACAGCTTGAACATTTGAGCAATTTAAGACAGAATTTCTCGGGAAATTCTCTGGAGACAGGAATTTTCTTGGTGGTATAATCCTAGAATTACACAAAATTGTAGACCTACTAAGGCAAATACACGCAGGCTCAGATCTAGGGGATAAAACAACAGATATTTCAACTATTAAGAAAACATTGTCATCTAGCCTAGAAAACTCAAACTGGGTTACAGCTGATGGTAATATGTCACCAGTGCATGTCGTTGACATCGTTGGCTGCATATCGGCCCAATGCAAATTTCCTGACAGGGAGTTAAAAATCGCCAAAAGTAATGCCGTTTCCTACTATATGCTAAATACGTGGTTGCATAGAGCCCCCGAGCTGCCATTATTATTTTTTTTTTTTTTAGAAATTAAAAAAATGTGTTTTGAGTCACTGTGTATTCATTTAAATGTTAAAGGCATGCCCCCAGTCCACCTTAGAGGGTTTGGAATCCCCCCACCATAGTTTCATAAAATAGGGGCCACCAAACAGCATTCTGCATAGGGCTTCCAAAAGACTAGAAACGGCACTGCCCTTAAGCATCCCATATAATCCAGGGATGTGTTTATTTGATTTCATTTATGAGGTGGGATAAATTGCAGCAAAGCTGGCGTGACTGACACATCACAGGCCAACAGGACAGGGATCAAAGTGCCTGAAATTGTAGCAGGGATGAAGAGGTCAAGTCCTGGCAAGGTCCAGAGACAATCTCGTCCAGTTCACAAACAAACACACAGTCAGGTTAGCTCAAGGACTTGTTCCCGCACACCAGGTAACAGGACGGTACAAAAGTATGGCCGAAGTCCCAGTAGACATCAGTCGGCACATGGATGATCACCTCATAGGTTGAACTCAAGTAAGGCAGCCTGTTACTATTGCACATATCCTGGTCACACAAAATCTGAGTGCTACATTAAGAATAAAGAGGACAGGCAAAAGGCAAAAGGGTTTGAACTGTATTGCAGTCACCATAAATTTTCCGGTCATTTGACCTTAGACTGTAAAACAAGAGAAAAATTGGTATCCATCCATAGGTCAGAGAATGTCATACCAGCACAAAAGATGACAACACATAAAACACCCAAATAATCAAATAGTCAACATAGGAAGTCTCTTTGGAAATGAATGCATTTTGGTCTCTGCTTTCTGTGAGGTTGAAGAGATTTCATTATTATTGGATTCAGTCTCACCAGTGAATTTAATAATGCAAGATGAATTATAAAGAATTTTTAGAAATTGAAGAAAAGTGACATTTTTGGAAAATTCAGACTTAAATTTATGCACAGTGGATTGTAAAGAAATACCAGTTATTAAACATGAAATTCACAGAGACAACAAAATCATTCACTGTCACCGTTGATATGGTAGAAAAATTATCAGTTACAGGAAATATTTTGCTTGGACTAAATACAATGAAGACACAAAATATGATATTGATGCCCCATTTCAATGGAATGAACTATGACAGAAAATTCATAGAGGAAATTTCATCTTCTCATACTACAACCAACAATTAGAGAAAAACTAGAGTCACAAGAGCAATTAAACACAAAATAAAAAAGGTAGAGCCTGCCGTACAATTTCTCAAAGAAAACAGGTGCTTAGACCAGCCGTTACAGTCCTACACCCACCCCTCACTCACTGACCCACAATACAACTGTGAATCGCTTGCTCACCCAGCAAGCATTAATTACGATATAAATTTACCACCAAAATCTTTCATGCAAGGTTCTATTAAGAGCAAATTGAGAAATTGTAATGGCATTGTATTAGAAGAGACTATTACAGTAGAATAAATGGCCATTTGATAGAAAGCGCCATATTTTAGATATATGACAAGGGTGAGACTAATGTAATTTTAGCTAACACCATGAATGGAGATGTGAAGATTAAGAAAGGAACCTGTATTTGTAGGTTAGAAAATTGCCCAGCTCCTATACGCGAAGTGACAGTAACAGAAGCATTGAGCAGAGTAAACTTGTCAGACACAGAGTGCATAAAGGAGCATTTGGTTTGCTCAGATAATTCTGATGTGGAAAGTGATTTATCAGATGTACTGCAGCAACATCGACAAGCTGTCGCATTACCTGATAAAAACTTAGTATATACAAATATAATCCAACACTGTATCAACCCTCTGAGGCACGTTGACATGAATCACATTCTTTGTGGTTTGGCATATAAACGCACAAAGACGCAAATCGCGTTGTTAAGCAGAAAAAAGACTGTCAAAAGGAAAGTTTTGGGCCAATTTATGTCAAATTTTGGTGCATTCTAGTGCTTGAGTCTCTCTTCTGAGGTATGCATGTGACAACATTGTGACTCTTCTGATGAGGAAATGCGCAGCAGAAATACCTCAGTATCTCACGACCAGGCAGGCTGAAGGGTAGCACTGCTGTCTGTCATCCCTTTAAATCCACCATTTTCCCCCTGCCACCCAAGGCAGAAGCCATTATTGAAATATTGTGATTGTATAGTGTTTTTGACTATAATGTGCAGTGATATTGTCTATGGAACATAGACATATTGTTTGTAAAACATTGGGGCCCGTTATCAGCTGTTAGGCCTAGAGGCAGGAGTGTGGTTTGTTATAACGGGGTTTCCACGCTGCTTCACCCTGCCTATAAATGATGTGAGTATTTTACCTTTATAATGAAGCCAGTACTTATATTTTGTGAAACATTTAGTGCCTGCATTAGTGAAATAACTGACCTACCATAGCAGGCATTATGTATGCTACAGAGATATGCCATAGTCGCTACGGAAACAAGCAGTCACACACGCCATAGAGTCAAGAAAGGAGTAATAGAGGAGGCTGGAATGGAATAATCTGATAGTGCTTTATATTGCATGTGGTTCAGTGTGAAATACATATAAAATAGTGTGGCAAGTGTTCGTTGAGAAATATTGTGTGCATTGACTGACTTAGCTCAAACCTAGCACAAGTATCAGGGACAACAAATATACCACACAATCACAGACTTCAGTGCAAAGATATTGTACTGATCTCAGATAGTGCTATATTGCGTATAGTCTTCTGTGAAACATATGAATCAACTAGTGCAGCGAGTGTTCTCCGAGAAATATTACATGTACTGACTGACTTAGTGAAAACCTAGCACAAGGATCAGAGACAAGAAATATGCCACACATAAATATGTATGTCATGCAGTGAATGTTCGTGGAGAAATCTGTTGTGTGCATCGCATGAATAGTGCAAGAAGGAGAGAACAAAATACGCCACACACACACACACACACACACACACACACACACACACACACACACACACACGTGCACACACACACACTGCATAACTGATCTTCAAACCCTTCAAGGTCCTGCCAACATCTCAACACCTCTGGAGGAAGTGACTTATCCTTATTTTGTTGATTTGTATATTGACCTATTTCTATATTTTTATGTTTTTTACACAAATACGTATTGTTTTTTACATATACACATATAAGATGGAAGAAAGTTCAGCTTCAGTATCACTACCTAGCAAAGACTAGTGGTCATGTCGGGTTTCTGAGAGCACTGTAAAAAAAGCTTACGATATTTTACGTGTATACTTTGAGTGAAAAAACGAAAATAATAAAACTGAATGAGCGAAAATATGTAGATGAAGGTGAGGCAGCGAAAGGAGTGTTTTTATCTCGCTTCCGGGCGAGGAGTGTTCTACATTTGTTGTCCATGTACTCGAAAACTATTAGACATATTGATTTCCTGTAAGAACCCTGATAAAGATTAGTGAATTCTACGTATGAACAGGATATAACAATGTAATATCTCTGATGAAAAGTCGTTGTTAAATAGGCGGGAATATATACGTTATTGTGCGCACATGACGAAAGTGCAGCATGGCGGAGAGTACCCAGTAGTATTTTGTGATTTACTCGGAAACTATGAGGCCTGTCAAAAATCGGCGCAGCCCATGAGAAAGCTCATGAATTGATACACAAGATTATGAAATAAAAACAACGTGTGTGAGAAATCTTTTGCAGAGAAGATCCCTGCTTTTTTTTTTTTTTTTTTTCAAAGAACGGCTATTTTAAGTTTTTGGCTATTTTCTCGAAAACTACAAATCGTATCAAAACCGGACTTTCCCATTAGAAAGCTGATGAAATTCTCTATCAAAACTTCTAATAACATTTTCCTGTATGATGGGAAACATTCGAACTAGGATGTTGGGAAGTGATATTGACTTTCGGATTTGTTTATTCACGGTGGCCTAATGTATTTGTATTCATATTTTTCTTCTTTTTTTTTCGCTTATCGGCTTGAAAAAACATCGGTGAATAAGATATGTAGGCTTCATGGCACAATATGTAGAGGTTTGGGTGGCGAAAATAAGGCGAGAATACGTGTTTTCAGCGTCGCGAGGGCAGGCTGCCGGGGAGGGGGGTGGAGTACAATCGTGTGTCGGCAAGACATAAAACTTATGCGTGTGCGAGAGGGTAAACATAAAACAGGATACACAATCCAATCTATGTGCCAGCATACAGAGTTACACACTCACAACGTACACTAGCAAGCAGTATGTAGATGAAATGTGAAATCTGGACATCACTGAACCTTCAGTATCTCCATGGAATGCACCACTCTTTTTTGTACCTAGACAAAGTGGGAAAATGCGCGCAGTTGTTGAATATCGCTAACTTAATCAGCAAAACCATTCCCGACCGTTTTCCCATGTCATTTCTAAAATTGATTTAATAAGTGGCTATTATCAGATAGGCTTAGATATAGAATCTTGCAAATACACTGTGTTCTCTACAGACAGTGGGCATTATCAGTATAAGAGAATGCCAATGGAATTAAGGACAGCTCCAGGCGCATTCCAGCGATTAATGAATAGTATACTGTTTGGCATATTAGGTGACGGTATACTTGTCCTTGGACGACATCATAATTGCAACACACACAATTGATGAGCATCTATAAAAGTTAGACCAGTTTCCACACAAGTTAGCTAGTGCAGGTTTAAAAATAAGCTGTCTAAATGTAAATTTTGCTTTAAGGAAATAAAATTCTTAGGCCACGGACTAGATGCAGAGGGGATCCACACCTCTGACGACAAATTACAAGCAGTAAGGGATTTCCCTAAACCCACAAATGTGGATGAAGTAAGACAATTTTTAGGGCCTGCCGGGTACTAAAGAACATTTATACAACAATTCTTTCACATAGAAGAACCATTATTTAGCCTATTGAAAAAAAAAAAGAAGAAGCCGTATTTCAGTGGGGAGAGAAACAAAAAAATATTATTTAATGAATTTAAAGATCAACTTACATGTTCACCTTGCTTAGCCTATCCCAACTTCACAAAATCATTCATACCTTGCACAGATGCCTCCCTCAGAGGTGTAGGTGTTGTACTGATGCAAGAGGATAAACGAGGTAAATACCAACCCATTGCTTTGCCAGTAGACAAAAGGAACAGAGAAAAAATACTGTACGACAGACCTAGAAGCCCTAGCGGTGGTGTTTGTTCTACAGAAATTTCGTGACCTTGTGTACAGATATGAAATTCACCTATATACTGACCACAAGCTTCTCGTGGCCATGTTCCAAGAAAAACTCCTCTCTGGGAGGAGAGCACGATGGAAATGTAAAATCCAGAGTTACTCTTTAAATATTCATTACATAAAAGTTAAATTAAATTTGGCTGCAGATGCCTTATTGCAAAATCCATTAACCAATGTCGCTACAATAAGTCCATGTGAATACACTCTCCAACAATGATGAAACAATCCCTACAAATCAAGAAATCTCACGGGGACAGAGACAGAGACCCAGTATGGTCTAAAGTAATATATCACCTCAAGTCAGGCGATGATGTACCATTACCCATGGTACATGTACCACTTAAACAATTCACAGTGCTAAACAATGCCTTATATAGGGTAAATCCGGGACAACCAAATCATAGAAAAAATATTAGCCAATTAGTCACCTGCAGTACCACAAGGCAACGCAATAATATCTACGTTCCCAAGGTTAACACAGATGTTGGTGCAAGATCCCTATTAGTACAGGGACCTAAACTGTGGTATGAACTTCCCCCGTATGTCAAGGAGACCAATAACTTAAAAACCTTTAAGCTAAGACTAAATAATGTACTCCTTGAAAAATACTGAAAACCAACACAAAACAACTACTGTATGTGTATGTACAAACTCACTCTCTCTCTCTCTCTCTGTCCTGCGCTAAACCTCTCCTCCCACCCTCTGCCCCACACCACCCCCGTAGCCATCCCTTAGTAAACACTCCCCCACCCCCAAACTACCACAGTTCCCTTAGCCCCTCCGCACACTAGTACTAACCTTTACCAATCTTTGCTAGTATCTCTATCAACTACTGTTACTGTTACTATCAATATTATTATATCTATTATTCAGTATTACTACTACTACTACTATGATGATGATTATGATGATGATTACTATTATTATTATAGTTATTATTGTTATTATTATCACTGTCGTCACTATTTTCACTTATTGTTATTATTATTGTTATCACATTAATATTACTACTACTACTACTACTACCAGTACTGCTACTATTACAACTACTACTGCTACTACTACTGTTACTACTATTACTACTACTATTACTACTACTACTGCTACTACTATTATTATTATCATAAGCAACTGACCTATCTCTGACAGTAACATTAACAACCATCTTAAATGTAAATCTATTTAATGTGCAATAAATGAACTTAACCCTTAGGCACCAACTGTGTATAATAATAAGGAAGAACCTATGAAGTAATCCATATGTATATTCTACTGGAGTTCTTCAATACTTCTGTAATAAATATATGAAGATTCCCCGTCTAAAACTGCAATGTAAATAATGGTACAATTAAACATGTAACAACACATTGTATAAATATAATGCTACAGGACATGTACCCAAATAAGGTTGCGTCAGAAAAAATTAGGCTGTCATTCTTCACTCATGTATTGTAAATACTTTGTGTATATATTATGTAACAAGAATAGCCACTGTTGGTGAAAATAAACTTATTATTATTATTGTTATTAATACAATGATACCTCACATTTTAAGGATAATACATGATGGATCACATGCAGGGCATCCTGGCAAGGACAGGACAGTCAGGAAGGCCCGGATGTCATATTATTGGCCAACTTTATGCAAAGACATACATAATCACATAGACAAATGTGAGTCATGTGCAAAACACAAAGGTTACACGTTATCACCTGCACCTATAGGGAAATATAATGTACCTAACCAACCATGGGAAATTTTCGCGGTTGATTTACCTTAACTACCAATCAAAATAAATCTTTTTGTTGCTACTGATCATTTCTTACAATTTGTGATCTTGGTTACAATTAAGGATAAAACAGCAGAAACCTTTGTGTGGGCATTCATTGATAGTGTAATCTGCAGGTTCACCACATCAAAGGTGCTAGTAGGTGACAATGGTGATGAATTTAACTCAGAAATTTTGCGATAAATATGTAAACAATACAATATAAAGAAGGTTATTATCTTGGCCTACCATCCAGCTTCCAATGGATTGATGGAAAGGCAGAATAAAAAAATATTAGATGTACTACGACACATTCTCAATGAAAATTTTGCAAACTGGGATTACTGGATCCCCAGATTTTTAAGCATCACTCAATTTTGCAATTAATAAATCCATAGGATATCCACCTCATTTCATCACTTACAGGTCAGACAAACGTCTCCTTTAAGAGAAGCTACAAGGCAAACAAATTCCTGTATATAATTATGATCATTATCCCAAACTTCACTTACGTGAATTTCAAGAAATACACACAAAGGTAAAGAAACAGTTAACGATGTCCAAGAAAGAGATGCCAGAATCATAAGAAGAAGGCAAAAGAATCAAACATCAGCATAAGTGATACTGTTTATGGCATCATTCACACTAGAGACAATAAACTGTCACCGATATTTAATGGCCCATACAGAGTCATTAAGAGAAAAGCCAATAAGGTAGTGATTAAATCACTATCGAGTGACGAAGAAAAAGAAATACATATTGATCACCAAAAATTGTCTCAAGAAATTTACCTTGCAACTATAAAACACCAGACATGACAGAAAAGCCTAGTGCACACGGTGAAAATAAGCTAAAAGCAATTAATAAGTCTCAGAATAAATTGTGATCGGATACCAAACAGACAAACATAGGTGCAACCAATACAGCTCTCACCATAACAAGGCATTTACATGACTTATAAATCTATTTACACTCCTCCGCTACATCTACTTATAATATTGTAAAGTTACATAATTGTGAAAATATAGTGATTATAACTGTAGTCATAATTTAACACATTAAAATGGTACACCGCTGCCACCAATGTAAGTAGACGTAGTCGAGGAGTGTAATTATACAGAGAAGGTTATCTGCTTGTATCATCGATGGGAGTGGCAACAGGGGAGAGAGTAATGGTGAGGCATTGTAGGATATGTCAGTGTAGGCCTTCTCAGTTCTGTTATCTTCTTCATATTTTAAGTGGGATAATGAAATAAGCAGATTTGGGTTGATGGAGTATATTGTGAGACACATTGAATTATGAGTTACTCCTTAATGTAGCATGACAGCCAAACCTCCTAGCTGACCCACGTGTTACTGGGCCTTTTTTCAACCCTTTCTTCTGCTCTCTCTCTCTTGTTCTCTAACTGGTACTCCCCTTCCTTCATATGATATTGGACTTATATCCCCCTCTGGCTTCCGGCTAAAGTGTGTGGGCATACGTGCGCGTATGTATGTGCATGTGTTTGTGTCGGTCATGTTTCTGGCACATGATCAGGGGTGTTTAGCATTCTTGATTAGTCTAGGTAAGGGGATGTGTAGTTGTCTGTTCCTGGGGAACTCAGACATAACTACCTGTTTTACATACTGATACCTGTAGCTATATAGTTACATACCATAGTATTGTGTTATAACCAGGGCTTAGAAACGAAATTAGTTTTCAAACGCTTCGTTTCAAGCAGAAACAGTATAATGACGTTTCATTTTTCGTTCCTCCTCGAAACTTAACGTTCCTGAACTTGTTAGAAAGAAGTGAAAACCGGTTAGAACGTTATTCTCAAACCATGTATTGAATATGCTATTAGCCCTATACATGACTACATTCTTATAGATGGTAATAAAGCCGTACATTTCATGATGCACAGTATTCAACAAAATCAAATCCTTAGATGTCGTAAGAACTATATGCGACTACATTAAAAAGTTTACTTTATAGTTTATACATGACAGCATATATTGTCACATTTTCCGTTAAAGTACTAAACTCCTAACTTGCCAAAGTTATCTAGGACTTAAACCTGATCCATGTTACTGGCACGGTGTAGGCCTACTGTTAAGACAACACAAGAGATTGCTATTAACTTGCTCTTTTGTCATATTTTTGATGCAGAAATATCTGTGTGTGTGTGTGTGTGTGTGTGTGTGTGTGTGTGTGTGTGTGTGTGTGTGTGAGAGAGAGAGAGAGAGAGAGAGAGAGAGAGAGAGAAATCCTGCCTTGAATTGAAGAATACTTACAGATAAAAGATGTATTTACTTAAATCATTTGGCTACTGGAAGTGAAATTGGATATTGACAAAATATGGCATGGAATGAAAAATTAGCGTTATTAACCGGTTACAGGGATTAAAGTTTTTGTTCCGAAACAGTAATTATGATAACGTTTTCTTTTCCGTTTTTGTTCCGAGCATAATTTCGTTCGTTTCGGTTTTCGTTTTCGTTCCCTTAAACCGTTTCAAAGCCCTGGTTTTAACAGTTTATGCCTACAGGACCATCATTCTCTGAATCCATGGCCAAAGAAGTGCAGTTTCCTGCATCACTGTTGGCACTTTCACTGGCCTTCTTCAGTCGCTCCTCTTCTTTTGTCCGTCTGTGCTTACTCTCCTTATCTCGTCTCCTCTTCCTGATTTCTTTATTCAGTTTTGCATCCATTCCCTCCATGCTACTGTCTGTTGGGTCCTCCTGTGGCTCTGGTAGAAGAGTTAGTCCACTTCATTCTTCATCATCTCGAAGGCACTGCTGTGGCTGATATAAAATAATCTCGTTCTTCAGCCATGAGTGGAACATCTCAACACGTAAACGAAATGATTCTTGTAGTCTCCTGTGGTTTTTTACCAGCTAATCGTACCGCTCCAAGACAGCTTCCATGTTGCGAAGTTCATTGTCCTGCCTGAAGAAGACAAGGAGCTTGTAGCTAATCACAATAAAGTCAAGAGGGCCCAAGAAAAAGTTATGAAATCTCTGGATCAGGACTTTGATGATCTTTGTAAGGGTGAAATTGATTGCATCTTCTCTGACGACCGTCCTGATACAACTAAAGTTATGCTGAAAGCAGACAGTTCAGATCGACACTTCCCCTACATCATCAAAGAAGAGCATTATTCTGTGTGCAGTGAGCCAGGAGGAAGATATTTTTACCACTTCACTCCTGAGAATGAATCAAAGAGAAAAATAAAAAAAATGATGAAATTATTGTCGATAATCTTCTAGATTTTAAGAAGAAGGGCATTGATAACAGCCTGGAGGCCATTGGAAGTGATTCAACAAATGCTGACACTGGCCAGTAGTGTGGTTCCATGCACTGGGTAGAGGTCTAGCTTTGCTGTAAGCTGATCTGGTTGGTTTCTGCCCTCCACACAAACCAGTTACCCCTATAACACTTGATCACAGCACTGAATAGGAAGACCTTGTCTAACAACATGTGGACAGGTAACATTGGCGAGATGCTAGACACTGCTACAGCACTTGAAATTGATCCTTCATTTACCAGATTTTCCATTAGAGAGCTTCTTACTTCACTGAGATAATGTCGTAAATGATCTCTCTACTGGTGAAGCTTCTGGTTTAGGATCATACAGATCATAAGGACAAATGCTACAGATCTGGCCCTTCTTGAAATTGGTCCAGTGAGCAATTGAAGGTGGTTGACAACAGCAAACAGGCTTTGTTGCATATGGGTTTCAAATAATGGCCTTAAAGACAAAACACTTAATAAAATAAGACAGACGGTGGAATACATCATTGGCGTGTACTTCCCCGGCTGCTTCAACATCAGAGTAAAACACTTTTGAGTGTATGGCCCATGCCATATCTTGTTTCAGCTGCGGCTAGTTAGGAAGCAAATGAAGACTGTGGTGGATGCTGTTTTGCGAACCATCCAGCACTCAGCTTTCTATGCATTCAGCGAAATGATAATCCAGACACTCTTGTGCTCAGATGACAGTGAGGAAAGGATTGCTGGTGTCCAACCGATTGTTGACTTGAGGGGTGGAGATGATAACACACTGAGAGATCGTTTTGTACTTCCCAGGAAGATACCTTCCATCAACCCCAGTGATTCTTCCCAGTTGGAGTTCAGAGACTGGTCTGAGGGAGTATATGAACCTCCTTTGACATGTAAATAAATTATAGAAGAAAAAAAGTTCATAGATAAGCAGATGCAAGTTCCACAACTGGTCCTGCCATGCTCAGTCTATAGAGGTGTGTGAAAGAAGGGTATTGATAAACGCCTCAGGCCATTGGAAGTAATTCTACAAATGCTGACACTGGCCAGTAGGGTGGTTACATGCACTGGGTAGATGTCTAGCTTTGTTGTAAGCTGATCTGGTTGGTGTCTGCCCTGCACACTAACCAGTTACCCCTGCGACACTTGATCACAGCATTGAATAGAAAGACCTTGTCTAATATCATGTGGACAGACAACATTGGCGAGATGCTAGACACTGCTACAACACTTGAAATTGATCCTTCATTCACCAGACTTTCTGCTGGAGAGCCTCTTATTTTATTGATTGACAATGCCATAAATGATCTCTCTTAAGGTGATGCATACGGATTTAGGATCACACAGGCCATAAGGACAGAACGTCCTACAGAGCTTGCCCTTCATGCAATTGGTCCAGTGAGCAATTCAAGGTGGTTGACGACAGCAAACAGCCTTTGTCGCAAATGGGTTTCAAAATATGGTCTTAAAAGCAAAAGCTCAGCAACTTAAGACCGAAGGTGAAAAACATCATTGGCGTGTACTACCCTGGCTGGTTCAACACCATAATAAAACACGACTGGGTGGAAGGCCCACACCATATCTTGCTTCAGCTGTGGCTAGTTAGGAAGCAAAAGAAAACTGTGGTTGATGCTGTTTTGCAGACCCTCCATCGCTCAGCATTGTATGCATTCAGCAAAATGATAATGCAGACACTCCTGTATTCAGATGACAATGAGGAAAGGAGAGCTGGTGTCCAAACGATTGTTGACTTGAGGGGTGAAGATGATGTCACACTGAGAGATCTTTTTGTACTTCCCAGGAAGATACCTTCCATCAACCCAAGTGCTTCTTCCATGTTGGAGTTCATAGACTTGTCTGACCGGGTATATGAACCTCCTTTGACATGTAAACTGATTACAGTGGAAGTAAAGAAGTTCACTGATGAGCCAATGTAAGTTCCACAGTGGCCCTGTCATGCTCAGTCTATAGAGAGGTGTGTGAAACAAGTCACAGAGGCAGTAAGCAGGGTGCGTACACATGAGATACTTGAGGGCTATATCAGAGGCCAAGAAGCAAGTCAGTGGCTGAAGGCAAAGAACGAATTAAAAGCAAGAGTTGAAGAAACTTGTTTAAATATTTTTTTAACTGTCATTACTCTCTAATGTTGTTTTATTATTACAAGGATATATTTTATGGGTACTAGGATTTGTTTCATACAGAGAAACTATTTTTTTTAGCATGACCTGACATTTTGAAAAGCTAAATTTATATTTTTTCTGAGAGCAATGTATGTGCTTTTTAATCATATGTAGATTTACCAAGCTAAATTTTGTGCAGTTACAAAATTAATAGCTTATTTGAACTCTTAACACGCCAGAACATATTTTTGAAACTGCTCACTGAGGAAACTTGGAAAAAATTAATTCTAACCTCCCCCAATAACACACCGTATAATCATATTCACTTTTTCTAAAATGCACACGTGGCGGGGTGAACCCAACACCACTACCCCAGGAGGAGAACATGAGGGGGTGATACCCACCCAACAAGGAGACAACTGAGAGGCTGATTTACCTGCCTCAACGTCCCGGCAACAACTACATATTTCTCCCTTGACCCGGCGCCCCTCTTCCTCGCAGCCAGACCACCCGGCAGTGCACAGGGAAGGTACACTATTCTCCAGCAGAGGAAATGCTTGCCTGAATCGGGGTGGGACTTGCAGTGTCAAGCTCCCAAGCACACCCTCAGATGCTGAGTCCTTTGGATCAGCCTCCTATTTGACTGAGGACTCAGGAGGAGCCTCTAGGGTTGCTATCCCCCTACCCCAACTGACGGAGGGCACGGTCCACTGGAGCTGTGGCGTAAGCCATGAGAATTTGTTCTACCTCGTCCTCCCGACATCACAGGGACAGGCATCCCTTCCCTGACAGAAGGAGGGCATGCTCCACTGGAGCTGTGGCAGAAGCCGAAAGAGTACACCTGACCTCATCCTCCTGACGTCTCAGGGGCAGGAGACTCTAGCCCTATGGCAGGAGCGCAGTCTCTGCCGGAGCCGCGACTGCAACCGGGATGGCCCTACAGGTGCCCGCTCCCAGTCGCTGGGACTGGCGGTGTCCGGGAGAGTCTCCCCCGACCTCTCCCGTGCCCCTGACCCTCGTAGGAGCACAGACAGTGTCCAACGGGGTTGTCTGAAAGAGGGAATCACCTCTAGCTCAGCCCACCTCTCCTGTGGCAGAGCAAGGCAGCCCACCCCCCGCTCTTCCCTCGAGAGGCTGGAGATTATTCCCCTACAGGTCCCCCACCTGAGTCCAGACCAGGCGAGGCGTCCCCTAGGCCCAGTGTCCAGTCCCTCCAGATCCGCCCTCCTCAGGCGCCAGAACCAGAGGCTGCAGTCTAACCCTGACAGCCTCCTTCTGCAGCCAAGGTCACAGCCTCCGGAGTCAGCGGGCCTCCCCAGGTGCCCGCCATGGCAGCCGGCCCTCCCCCAGAGGTGGTGGCCACAGTCTCTCCTTGTCAGCCGCCCCCGATGGGCATGAAGGCAGCCCCGCCCAGACGCTGCCCTCCTCCAGGCTGACACTAGACCTGGGCCTCCCTCGGTCCCTCCCCAGGACCCCGACGACGACTAAGGGCCAATGACGTGCAGACTGACTGTTGGTTCTCTTCGGCCCCAGCCCAGAGAGCCCTATCTCCTTTAGGGCTGATGCTGCTAGGGATCCACCCTACATGCTGCCCCACTCCTCCTGGGCCAATGGCAACTCCAAGGGCCACACTTTCCCATGCAGTTCCCTGGGCGGCCCACCTCTCACGCTGGGCCATAACCTGGAGCTCCCGTCATAGGTCCTCCCATCCATGGGCCGTGTTCTCCCCTCTGTCTGAACCGTGAGCAAGAGGTCTCATGATCATACACTTCCCCCAGTGTTGAGGACCCCACCCCCTAGTGAATTAACCAGTGCGACATTATTCCCCCGCATAGTGTCTCCCCAGTGTTTCTCCTCCCTCCCCCGTGCTCCTCTCCCCCCCCCTCAGTGCCCTCCCCAGCAAACCCGAGTACTTGTGACCTATCTGTGGAGTGTCTAACCTCACCCACGAACTGGTTCCCCTTGGGCAGCGAAAACCTGCCTCACTGTCACTCACAGAAAGCAGCAATACCCCAGTGCATCCCTGCTCAGTGTGCTCTCCCCTACTTTCCTCTCCTGGCCCCCGTCTCCATCCCCATGGAAGATAAACCCTCCCTAGCGTCACTAATACTCCCCCTCCCCCCCTTCAGGTGTGATACACTGTATACTCTTGTCCTCTGTGACACTTGCATAGTCTAAGTTTAGCTAGGGTTCCGTTAACCCGCCCCGTCCTGTCGACGTATGGGTATGTTGCAACGATTTGCATTTGCCAGTCCCGGCGATGTACCGGTACATCGTGCAATTGCAAAGTGCATAATTTCGACAATTTTCAAATTTCGCCCTTGATTTGCGGTAAGTATCCTCGCATGACCTTCCCCTACCTGCCACCAGGCGGGGATACTCGGTGACCCCACGCGACCCGCGCTAACCCGCCACTCGTCCGCCACCGTTGTCGTGCCCCACTTGCTTGCTTTACTCTTTATCTATTCTTCTTCTATGGAAGACTAAGTTCTGTTACGTTAAGTCCAGATCAGGTCAATCAGATTTAATTACGTTTCATTAGGTAGCGCTGGATAGGAACAAGTGGGGAACCCGACATAACAACACATCAAGTAATCACAAGTCCATTTAAGGCCGGCGCTACATGGGAGCGTCTCGTTCCTTATTAAGAGGAAGGGATTCTAGGGTTACTCAAACTAACTTTCTCCTTTTTGTTTATCTACAAATTATGTACAATTTATACACTAAGTCAAAGCAATCAACTGATTTGGTCCACTCTATGAACTCCAAGTTATGCAACTACTTTATGATCTTACTCTACAATAAAACTATTAAATCATGCCACCTTACAATGGTAATCAACAATTCAACTAAGTTCCATTAAACAAGTAACAGTTCACGAGTATTGTTCACGTAACACTTGAAATGTCACACGATTATTACTCGTCACTGAAGATAATACTCTCCCTTACTAAAATAAAACCAAGAGTATTATGGCTAAATACAAGGTAATACTAAAGGTAATATTCTCTTACACATAGAGCAATACTAAGAACAATACTCTAGCACACCATCATCTCACCCTAGCATTGTTACTACTAGAACATTAATCTCTAACATTTTATTCTAGTATCACTTCACCTCAAGTTATTTCAATATATTTCTGCAAAATTAATATCACTCTTTAACACAGTCATCTACCCTAACTCAATACTTCTCCATAAAGACACTTACCTTTTATATAATCATTATTTTTTTCACCATTGAGCAAATAAGTTAATTTAACAATCATACAAATTATCTGGCCGGTCCTGTTATACCCTACCACGAATCTACACTATACTCTCAATGTATTTCACAGTGTATTTCACTTTCTTCTCCTTTCTCTCTTTCCTACCTTCATTTCCACTTTCCTCTATGTTCTCTAACAAGAATATCTACTCACTGATACCGTAGAGTACCAAGACATCACCAGTCTCATCGTCGTGGTAGGGTGCTCAGGCGGGCCTTCTAGCTAAGATCTTCCCCAGGTTCTTCTCGACTCTGCCCTCTCTGCTTCTACTGACTTCCAACCTTCTGCTTCTCCCTCAGGAAAAGTACAGGGGCCGGAAGTAGGCGTGTACTCCTCATATCCTTCGTTCACTTCTCTCAGTGTTGTTAGTCGGGTCTGGTCCGTAACATTTTGAAATAATGTCCATTGTATAACGTTAATTCACACTAGACATGGTTACCTTTTAGTTCTGCGTCACTTTTCTCTTATCTCTGTCCCGTATATGTAGGATATTACTCTATTAGGCCGTATCTAGCTCTTCCATTTGGGGCACATAAATTCAGTTAAGTTTAGACAGTACAGGGCTGGGAGAGTAACTGTGGGCCTCGACACTCCCTCCTATTATCATTCACTTTTCATTTTTCATTCTTCATTATTCACTGATCCTCGGCTTCTTCCAGCTTTTCAAGATGCCGCAGATAACGATATTTGTCGCGTAACGTTTTTCGATACCCTTTATCTTTTACTGAAGCTGGGATACCATGATAATCTTCATGGGTTGGCTGTTGTGGATGACGTCGTTGTGGTATGGGTGGTTGTGGTCGGATGGTGGGTGAGTTAGCTGTAGCCACCTGTGTTGTGTTCCCACCGAATGCCTGGTGTAAGTCGTCATCACCATCATCAGAGTCGTCAGCATCGTCGTTGCCCTCTGTATTACTGTAGTTGTTGTCGCAGCTTGCTGTGCGGCAACACCGTCCACTCACCTGGTAGCAACGGTCCTGCTCAGACATGGCTAAGAGAGGTCTCTCAGAGGGCGAAATTCAAGCCGCCCTGGACGCCTTTACAGGCGACAGTGATTCCCCACTGGACGACGAGGTTGTGGATAAAGATTATGTGCAGCCACAGGAGGAAGAAACCACCAGCAGTGACGAGGAAGTTCCGTCTCCCAGGAAGCGGCAGTACGTGACTTACCGTGCTGCTAGAGAGGGGCAGCCGGCCAAGAAGCCACGTGCAACATCCTATGCCTATCCCCAACGTGATTTGGAACCAGATTTCGAGGACGAGGACGAGGACGAGGACGGAGTCGTGGGACGTGCTGCCACGTGGTATGGACGTGAGATAATCACTCATCATGGCCCAGAACGCACACCACGTCGGACGAGTAGGTATGGGCCTAGCATTTTGTTTGGGGAGTTAGGAAGTGCCGTGGATGGAGTGGGGAGTGAAAGGGAAAGTACATGGAGGATTAGGGAAAGTGAGAGTGACGTGAGTGAGTCATTGCTCTCCCTAGGTAGTGTGAGGCGGCGTAGTGTATCACGTGGGCGAGTGCGGGTGCGTTCAGTATCACGTGGAGTTGTGAGAGAGGGGGAAGGTGGGGAGAAACCACTCCCAAGCACGTCTTATGCTCCCCAATATCCCCTAACACGTGGTTGAGCTAGGGTGCGTGAGAAAGCACGTGGTGTTATCATGGAGGGGGAAGGTGGGGAGGAACCACTCCCCAGCACGTCTTCTGCTCCCCAATATTCCAATACTTCATCCCCACAGCCCCCTAATGTTCCTCAAGGCCGTAAGGGTAAGGGAAAGGGAAAGGGTAAAGGCAGAGGGAAGAGGAGTGACAGTTGGGAAGCTCTCCGCACTCCTTCTCCTCCACCTCCCCCACCAGGATCTCCTCCCCACCCAGACGAAGGCGGTGATGGGGATGATGGGGACGAGGGATTTGTGGGATGGAATTGGGAGGATGGGAGAGATTTTTCTCCCCCCATTCACCCCTTCACTGAGCAGGGGCACTCTGGCTGCATTGCTCCAGAAATTCACCGTAATTCCACCAGGTTGGATTTTTTCCACCTGTTTTTTAGTGAGGCATTTGTGGAGCAGATTGTATACCAAACCAACCTTTTTGCAAGCACCCAGTGCCTTGAGAGTGAAAGATTGGGAACAAGGAGTAGGCATTCTATCATATATGATTACCCTGTCTCCCTTTCAGAAATGTTCCTATTTTTTGCCCTGGTCCTTTTGATGGGTATTATACGAAAGAACAGAATTCTTGCTTACTGGACTAGGGACCCTGTTACGTTTACCCCAATATTTGGGCAAGTGATGAGCCGTAACCGGCTTCAACAAATTCTAAGTCGCCTCCATTTCTATGATACTCATGATCCTGCAAATGCGAACGACACTGATAAAATGAGGCGAATTAGGTTGGTCTTTGATCACCTGAGGCAAACCTTTCGTTCTTCATTCTATCCCTATAGAGACCTCGTCATAGACGAGAGTCCCGTGTTGTGGAGAGGCAATATTTCATTTAGGCAGTATATACCCAGCAAAAGGCACCGTTTTGGGTTCAAGATCTTTGTTATGTGCGACTGTAGGACTGGATACGTGCAAGACATAGTCTTGTACACCGGTGCGCAGACAGACATAATAGAAGATCGAAGTATTGGACTGTCGGGAGCAGTGGTAAAGACGATGATAGAAGACTACCTTCATCGTGGTCACGTTCCCTACCTCGACAATTGGTACACTAGCCCTCTTCTCGCTCGTTATCTTCACACACATGAAACTGGAGTCTGTGGAACCGTGAAGGTGAACCGGCATCACATGGCCAAGGTAGGGCGGAAACTTGCAAGGAATGAGGTTGTCTTCTTCAAAGCCAACAACATCCTTGCAACTGTGTGGAACCACAATAGAGAAGTAAGCCTACTGTCAACGGTTCACCAACCCTTGATGTACCGTACTGATTCAGTTGATTACCGTAGCGAGAACAGGTGTCATATTTGGAAACCTGAGTGTGTCATGGACTATAACATAAACATGCGCCTCGTGGACCAGTCAGACTCCATGATATCGACGGTAGAGTGTGCCAGGACCACGATGAAGTGGTATAAGAAACTGTTCTTTCACTTGCTAGACATCACTGCTCTGAATTGCCACTACCTTCACGCCATGACAACAGGAGTTCAGGAAACCTTTGAAGGGTTTGTGAGGGAGCTCACAAGAGAGATGTTTGCACGGTATGCTGTAGAAAGGCCCCAAGATCGCACCCGCACTGCTCCTATTGCACAAACTCCCCTGAGAATATCCGGCCGCCATTTCCCCACTCCTATCCCTCCTCAGCCAAACAGACCTAGGCCCCAGCGCAGGTGTCACGTGTGTAGCAATTCCCGGGTGAGACTCACGACACAGCGGAAGGACACCCGCTATGAGTGCGTGGAGTGTGACGTGGGTCTCTGTATTCACCCATGTTTCAGCGAATATCACACGTTGATGCAATTCTGATATGGTGTGAATGCGACAGGACGCTGAAACTATGAAGTAAATGCAACAGACAGACGCTCAGTGAAATTATCAGTCATGTTGATCTCCAAATATTAGTATAAAGTGCATACGGGTATAACATAAGTGCAAAAATTGTATGTAAGTGTATAAATATGCTGTAAGTGGAAACTTACATAGCGAGGGTTTTATGATGCGATATTCTGTCGCTCAGTGCAATAAATACGGCCCGTAATTATATAATTATTATTATTGGAAATGCTTACGGGTATAATATAAGTTCAAATTATTGTAAGTGGTGAAATATATTCTAAGTCAAATATTCATAGCGTGTGTATAGAGATGCGATATCCTGACGCTCAGTTGAATGAATAAGGCCCCTAATAGTGAAAATAGAAATCAACAAGTGGTAAAGTGTGTAATATATGTGAAGAATTAGTATATAAGTGTGTGAGTATTATGTTGGTCGAAAATTCATTGCGAGGGTATTTTCATGCGATATTCTCATGCTCACTTGAATAAATAATGCCAGTAAGTATGTACAGTGCAGTATAGGGGTGTAAACGTGTGTAATGTAAGTGGGAAATTATAATTGGAGTGAATAAATAAAGTAGAAGATGAAACACGAGTGTGTGAGATCGTGGTTGCTACGTGAATATGCGCTAGCATATCGCTAAATGCCCTCGTAATGAATGGAAATAATTGAAAACATTTACAGTGGTGGAGGAAAGGTGCTATGTAAAGGGAAAAATAATAGGAAAGTGATAAAACAATTGGGTATGTTGAAATACGAGTCATAGCGAGTGCGCTTACTAAGCTGATGTGCGCTAAACTTATGCTGCATGTAATCATAATGAATGAAAACATCTGAAAACACTTACAAACAATTGTAATTGGTAAAATGTCATTGAAACAGAAGTATACAAGTAGAAAAAATGATATGTTGACTGATACAAGAAACTTAGCATATAGCATGTTACGACTCGGACCTAACTCGCTATGCTCGCGCGATGGTACAATGCTTATTTTTCATATATATGTGTCTGAAATCCATTATATTGTTACTGTTATTGTTTATTAGTTCAAATTCAATAAATATAGAGGTGTTGTGTGTCGTTTCTCCCAGTATTCCTTACCATAGAAAACGTGAGCACCTGGCACGTCCATAATAGAATTAACGCGGGGGACCTCACCTGTTCTGACCACTTATAGACCACGGTAAGCCCTTTCTTGGTGATTTTCCTTCGTTTCTCAACCTAAGCGGAAGTTTGAGCCAAAAAAAAAATTTCCAAAAAGTCTCGGGACTGGGGAATGTCGGAGGTGTGGAAAAACTCGGGACGTGACGGGTTAATGTCATGTGGGTATATGATATTAGCTAGGACCTCGTCTATGTCACACGAACACCTAGACTGAAGGACCTGACTATATTAGCTGTCCCTGTGATATATTGGGCTGTGTTGTCTGTGAATATGTCGGTGATGATATACTTGATATATTTGTTAGATATTACCTGTGACACTGTGTGAACATAGTCATACTAAAGGAAGGTGTAAACCTGTATACAAGACATATGTGCTGAACCAGGTGGCCAGTGATTGTTGTAAATATCAGTATAAGGTGTTGTATAATCTCAGCTTTGGTTATAGAATTGTGTGCATAATTGTTTTCTGATAATATAGTAGTGTCATAAAAGACTTTGTATAAACTTGTAGTGGAATTTTGTAGTTCAGTTATATATATATTGAACTTGTGGATGAGCGGTTGTTATACGTGAGTAGTTTTGTAAGTAGAAAATCTTCGTTCCCATTTGTCATGCAATGACAGGAGAGGTAAAGAATAGTATGGGACTATTTTTATTTGTCTTGGAAATATTAACAAAGTCTCACACACACGAGTGAAGTATAAGTAGAGTCCCGCAAGCTACCTCCTGTCTCTCTCTCTCTCTCTCTCTCTTCCATGTTGCTAAGCCCTTCTCTCTACTACCTGCCGGTTCTATGGCCTGTCTCTTTCTGCTTCTCTGCTTCCTAAATTCTGGTGAAACAGGGGTCATGTCACGTGTGTTACACTGTGGTTGGAAAGTTCCAGAAACCTGTGTGTGAGTATGTGTGTATGTCACTAGGCTTTGTTCGCCTGCTATCTCGCTGACACACTACCTACATCATCCCCTGACTTTGCTATTTCCTATGTATCGTCAACATTTCCTCAGTTAACTTGCAAGATCATTTCCCTTTCCCAGGCTTGCATGGAGCTGTCTATCTATATATTTATCTATCTATCTGTTATGATTTGTAATTATAATATGGACTCATAACATTGCTCGGCCACACCGCTGAAGGTCCTCCGACAGCAATCATCAATGACATATGCTAATCTATTAGTACATAATATTGATTATAATCTTGTATACATATAACATTCATAGTTAATTGCAGTGATTCAGTAATATTACATTTTAAACAAGTTGTATACATATTTGAATAAATGCAATGGTTGTTGTATGACATTTTGTAAGATGTGTATGTATAACAGACATATGCATATAATTGTGCAATCGTAATACTGCTAGGTTATTACACTACATATTGAGTTATCCATTTAGTAATGTCTAATATTTCACCTAACTTGTACAGAATTGTGGTATAATTGTATGACTTTACATAATATTGTAGTAATATTGTGGTAATACATAATTGTAACATTATGAATTTTTACATAATTGTATTGTAATTGTTACATTGTAGTAACATTGTAGTAATACATAATTGGAACATTTTATGAATTGTTACATAATATTGTGGTAATGCATAATTGTGTTGGCCTTATAATTGTAGTTACATTTTGTTAATGCAACTGTTACATAATTGTGTTGGCCTTATAATTGTAGTTAAGCTTACATAAAAGTTACATCTTGTTAATGCAACTGTTACATAATTGTTACATATTGTTTGTAGTTACATAATTGTAGCAAGTGTAACATAATGCAATCGTTTGTCGTTACATAATTGTTACATATCGTTTGTAGTTACATAATTGTAGCAAGTGTAACATAATACAATCGTTTGTCGTTACATAATTGTTACATATCGTTTGTAGTTACATAATTGTAGCAAGTGTAACATAATGCAATTGTTTGTCGTTACATAATTGTTACATATCGTGTCTAGTTACATAATTGTAATAATTGCAGTCCTGACATTGAATCCGGTCATGCTGCGGTCGATGATATGATGTGCCATGCCACTAGCTTGTGGAGACAACAATTTGCTTTTTTGTTTGTAGTTTATGTGGTATTTTGGCATTTGTAGTAACACTTACACTTATTTTCATTTGTTTGTTATGTGATCTTACTCTATTTCTTTTTTTTTTTTTTTTATGTATTGATTTTCTATAGTTTGTTTTTCTTCGTTTGTCTACGCTTTTTCTGTGTTGTTCATGGTTGCATAATTGCTGGCTAATTTCCTTGGGATCCTTTATTAAGGTTTAGTTTATATTGCACAGATATTACTGAAAATATTATATAGTCCCATATTGTGTTATTTTATATAAAAAATATATATACACTATATACAGTATTAACTATATACACCGACTTGTTCTTCACTTGTACCTATCGTGGGCAATATATGTCAGCACTGTGTGGAAATCTTTGTCTTCACGATTGTGTTGAAGATGTTCATTCTTGCTAACGTCATTTGTGTTGGCCATTTTTTTTCTCTTTTCTGGTTGTCCTTGTAACTTAATGTATCTGTTTCCACAAGGTAGCTTTAATTAACAAATGTTTAATACAGTTCTTTTAATCGCTCACTGAGTAACTGTGATGGTATATTTTCTTTATGACTTTGTAGATGTAATAATGTATAGCTGTATGTATGCAACACGTATTTTATGTAGGTATAAATGGTAACACTCGTTGGTAGTAAATAAATACTATAATAAATGAATGAATATATACAGTGTAGAATATTTATTGTTGGTGCAAGTATTTAATGATTGAATTATGAAGATAAATGAAGTAGGTATATGTATTTAAGTTGTAACTATACAGCACGTTTTATATATTTGTGCAGAATTTTTTTGTCTATCACTGTGTATTGTATAAATAAAGTAACTATGTAACTCACTAATTTTTACCGTGGTTGAAATGGTGTTAGTGGTGTTGCATGTGGTGATAGCGTTGTTCTTCACGGGTTGATTGACGTGTTGTGGGGTGTCAGACACACGGCTCACACGGCTTGTCGTCGTCTCAGCACACGTATGGTGACGTCGACTTCCCACACTGGTAGCTGTGGTGAGTAAACGAGTAGCGATGAGTAACTTGAGTGAAGATGAGTGAGTAAGATGAGTTGTGAATATGGGCTTGGTATTTGCTTCGTTGTTTTGACCTCTTCACTCCTGCGTCAGCAGTGGAGGTTGGGTGGATGTAGCAGAGAAAGGAGGGTGAGGTCTGGTGGTTGTGAGTTATGAGTCGTATCTCACTCTTCGTTTGTTTGTTTGTTTGTTTTTTTCTATCTTGATGTATTCTCGGTCCTTTTTTCTTGTGATTTTCTTGTTGTGGGATGAAGACTGCCGCTACTTGTAGGTGCGTGTAGATTATACAGACAACTCATAGAGTTGTTACTTGTAGTTGATTGTAGATGGTTGTAGTTCGTTGGTTCGTTGTAGAAATTGCAAGATTGTTTGTATCAGTATTTTGTTAAACTACTGGCAAGGCGTCGTGTGATCACTTCTAAATCAGCGTGATGATCGTGGAGACGGAGGGGGGGTTGGAGAGAATACTGTCAGGAATTGGTTGTGAGTTGTTGGTTGTGAGAGGTATTTTTTTGTTTTCAATCTTGATATTTTGTAGGAATTCACTGTTGATTCGTAGACGAGGTTCGTATACGTTCGGTGGCCACCAAATGTCATAAAAGACTTTGTATAAACTTGTAGTGGAGTTTTGTAGTTCAGTTATATATATATTGAACTTGTGGACGAGCGGTTGTTATACGTGAGTAGTTTTGTAGGTAGAAAATCTTCGTTCCCATTTGTCATGCAATGACAGGAGAGGTAAAGAATAGTATGCGACTATTTTTATTTGTCTTGGAAATATTAACAAAGTCTCAAACACACGAGTGAAGTATAAGTAGAGTCCCGCAAGCTACCTCCTGTCTCTCTCTCTCTTTCTCTCTCTCTCTCTCTCTTCCATGTTGCTAAGCCCTTCTCCCTACTACCTGCCGGTTCTATGGCCTGTCTCTTTCTGCTTCTGTGCTTCCTAAATTCTGGTGAAACAGGGGTCGTGTCACGTGTGTTAAACTGTGGTTGGAAAGTTCCAGAAACCTGTGTGTGAGTATGTGTGTATGTCACTAGACTTTGTTCGCCTGCTATCTCGCTGACACACTACCTACATCATCCCCTGACTTTGCTACTTCCTATGTATCGTCAACATTTCCTCAGTTAACTTGCAAGATCATTTCCCTTTCCCAGGCTTGCATGGAGCTGTCTATCTATCTATTTATCTATCTATCTGTTATGATTTGTAATTATAATATGGACTCATAACAGTAGTGCACCATTGACCCGTGGTGTCTGTGTTTTCCTTCCTTGTTAATACTGACCCGGTCAGGACCTAAGAACCCAGGACTGCACTGTGACTGAACCTGAGAAGTCGGGACTCAGGACACGCTGCGTAACATTTTCCATTCCACACACATTTCTCACCAGGCTCATATCCACTGCTTTTACTCTCGATTTCCATTTTCATGCCACACTGTGGTCTTAACCCATCCTATACCAACTAATTTATTACAAAACCCACCCCCAAAACCCGACAAATTTTCTACTTTCTTTTGGCTCAAACCTCCGCATTTGGTGAGAAACAACAGAAAATCACCAGGAAAGTGCTCAGCTGAGGTTAGAAATGGTCTAGACAGGCGACCCTCTGATAACCTGATGGTGTGTTTTCTTATCCGTGCTGCTGCTGTCGCGTTTTCTGTGGTAGAGTAGCTATTAGAAACCACTCAAAATGTAGATATTTATTAATTTGGTACAAATTTACATGTAGTACAAGACTATATTAGTTTTCACACAAAAATATAGGCGATATAAGCATTGTTTCATTCACAAACACATGAAAATTGCCGAGATCTTGCACAGCTGACTTACTATTACTGTTGTTTCAACTTACATTCTATTTTTCAACTAACATTATACTTTTCCACTACCATTATACCAATTTCCACCTTATATAAATTATCACATATTTACAGGCCTTACTAATATAGTGAGCGTCATATCTCATATTTACAGGCCTTACTATTATAGGGAGCCTAGTATTATCTCAAGCACACAGAGTATCAGTAATGTACTAAAATGTACTAAGGTGTAGTAGAGGAAGGTATCCCGTGTATACGTACCAAAAATCTTGTGCAAACGATGAACCATGCAATAACAAAATGTCGTGGGGACTGAGCGTGAAAAAAAAGTTGCGACATGCATCGTACGTCATGGGTACCAGGCGGGTTAAAGCCAGATATTAGAGTGGGGATCAAAAATTCATGCGAGCCTCTTACAGCAACCCCACTGATGAAACTTTTTATAGAACCAACCAACAAGTACATTAAACGATTACCAGAAATATACCTATGCTGAAATTTCACTCAAACCCTATTCCCACCCATTGCAAATGTATTTATTATAGTACTATGGAAATAATGATAATACTAAGGGTACTGTTCGAGTACTATTTCTTTCAGTGAAAGGTTTATGTGTGAAACAACCTGATTTGAATGTATGAAAATAATGTTTGCATGCATGAATAATATGAGTCTTGTATAGATTTCTACCAGGATGATAATTTCGGCACAGAGGATAACAGTTACTTCATGTAATTCATTGGGTAAATATCCTAACTCTGTGCTGCTTTGTGCCTATTTTAAGTACAGTTGTGGGCAATAATGTTGCATTACTTTTGATCCAATGGCTTTGAATCTCTTGATAAAATTATGAAAAGTGTACTGAACTCCGATCAGAATATTTGAAAAGACGTAGCTAACTTTATTTGGTTGTTGTTCTCGTACCCCAGTCTGCTTGAATCAGCAGACCCATCATCCGCATGCAAGCAACTTTTTTGGGGGGAGGAGTTAACGTTGTGAGGAGATTCAGTGATTATATCAGCACTGTACAACGATAGTTGTATCTTTGGACCATGCAATTTCCATTTCACTATGTGGACAAGTTTGTGGTGGTGGGCAGACTATACAACACTACTTATGTATGTAGTTTCCTATATGCCGAATCACTGGGTGCACTCTTGCTGACTTATTACTCATTATTTTATTCGTTACCACCACCACCACCACATTTTTACTCTCACATTTAACAACCACCATACGTTTATTCTCACACCTTATCACAACCGCGCTTTTATTCTTACTTTCTCCTTACTGTCTCACTCCCGCCAACTAATTATGGCTAGCAATAACTCGCAGTAATTGCTTCCACGACGGCCTTGGTTTCAACATGTTAACCCTCTCCTTAGCACACCGCTATAGTTATGGTGTTGTTGGGTACAATGTAGGTGTTTGATAGGAATGCTAGACTTTTCCTTGATTTCCTTCCCCACTTTCTCATCTTCATTGTAGCAATTCCCACTGTATTACTCTCACTCCTTCACTGAAATATATGCTTTCTTTTCATATTTATCTACTATATAACACATTACCATTATTTATATAAATTCTACTTATTCATGAAGCTTACACACACACACACACACACACACAAACACACACACACACACACACACACACACACACACACACACACATCCAACCCTTCAACCTTGCACTAATAACAATGACCATTTCCCCATAATATTTATCAAGCTACACAATTGTTTTCATTTTTTACAATTGCTCTAAATACCACAAGCATTTATTTCATACCACTCGTAGTAGTACTAGTTGTTCCCTAGGCAGTCTGGCCGAACAGCCCCGAGTCCCTTAGGAAGGCCATGGCCGAGACCGGGCTTTCCCACAGAGCTCTCAAAGAGTGTATGTTGTGTTGTTGGCGAAGGTGATTGTGTGCAATGCAGTCTTCTATAAAGTGCTTAATAGTATGGGATGCTGTGTTGCATCCTGGACATGCATCAGCGACGGAGTCATCCAGCCTCTTCTGGTAGCTTAAGAGGGCTGGACGGTGCCCAAAACTCAGCCTGACCAGGTGGACCCTGTCCTCACGAGGAAGATAGGATTCAGAAGGGTGGATGTCAGGAGGCCGTGCATGCAGCTGTGTGTTGTCTTTAAAATGTAGTATAGCATACTCCACCCATAGTCTGTAAGGCGAAATTATGCAAGAAGATATAAGAAATACTACTTCCACATATTCACTAGACTAGATAACTGTTATTCGTCCTATAACTATTTTTTAAATAAATCAAAGCATTTTCCAAACAAAGTAGGGTAACTTTCAACTAAAGGAGGAAGCCAGAACCTAAACTAATTCCTATAACGAAATATTCTTTTTTAACTATTATCGAGCAAACAGCTACGAGACCGGAAGTGGACATCAAGTGTGCAATGTATGGGGCTGAATAGCTATCCATGGAGTGGGAAATATTAAGAGAGTAGAGGGACGGTTCACAGCCCAGAAGTATTTGGAAATTCTTAAGGAATTTTTCCTACCTTCCCTGCAGGAGCGACATCCCTTCCCACCAGGTCCTATCATGTTCGTACAAGATCGGTGCCTATTTCACATGGCACGTGCAGTCCAGGAGTGGTTTGTTACACAGGAATATCTTCAGCTCTTGGACTGGTCTACCAAGGGTTGCGACTGCAACCCAGTTGAAAGTATCTGGGCAAATATGGTCTACACATGGGAGCCACAAAGAGAGAGGACAGCCGAGCAGTTGATGGAACATATAGGCAGGAATAGGAATCTCTGCAGGGAAAGCCCCAGCATGCCTGATAGACTCTGTGATGTTATTGTGTAGGAGGGAGGATGGCCTCATTACTAAGCATATCATTAAACTGTCTATGATCTACAATCTCAATTTTCCTTTTTCATATTATATTGTTGCGGATTACCAAATGCTTCTAGTAATGTATGTTGAGAGATTCAGGTAATGCTGTTAAGCGAGCCTAGTGGCTCAGTCACTAGTGCACTGACTCGCCGTCAATAAGGTCGGGAGTTAGGGCCCATGCAGTGCTGTATGGCCTTCGATGCCAAGCGATTTTTTATATATATATATATATATATATATATATATATATATATATATATATATATATATACTGTATATATATATATATATATATATATATATATATATATATATATATATATATATATATATATATATATATACTGAAGACAAAAGTAGGCCTATTCCGTATACCTTAGCCATGAGACAAACATGAATACTGTGGGTATCTTATTGGAGTGGGATTAAAATTTTAATGACAAACTTCTTTCCTCTAGCGGGTGACAAAACCTACTGGTATGGCTATTCTGGCTAAATACATGACCATTTTATTAATGTTAGTGATAATCTCACGGATATCGATCTGTCAACCATTTCTGATGTTGCTTACCGCTACACACGACAATGACATTGGTTTCAGTTGCCTTGTGCTATAATGTAATATTCTATCCAAGTCTGTTAACTGAACGTTGTAATGAATTTGAGTGTCTACAAATACCTGATTATAGTTTTATAGTTTGATGTTTACTAGATTCATGACATAGCATACATAGTATACATGGCTTGCTGGAACCGAGTTGTCTGATCACAATAACGCATTATGGTGGTGTAACGGGCTTGAGATGAAAATAAGTGAGATATGTGGAGGGAAACGTAGCCTGGTAGATACTGTAACAGCTGATCAAGGAGTGCTGAAGTGGTTTGATCATATGGAATTCACGGATAGTAGGACTGGTGAAATAGATATAAGAATCACTGGTGGAGGGCGCAACAGAGAGGGAGAACGAAGAGATGGAAGAATACTGGGAGACAGGCTTTGTGCTGCTGGGAGACAGGCTTTGTGTGGCGGAAGTTTTTCAGATATTATGAATTTGACGACACTAGCCCAGAAGGACTAGGCCGATACGGCAACGCTCACTTAAGATCTATCTATCTATCTATTGCCAGACGCCTCAATCCCGTTTGGGGTGGCCACAAACAAATCGCCTCCAAGTCGCCCTGTCCCCCGCCATTTCACTACCCTGCTCCCAACTCACACCCCCCTCTCTCATATACCTCTCCACCCCATCCCTCCATCTCATCCTCGGCCTCCCCCTCCCTCTTCCCCCCTCCACCTCACTCACATACACTCTCTTCGTCAGTCTTTCACCCTCCATCCTCTCCACATGGCCAAACCACCTCATTGTGTTCCTCATAACGCTTCCTATCACATCCACATCCACACCACAACGCTCCTTTATATCCTCATTCGTCAGCCTGTCTCTCCACGTGACTCCACAGGCTCCTCTTAAATAACTCATTTCCACTGCTCTCACTCTTGACTTCTGTCCTTCCAACAATGTCCAAGCTTCACTTCCGTACGTTAGAGTTGGTATCACAATACTGTCATGTAGTAACTTTTTCACTTCCATGCTCACTTCCCTGTTTCTTATCACTGCTTTCAAAGAACCAGCAACCTTTCTTCCCTGCTATACCCTTTCAAGCACTTCACCCTCATAACCTCCTCCAATATATTACCATTATGCAGCGAATCTAACCCGGGACTCTCAGATGAGAGCTAGGCAGCAGTCCACTACACCACGACCAGGTAAAAGTTTTCCCACATTATCGCGTTCTTCCTTCTTCCCTTTTAAGAACACCGTTATACTTTTTCCCAATGTGGAACAGTTTCATTAGCGACATCACTTCCTTGTCTTACATAAAATGCATTCCGGGCATTGTTCCTGATATTTTACATATATTTATAGTGATATATACAATATATAGATACATGGATAGATAGATGGATGGATAGATAGATAGATAGATAGATAAACATAGATAGATATATTAGATGGATAGATAGAGATAAAGATAGATAGAGATATAGACAATATAGATAGATAGATAGATAGACATAGATAGATATAGATACATATAAAGATATATAGATAGATATATAGATATACAGATATAATGTAGATATATAGAGATTTATAGATTGGTGGGCGGATAGATAGATAGGATATGTTCATCCTCCATTATATGTTGCACTAGTCAAGTCTTATTTTGGCCCGCGTCTCATTCAGTAAATCAAGGCCTGCTTCGGACCAACAGCACCCCTGAACATCCACAACGAAGCATCCAACTCCCTGATTGGTCCCAGCACCATCACATTAAATTAAGCTCGAATTACAGGCACATGTTCAATTACATTACATCTTTTATATAATATAAGCACTACACAGATCATAGCAATGTAGTTGTCAGTACCTGACCACTATGCCGGGGTTCCTCCAACTCATTCCCGTCTTAATACGATGATGTAAACAAACAGTGGTGCCATATCTACCAAGACGCCACAAGTCGGTGTAGTACTTAGAAGTGAAGCCGATTATACCTCCATATTCTAATGACGATTCTCTCGCACTTATTTTTCTAAAACCTTCCTTAACATTAGTTTAGGTGGGTAGGAGGATAAAAATAATAATGATGAAAGATGATGCACTCGTCTATAGAAAAACTCATGTATGATTTCGCTTTATACACCACATTGCGGCGAACCTCAGTCGAATTAATACTGAGCTGGATAAACCTCATTTTCTGAAGGGATAGGAGACAATTCCCATCAACCTCGTCGATATAGATGCAGCCTCTATACTCCGTTCTTAGCATCGCCATGCTGCTTTGTTTAGCCTTAACAGAGAGTAATAAAAATATCTGAAGTCAGAAACAATCTGTTAGATTTTAGGCTCGACGAAAAAAAGTAGCAATGAAAAATTATGAACGAAAGAAAAATTATACAATCGAGAGAGAGAGAGAGAGAGAGAGAGAGAGAGAGAGAGAGAGAGAGAGAGAGAGAGAGAGACTCGCTTTAGCTATGCATTAGGCAAAGTCTGTTTTCAACTGCATTGGACGCGTTTTTTTTTTTTTTTTTTTTTTTTTTTTTTTTTAAGACAACTCTGCCAACCTTCCCCCTTGTGGGCATGTTATCGCAGTATTCGTATCAGTGGCCCACACTTCGTCTTCGACTTATTACTGATCATCATAGGACTGGTTACTGTTTCGAACAGCGATCACGCCTTTGTTTTAAACAAGACCTAGTAAATTTTACGATTTGATTTCAAACTACTGACCATCCTTCCTCAAGCATTTCGTGCTTCTTGTCCTCATGTGACTGTGGAACTCAAAGTCTGTCTAACTATCTGTCGCCAGACGCAGTAATCCCTTAACGGATGGCCACAATCAAATCCCCTCCATGTCGCCCTGTCCCTTTCCATTTCTCTGCCCTCTCCCCAACTCACACCCCCTTCTCTCATATACCTCTTCACTACATCCCTCCGTCTCATCCTCGGTCTCCCCCTTTCTCTCCCCCATCCACATCAATCACATACACTCGCCACGCTAGTCTCTTCATCCCCTTCCTTTCCACATGGCCAAACCACCTCAGTGTATTTCCCCTAACGCTTTCTGTCACATCCACACCCACACCCACACTTCAACGTTCTATCACTTCCATATTTGCCAGTCTCTCACCATGTAACTCCACATGCTCCTCTCAGGTAACTCATTTCAGCTGCTCTCCACCCTTGACTTGTATCCTTCCAACAATGTCCAAACTTCTTTCCCATACTTTAGCATTGGTATCACAATACTACCATGCACCAACGTTTTCACTTCCATGCTCACTTCTCTATTTCTTATCACTGCTTTCAAAGAACCAGTAATTTTCCTTCCCTGTTGTACCCTTTCAAGTACTTCATTATCTAAACTTCCATCCTAACTCATGACACTATTCAAGTTATTAACCCCTTAACCGCGGGTGTCATTCCAGAATGACGGCGACAAAACTGGACCAAACCGCGGGTGGCATTCTGGAATGATCGTGAATATTTTGAACACCGCGCGTTTTCCCGGCGCACAAATATTCTCACGCAAGAGTAGCTGTCGAGTTCTTTCACGCCAGCCATCCCACACCTCCCTCCTCCAACCCCGAGGGGACCCCCCCCACCCCTGCCCTGACCCGCGTCAGTCAGTATCTGTCCAGCTCTGTGCGTGATAATGGCGCTCCGTCCCGACTCATCGTCGCTCGCTTCCTCCTCTACAATGTTTAGTGCTAGTGTTCCCTCTACCTCTACACCGGTAAAGGAACTGCCGACGGCAAGGCAGAAGGGTTTGAGCACTCCTGAAATTAGAACTGAGCTGGACAAAACAGTAAGTACTACTCTTGATTGTGGCAGTGAAAGTGACACACTCACAGCAAGCAGTGATGATTTGGCAGTGATTGGTGGTGAACCATTTTCCATTGATAGTGACAGTGATGAAAGTGATTGTGTTGATTCCCCCCCACCACCCCCAACTTACTCTGGGAAAGGAAAGGCTCCTATGGGCAAATCTGGTATTGCACGTGGGAAGGGAGTGAAGCGCAGGCTCACGTCTCCCACACCAGGCCCTAGTACGCATTTCCCATCAATTTCCCGTTCCCCTAGCCCAATTGCCCTCACATCATCATCATCATCATCTGTCGTGCCCTCTCCTCAGTCTACATCATCTGAGGAGTACGAATTACCAAAGCCTGCAAAGCGAGGGAAGGCAGGCCATGCAGGCCGTGCAGGCAGGCCTAGAACAAAGGGGATGCGTGGCAGTTGGAGGGCAAAGCTGGGCGATAAGCGAGGCGATAAGCAAGGTGATAAGCGGGGTAGAAAGGGTCAAGTTTCACCACGCACCAGGTCAGAAACCCCCCCGCCTGCCCCCCGCTCAGTTCCCTCACCCGCGCCACCCCCCCACTCACCGCCCCCGCACTCACCCTCCCTCCCCTGCCTCCTGCCTCACCCACCTCCCGCTTGCCTCCTGCCTCACCTCCTGCCTCACCCATTGCCTCTACATCAGCTCCTTCTCACGGGGAAACGAGTGAAATGCAACCTGCCCCTGCCACTGAACCACGCACAGGGGCAAGTTGATGCATTTGTTTGGACTGACGGTGGAGATTTCCAGCCACACAATCCACCGTTTGATATGACAAATGCTGGAATACAGCCTGCCTTCCCATGCAACGCAGGTGATGAGTTTGTTGATTACTTCCTGGCCTTCCTTGATGATGAAATTGTGCAGCATGTCAGCGATGAGACCAATAGGTATGCAACTCAGTGTGCAGCACAAGGGCTGGGACCTATTGGCTCGCCAAAGCAAGTGTCGTGGTTGCCTGTCGGGATCAGAGAGCTGTATTTTTTTTTTGCACTCATGTTTTTGATGCCCCATATAAAGAGACATGAGTTGGAGGAGTACTGGCTCGTGGATGACATAACTACTATCCCCATATTCGGGAAGTATATGTCACGGGATCGGTTCCGACAGCTGCTTGGATACCTGCACTTCGCTGATAATGACAACCCGTCCCAAACTGACCCTTTGTGGAAAGTGAGGGATTTCCTCAACAAGATTAGGGATCGATTTATGCGATTTTTCAGGCCTATGCAGAAAGTCGTCATAGACGAGTCCCTGGTATTGTTCAGAGGACGTCTCAAATTCAGGCAGTACATCCCCAGCAAACGCCACCGCTTTGGGATAAAGTTCTTTGTGCTGTGTGACTGTGAGACGGGGTATATAATGGATTTTGTCATTTACTCGGCTAGCACAATGGATGTGAACAGGAAAGACCCCCTTGGCTTCTCTGGCTCCGTTGTAAAAGTGCTGATGGAGAGGTATTTTGGTGGTAATCATGTTCTGTACACAGACAATTATTACACAGCACCGAAACTCTCCAAATACCTTGCTGAACACGGCATTGGCACTGTTGGCACTGTACGGAGCTATAGGAAAGAGTGGCCTAGTTTCCCCGAAGCATCATCATCATCCAGGGGAGATGTTCACCTGAAGAAGTCAGAAAAGCTTCTTGCGATCAGGTGGCATGACAAGAAGGTTGTCAATATGATCAGCACCATCCACAAGGGGAAATGAAGAGAACTGGGAAGGTCAGCTACAGGACGGGAGAGCCAATCATGAAGCCTGATGCCGTCATTGATTATAATGTAAATATGAGACTCGTTGATAAGTCTGATATGATGATTGGCAGAAATAGACTGACTCAGGAGAAACACCCGATGGTACAGGAAGGCTTGCCTGCACATGCTCGATATGTGCATGCTCAATGCCTTCATTCTTTACAAGACACAAGTCGGGGGCATAAGGCAACCATCACTGAGACAGTTTTCCAAGACTGTCGTTCAGCAGCTACTTGAACGATTTGGTCAGGTGACGGCATTGATCCCGAGGCGACACTCTGACACACAACCTGACCGTCTTGAGTGCCGCAATTACATGAGCCGGCACCAGCTTGTGAAATTGCCTCCTAAAGCAGGCGGCAGGTTGTCACAGGGCCGCTGCAGAGTATGTTCAACCACCACACGAAGGCCTACGACGAGAAAAATGAGCACACACCAGTGCCTTGAATGCCAAGTCGCTCTATGTGTAACTCCGTGCTTTGCAGTACCACTCTCTGAGTAAATACTGAAAGTGACAGTGATATATAGTGATGCGACAGTGACGTGCTTTGCCAATAATTGTATAATGGATAATGTAGTAATAAGGGATATTTTGCCTAGAAAATAAAGGAAATATTGGCCAGTATAATAAGTGATATTGTAATAAGAGAATCTGCGGCACTTGTGGAATTCTGCGGCACTTACGTAATTCTGTGATGCGCCAGTGACGCAATATAGTAATAAGTGCATTGTAAATATAATGTACATTGCCCATATTATATGTAAAATAATATTAGAAGTTACAAAGAATGAAAAGATCGCAGGAAACGTCAGTGAGCGGGTGCCGCCGCAGTGAAGTGAGGCGCAGCCGCAGTGAAGAGCGAAGCAGCCGCAGGGAAGTGCCTTTACCTACCTCAGTGAACACAGAGTGGGTGTTTATCGTATGTACAGTGTTCATATATGTTTATATTACTATTATGAGAGAGTGGTTGGCATTTGGTACTGGTGTGTGGGGCGTAAAATAGTTATTTCACACCCCTCACTTCTAACGGCTCTCCCCGTCCTGTGAAAGTCAACGAAGTCATGAAACCTACATCAATGGAAAGCTGAAGGTTTGTACTTTCTAATGGTACCTTATTTTTTTCTCTAGCTTTATTCTGTGCAGAGTTATTAAGGTTTAAAGGTTTGTTTACATTTGGCTGAAACCCCCGCGGGAGAGGACAGTCAGACCAAAACAATACCCGCGGTTAAGGGGTTAAATGCATTTACATTATCCATTTCCTCATCACGCAACCTCACTGTGCATTCAAGGACTTCATTTTTCCCAGAAACCACAACTTTCTCCATATTCGCCTTTAGATTCCGTTTCTCACACACTCCCTCAAACTCAATCACCAAGCCTTTCAGTTCCCTTTCGTCTTTGCTAAACAATGCATTATCATCTGCAAACAAAGGAATAGGAAGTTTCCAAAGGCTGCCTTCTCTCATTAGAGCTTTTCCAATATCCACTGCCCTATATCTCTTTTATAACACCATCCATATACAGAGTGAACAACCATGGATACATGACAAATCCCTGTTTCAGCCCAATATTCAGACGGGAAAATTCACTCGGTTTTCCATCGACAAGCACTGCAGCCATAGCGCCCTCATGCATAGTCTTCACGGCATTCAGCATTTTTTATTAATTTTTTCCACATTCCTTGTCTATCCACTCTCTCATATGCTTTCTCCAAATCCATGTTGGCCACATGCAAGGTCTTTCCTTCTCCAGTTTTATTTTCCCAAGACTATAGAATGAATATCTGATCTACTCAACCTCCTCGTTTCCTTCAACCGCCTTGTTCATCTTCAACTAATTCCTCTGTTATTTCTTTAACTTTGTCAATAAGAATCCTGCCATATACTTTTCCTATAACACTAAGAAGACAAGTGACCTTATGATTTCTGTACGCTTCTTTATCCCTTTTTCCTTTATACAGGGGAAAAATTATACCTGACGTCCAGTCCTCTGCGACTCTACCTTTCTCGCACACCAATCTGCCCATCTTCCATATTCATTCTACTACTATCTCTTCCCGGTTCATCAGCATTTCACCACACACTCCATCAGTTCATGGAGTTTTCCCCATTTCGACTTTATTCATTGCTTCCACTACTGCCAACCTACTGATTTCTTCCTTCCTTCTCATGTCCCTCCTTTTCATAGCCATTTCCCAGCCGCTTAAGCTCGAATTACTTTCATTCTTTGTGTTCAACCATTTCATAAACTGTTCTCTCCATCTCCACACTATTTCTCCATTCTATCCAATTAGTCTACCATTTTTATCTTTCACACTCCTACTACCTACTTTATCACCCTAATTCTCGTAACCAATTTCTAAAACATTTACCTACATTCCCTCCACTTCACACTTAAAATCCTTCCAAATTCCTCATTCACTGTCTGCTTACTTTCTCTTACCTATCTTTTCATGTCTTTCTTCCTCTTTATATGTAACTCTATATTCCTTCTCTCAGTTTCCTTCTTGCCTCTGCTTGCAATCCACTCACTATATGCTATGCTCCACAGCATTTATCATCTTTCCATTCCACCAAGCTGTTCCTTGCACCCCCTTTCGTCTTCTCATCACCCCACACGCCATTTCACATGCTGTACATATTTCTTCCGTTAATATATTGCACATACCTTGCACCTCCTTCACCTGCTCCAAATCATATTTACCCAATCATTCCTCCACTTCTGTCTTATATTTTGCCTTCTTTCCATCCTCTTGCAACCTATCCACCTTCCTTGTTTGGACTATTTCCTCCTGTTATTCTCTCTTTCTAGTCATCCATCGCATCTGTACCTTGATTTCAAGATCCCCATGTGGTGGTCTGAAAATCCTCTCCCCTAAAGTCTGTGCAATCCCACATCCAGATCATACCTTCTCATTCTCTCAATTTCACACACATAATCAATCATTGTTTTCCATTCATTCATTTCACCACTCACTTTTCTCATCACTCGCCACAATTACCTGTGGATCATTTTGTGCCTAAAGCGCGTACTGGCTGTCACCAACTCATCATTTTGTGCCTAAAACGCGTACTGGCTGTCACCAACTCCCTCCCCACACAAATATCCGCTAGGGTATTACCGTCCTTTTTTCACTTCTTCATGCACATCCCACTCACCAATTACTCCATCCACCTTCACATTCCCTACTTTTCCATTCGTATCTCCGTTCAAAAACTCTGTCACTCCTCTCAAACTTTTCCATGCACACTTTCACATTTACTCAGAACTCTACTTTCACTCTGCTCGCAAGGTCTTCCATAGGCACATATACACACACAGTCGTCCACGACTGTATTCCTACTTTCAGTCATAGTCACACTTTCCTTGAACTAATGATCTATACTCTTATACTGCCCTTCCATCTCTTGCACACAACAATACATACACCCTCCTGTGCCCTCTCATTCTCACTTACTCCCGCACATACACCAAATCCATACTCCAATACTCTCACTCTCACCTTACCATTTAGTCTCAGTCAGTCCACGTATGTACAGTCAGGGAAAGTTCCGCATTACCCACCGTTCGGAGCATTGGTGGTCGACGTATAGTCACGAAGCAGGAGCCAAACCCCACTTGTCTGGGAACTGTGACTGGGAGGGAGGGTGGCCGGGAGTGGGAGGGTTTGGAGCATAGAGGTAGGAGTAGGTAGAGGCGGCATAAGGGATTAACCACGGGTAGGTCAGAGTGAGGCCGACAGACCTGACTCAACCAACATGGCGGCGACCCCTTTGACAGCTGTCTGACTTGGTTCCGCTGACCAGGCGCGAGTGTTTTCTTAGTTGCAAACAGAAAAAATGAGGATGAAAGTAGGTTATGAATGGAAGGAGAAAAGAAAGTAGTTAATGAATGAAAAAAAAGGAAGCATTTAAGAACATATGGTAAAATGAAGGATGGAAGACAGATAAATGATTTAAAATAATATACATCAGCACATTATGAAAAAAGTTTTTATCTATTATTCTATATAATATTCAGCTTGACTTTACTAACTCCAATCATATACATAATGTACACTTACAAATTATAATTCATTCTAAAGATACTCACCGGTGAAATGTAATGGATGGGTCAGATTTCTTATCTCCTCTTTCTTTACACCCAAATGCGGCACAGGTGGTGGGCATTTTTGGAGTCTTAGGTTATTTGATGGTGAGTTACAACTTAGGACAGAACGTCTCACACCCACAGCTGAACTACAACTAAAACCAGAGGTAGAATGAAGTCTACTTTGTTTCTGGCATTCTCCCTGAGGAATACCAGGTGTACACACAGCTGGAGGTATTAAAGGCTTAATAATCTCATGGCCACACCCACGGAGGTAGGATTAGGACTGTTACCTCTATGGGCACAGCCATAGAGGTAGGAGTGCACAGCAATCTTCTTCGTCAAGTAGGTGTTGCCGTGACCTCTTGACTTGACCAATATGGCCGTTTGACAGTTCTCTGGCTTCACCGGAGCCTTCTCACGCCGACTCTACCCTAATCCTACCTCTATGGTTTGGAGAGTTGCTAGTGTCACAGTATGAAGACATGTTTACTGTCAGAGGTAGGCTTCTATGCCTTCGTTTTCTAATGTTCGGTAGGAATGATAGTTACAGAGATCAATCTTATAATTAGGACTTCCCATGTCATTTTGTCTAAAGGAAAATGAAAAACCTGTTAATTGCTTATATAGATTATTATTATTATTATTATTATTATTATTATTGTTATTACACACTACCCTAGACTCAAAGTTCAAGATGAATAATTACCAGAATATCACAGGAAATGTTTCCAGGCGGATATTTACAGTGGGATAACAAAGGATAAATATATAAACAGATATATAAGAGTGTACATACAGATAGAAAGATAGATAGATAGATAATATAGAGGTTTTGTTTTCGAGTCAACACATAATATAAATATATGTTATATCGTTATATCTCCTGGGGAAACGTCTCATGTTCAAGTCGAGAAGGATTGAAAGCATTCATACCTCTGTCCGAACCCAGCAAACTTCCATAACTTTCCTGACAACACCAACTCTACAAACATTAACGTAATCTTTTTCATAAAATGCTAGCATTATATTGTCATCTATCCTTACTAATGTACCGGTAACTCAAACACACTCTTCAAGTCATACATTGCTGACCTGCTGTATAAGTGATTCCCAATCCATCACCAAACCCTCCTCTGCCCCCAGTCCCCTGCCTCCCCCTCCTTCATACTCACAGTTACCAGACATATGAGGTCTGGCTGCCTTTTCATATTCACCTGTGTCACACCAGTGCTTCAGGAGATGGGTAATGCGGAACTTTCCCCGACTGTACACTTTTGCATCCAAAAGCAACTGGACAATCTCTTTCCTTTTCTCCTCATCATTTGCACCCCTCACATTCCACCTTGAAAACCGCACCATGTATTTTGCATGGTCCTTGGTCGTCGCCTGTTGGTCAGTTCTGGTCCGAGGCATTTCGATTTTCCTTTTACTTAGTTGTTTGCCGGGGAGGGGCACTAATCTACCGCCAGCAAACTTTTGTGACACATAGGGAGCATGTATAGTTTGGTTGTAAAGTTACCACCCAGGGTATTTACTGATTTACTAGCTTACGGAAATAATTTGGCTTGTCATTCAGTGTTGTCCCCTGGAGGGGTATATTACTACACTGAGTGAATGCATGATGGGCAACCCCACCGACCACAGAGTTGCTTAAAATGAAGGGTGAGATACAGGAAAAAAGACAAAACAGTGAGTTATGGAGTGGCACCCGTGAAATGTGTGAAAGGAAGTTTAGGAAATTACGAGCATTAGGTAAAAAAGTATAGTAAGAGTTAGGGAAGACAAGAGGGGAGGCAAAACTGTGCAGATGATAATGATACAGGTAACTGTGGTTGTGGTCAGGATTGTGGCAGTAATATCTTACTGAAGGTGGGGGATGGGATGTTGTAGTCTAGTTTATTACACCAGCTCTTTCAGACCGAGAGCGGGTGTCATGCATGAGCAATGTGTGTGTATGTGTGTGAGTGTGTGTGTGTGTGTGTGTGTGTGTGTGTGTGTGTGTGTGTGTGTTCTTTGTGCATCTGAGTGAGTGTGTGTGTGTATGTGTGTGTGTGTGTGTGTGTGTGTGTGTGTGTGTGTGTGTGTGTGTGTGTGTGTGTGAGTGTTCTTTGTGTGTCTGAGTGAGTGTGTGTGTGTGTGTGTGTGTGTGTGTGTGTGTGTGTGTGTGTTCTTTGTATGTCTGAGTGAGTGAGTGTGTGTGTGTGTGTGTGTGTTTTCTATGTGCATCTGAGTGAGTGAGTGTGTGTGTGTGTGTGTGTGTGTGTGTGTGTGTGTGTGTGTGTGTGTGTGTTTGTGTATGTGTGTGTGTGTGTGTGTGTGTGTGCACACATGTGTGTCAGTTATTAACCCGAGGCGTCCCGTCGACGTATGAGTACATTGCAACATTATGTAACTGCCAGTCCCGTCGACGTACTGGTACATTGCACAATTGCAAGGCTCATAATTTGCACAATTTTTAAATCTCACGCTTGATTTTCGGTACGTAGGGTCGTGCGACCTTCCCCTACCTGCTACCGGGTGGGGACACTCGGCGATCCCGCGCGACCTGCGCTCACCCTCGGCTCGGTCACTCACCTGTTAGCAGTGACCCAGGTCAGACATGGCGCACAGAGGTCTCTCGGAGGAGGAAATTCAAGCTGCCCTGCACGCCTTCACAGGCAACAGTGATTCACCCCTCGATGACGAGGTGGTGGACAAGGATTATGTCCAACCAGGGGAGGAGGAAACTAGCAGCAGTGATAAGGAGGTCCCGTCCCCCAGGAAGTGGTGCTATGTGACCTATAGTGCCGCTAGAGAGGGCCAGCCTGCACCAAAACATCGTGGAACAACCTCTCGGCAGCCCCTATGTGATGTGGACCCCTAATTCGAGGACGAGGACGGTGCTGTGGGACTTGCTGCCACGTGGTACGGCCGTGAGATTATCACGCATTGTGGCCCCGAGCGCACAGCATGTCATAATAGCAGGTATGGGCCTAGTGTTTTGTTTGGGGAGGGCGGAAGTGGCTTGGAGGGAGTGGGGAGTGAAATGGAAAGTGTAGGGGTGAGCACTGAAAATGAGAGTGGCGGGAGTCTGTCAATGCTCTCCTGTGGTGGTGTGAGGCAGTGGGGCGTATCACGTGGGGCAGTGTGGGTGTGTGGTGAATCACGTGGTGTGGTGATGGAGCAGGGAGGTGAGGAGGAGCCACTCCTCAGCACGTCTTATGCTCCCCAATATTCCCGGACTTCCTCCCCACAGCCCCTTGATGTTCCCCAAGGCTGTAAGGGTAAGGGAAAGGGGAAGGGTAAAGGCTGAGGGAAGAGGAGTGCGAGTGGGGAAGCCCTCCGCACTGCTCCTCCCCAACCTCCCCCACCAGCTTCTCCTCCCCACCCCGACGAAGGCGACGATGGGGATGATGGGGACAAGGGTTAAGTGAGTTGAAATTGGGAAGATGACAGTGATTTTTCTCCCATCATTCACCCCTTCACTGAGCAGGGGCGCACTGGTTGAACGGCTCCAGGAATTCACCGTTGTTCCACCAGGCTGGATTTTTTCCACCTGTTCTTCAGTGAGGGTTTTGTGGAGCAGATAGTGGAACAAACCAACCGTTTTACTAGCAGCCAGTGCTGTGAGAGTGAAAGACTGGGCACAAGGAGCAGGCATTCCATCATTTATGATTACCCTGTCTCCCTTGCAGAAATGTTTTTATTTTTTTCCCTGATACTTTTGATGGGTATTGTATGTAAAAACAGAATTCCGGCATATTGGACAAGGGACCCTATTATGCAGACACCAATATTTGGGAAAATCATGAGCTGTAATCTTTTTCAGCAAATTCTAAGCCTCCTCCACTTTTACGATGCTGATGATCCTGCCAATGCAAATGACACTGATAAGATGAGGCGAATTAGGTTGGTTTTTGATCACCTATGGCAAACATGCTGTTCCTCATTTTATCCATATAGAGGCTTTGTCATAGACGAGAGTCTTGTGTTGTGGAGAAGCAATATTTCCTTTCGGCAGAACATACCCAGCAAAAGGCACCATTTTGGGTTCAAGATCTTTGTTATGTGTGACTGTAGGACTGGTTATGTGCAAGACATAGTCTTGTACACCGGTGCACAGACAGACATAATAGAAGATCAGAGTATTGGAGTGTCTGGAGCAGTGGTAAAGACAATGATTGAAGACTACCTTCATCGTGGTCTCGTCATTTACCTGGATAACTGGTACATTAGCCCTCTTCTCACTTGTTATCTACACCTGCATGACACGGGACTCTGTGGTACCGTCAAGGTGAACTGCCGTCACATGGTCTAGGTGGGGCGGAAACTAGAAAAAAATGAGGTGGTCTTCTTCCAGGCTAACAATATTCTAGCTACAATGTGAAACCATAACAGAGAAGTCAGCCTCTTTCCAAGGTTCACTGCCCATTGATGCACCGTACAGAGTCCGTGGATTACCGCAGTGAGAGGAGGCGCCACATCTGAAAACCTGAATGTGTGCTTGATTATAACATCAACATGCGCCTGGTGGACCAGTCAGACTCCATGATATCCACTGTCGAGTGTGCCAAGACCACGATGAAGTGGTACAAGAAGCTCTTCTTTCACCTCCTATATATAACAGCCCTCATTTGTCACCACCTGCACACCATGACAACAGGAGTGCAGGAAACCTTTGAAGGGTTTGTGAGGGAGCTTACACGTGAGATTTTTGCCAGGTATGCGGTCGAGAGGCCCCAACAACGCACACGCACTGCCCCTACCGCCCAAACTCCCCTAAGAATATCTGCCCGCCATTTGCCCACTCCTATACCTCCCCAGCCAAATAGACCTAGGCCCCAAAGCAGGTGTCATGAGTGTAGTAATTCCCGTGTGAGACCCACCACTCAGAGAAAAGACACCCCCTATGAGTGCGTTGAGTGTGACGTGGGTCTCTGCATTCACCCTTGTTTCAGTGAGTATCACACCTTGATGCATTTCTGGTATGGTGTGAATGCAATATGACCCTCATACTCAGGAAGAAATGCGACATACAGACGCTCAGTGTAATTATAAGGCCCGTAAATATGTAAATAGTAGTATAAAAGTGGAAACGGGTGTAATGTAAGTGAAAAATTATGTAAGTGCGTAAATATATTCTAAGTCATAACATTCCTAGCAAGTGTATATAGATGCGATATTCTGACGCTAAGTGGAATAAATAAGGCCCGTAAATATGTAAATAGTAGTATAAAAGTGGAAATCGGTGTAATATAAGTGGAAAATTATGTAAGTGCGTAAATATATTCTAAGTCGAAACATTCCTAGCAAGTGTATAGAGATGCGATATTCTGACGCTCAGTGGAATAAATGAGGCCCATAAATATGTAAATAGTTGTAAGTGGAAAATTAGGTAAGTGTATAAATATAATCTACGTCGAAACATTCCTAGCGAGGGTATATTGGTGTGATATTCTGACGCTCAGTGGAATAAATAAGGCCCATAAATATGTAAATAGTAGTATAAGGTGGAAACGGGTATAATGTAAGTGGGGAAGTATATTGGGAGTGAAAAAATAAAGTATAATTTGAAACACGAGTGGTAGCGAGTGTGCTTGCTACGTGAATATGGGCTAACATTTCACTAAATACCCTCGTAAGGAATGTAAATAAGTGAAAACATTTACATTGGTTGAAAAAAGGTTCAATGTCATAAAAACAATACTATGAAAGTAAAAAAAAAAAATAAATGTATGTTGAGAGAAGAGTCATAGCAAGTGCACTGAGTAAGCAGATGTGCGCAATAGTTATGCTAAGTATCATCGTAATGAATGGAACAGCCGAAAACATTTACATACAGTCAAAAATGGTAAAATGTCATTGAAACAGTAATATGCAATACAAAAAATGATATGTTTACTGAAACAAGAAACTTAGCAACTAGCGTGTGACCAATATGACCAAACTCGCTATGCTCGCGCAGTGGAACAATGCGTATTTTTCCTATATATATAATTGAAAACCATTATATTGTTGTTGTGATTGTTTATTAGTTCAAAATCAATAAATGTAGATGTGTTCTTTGTTGTTTCTCCCAAAATTACTAACCATAGAAAACGTGAGAACCTCACACGTCAGTGACAGAATACGATACCTGACAGGGGGTGCCTTACCTGTTCTGACCACTTATTGACCCTGGTAAGCCCTTTCTTGGTGATTTTCCTTAGTTTCTCAACAAAAGCGGAGGTTTTAGCCAAGAAAAAAAAATCCAAAATAGCTCGCGATTGGGGGGTATCGGAGGTGGGAAATCAGTCGAGACGTGACGGGTTAAGGACTGTGGTGCGCGTGATTAATACACCCGCGCTTGTGGGCGGAGAGAGTGAGTGCTGTCTTCATTGGTGTGTGTGTGTGTGTGTGTGTGTGTATGTGTGTGTGTGTGTGTGTGTGTGTGTGTGTGTGGATGGATGGGTTGATGTTTGCAGTATAACTCAAAATTCATCGGATTTTAATCTGATTTGGTGGAACTGTTTAATGTCAGACAATGATTTTAAAAATAATAGTTAAAGACCAAAGGTACAGGCTAGGTCAAAGTCTAACCTGGTAGAAATAACTTTTTTTTTTTTTAATCCACTTCAAAACAGAGTTTGGGATGAGCTGAGGGTAAGGTAAAGAAGAAATATTTAGTTTTGAAAATAATTTATAGCATAACGGCAAGGTCACAAGATAAGGTCAAAGCTTGACCCGTCTCTCTCTGACTCTCTGTCTCTGTCTGTCTGTCTGTCTCTTGTCTGTCTGTCTGTCTGTCTGTCTGTCTGTCTGTCTCTCTCTCTCTCTCTCTCTCCTCTCTCTCTCTCTCTCTCTCTCTCTCCTCTCTCTCTCTCTCTCTCTCTCTCGCTGGAACGCTTGCTCTCTGTGTGTATGTGTGTGTGTGTGTGTGTGTGTGTTTAACCAGTGTAACACGTACAATTTGCAATAAGATTTTAACCAAACAGAATGGAATGGGAGAAGGTTTGCTAAACGAGTAAACCTGTTGTATGGAAGAACAATAAATCGAAGGTCAAGATCACAAAACAAGTCCAAGAATTTATTCAGTTAGGTCAGTCTCTGTGGATGGGTTGAGGATAAGGTAAAGATAATAGGATTACATTTTGACAACAATTAAAGAAGGCCACATGAAAAGGCCAAAAATCAAGGTCACAATACAAGGTCAACTCAGAGCATTGATCTTATTTCATTCAGCCATTGTGGAAGCGTAACTGGTCGGGAAAGAATGGAGACTAATTTTGAGAAGAAATAGTCAAAGGTCAAGATTACGAGATTGTATTCTAACTCCCCCCAGGTGGTGCAATCCACAAAAAATAAAAAAAATAAAAAAAGAAAGCAGCTCTTCGAATAGGAAAGATTAACCCGTCACGTCCCGAGGTTTTCCGCACCTCCTACATCCCCCAATCCCGAGGTATTTTCGAAAAAATTTATTTTGGCTAAAACCTTCGCTTTTGGTGAGACACATCGAAAATTCATAGAGAAATCGCTCACCTGAGGTTTAAAATACTCAATCCAGGTAGGAGTTCCTTCTTACCTGACTGGGTTTTCTAACATGCTGGCACCAAAGAAAACGAGTTCTATGGGAGGGTAACTATTTTATCCACTCATAAACGGTATTTATTTATTTACTTGGTATGAATTTATATGTAGTATGAGAGTATATTGGTTTTCAAGCAGTAATAAAGGCATTATAAGCATTGTTTCACTCACTAACTAATCATCATACCTGACCTTTTTTTGCCACATTACCTGATCATTATTTCTGACTGTTTCTTCTTCTAATGCTATGTAAACATTGTCCTCCACATTGTCATCGACTGGGGAATCACTCTGGCCCTGAATATCTTTACTGGCCAGGTCACTGTTAACAGGTGAATTGCTGAGACAATGGCGTGAGGGAGGGAGGGGGGAGGTTATGCGGTGTAAGGCATTGTCCCTGCTTGGCATCTTGTAGAGGAATAGAGGAAGGTGTCCCGTGTATCCATACGAAAAATCATGCGCGAAAATTGAAAATTGTGCAAATTGGGGACCTTGCAATTGCACGATGTACTGGTACATCGCCGGGACTGGCAAATGGAAATCGTTGCAACGTACCCATACGTCAACGGGAGGGGGCGGGTTAAACATGTCTTCTATTGGCCCCTTCCTTTTTACAAGTATGTCATATGGCAAAAAATTGGTAAGGTAGAATTAATTTTATTTCATATACCAGTGAGAGATGTCAACGGATTCATTGATTATAATCAACAATAGCAACAAGGATATTAAATTTAGCAACATATCTAATGATAAACTGTTTTGTGTTCATACAGAGATAAATAAACCACTGCATTTAGATGGGGCATATTTTGATTTACTACTTTCAGATTTTTATTCAAATGATATTATTTAAGTAGAAAAGTATGAAATCATTTTGTTTCGCTTCATTTCATTTATAAAGGCTCCAACATTCTTGCACTGCATGCGTCATCTTTGGTCACATAATGTCGGTTCTCCATGCTGATCGATCTCTGGCAGCCTCTTTATTCGTTCATTTATCCCTGAAGTCACACTACGGCTTCGTCCAAGGTCGTTTTCGGTCTTCCGTTCGCAGCCGTACCCCCATCATTCGCACTTTTCACTTTCTGCACCCAACTGTCATACTCTCACATGACCAAACTATGTCAATCTACCCCTACTCATTACAGCATCAGTTCATTTAAATCCTATCCTTCCTTTTCAACTTTCAACATGAACCTAGCTCCCACCCTTCTGAGGCCTCGCATTCGAGAACACACTGCACACCAACCTAATCATTGTCATTTCCGTACGTCTGAGCCTATGAATATCCTCTTTTATTGCCCAGGTCTCACTACCATACAGCATTACACGCCAAACTTATCCCGCATACAAAGGTCCCCTAAAGTTCCCTCTCAATGTCATGAGAGACAGAAGCTCCCTGCGCTTCTTCCAAACGCTCGTAACTCTAGCCACAGAGCTAATTCCAGCCACGCCTCTAGCCTATAGCATGTGTCCCAAGTAACAAAACTCTTCCACAAACTGAAGACACTCACCAGCAAGGTCAGTCCTTTCACGCTGAACAATCTCCACATGCTCACCCCGACACACTGCACACATGAAATCAGCATTATCTTACAGTCTTCCTCTTATACAACTACATATCTGATGCACCCACGTATCACAAACGCTGCACAAGGCGGAAATACGGTATTTCCTACGCCCACGTGTTAAACCGCAAATGGCCACTCTCCCTCTTCTTTGAGAGTACCACCACCAACCCTTGATGCCATCACCTTTGTTTTATCTACATTTACTCTCAGGACCTTGTTCCCCATACCCTCTCTCCACTTTCTAAGTCTTTCCTCCCCCTCCCTTTCATTCTCTGCAATGAACACCAAATCATAATCATACATTACCTCCCACGGGAGTTCATTTCTGAAGTGACATGAGAGGACTTCAAGCACCATGATGAAAAATAAGAGGCTCAAGTCTGACTCCTGATGCACACCATCATTCACGAAGAACTCATCACTCAAATCTCTATTCACTCTCAGTTGCGAGCACCCAGATACATAACCATGACCACCCAAACCAGCAACTCCTTGATCGCAAGCTTTCTCAATGCCTAGTTCACTATCTCCCTAGCAACTCTGTCAAAGATTTTCTCCAAATCGACAAAAACAAACTACAGATCCATTTTCTTTCCTATACAATTTTCCAGAAGCTGTCGAACGATGAATATGGCATTCACGGTCCCTTTGCCTGGCACAAACCCAAACACCATCTCATCATTATTCATTCTTTCTCAAATACTACCTTCTATAACTCCCGCCATTACCTTCATTACCTTGTCCAAAAGTTTTATGCTTCTATAATTTCCTCTTTCCATGGCATCTCCCTTTCCCTTGTACACATTTACAGTCACACTCTTCAGCTAGTTCTTTGGAAGAACACACCCGTATATAATCGTATTTAGTGACTCTAACTAACCCCGCTGCTATATCTCTTGAGACCTTCAGCATGTCAGCAGTCAACCCAGACACATCTACTGCCTTCCCCAGCTGCATCCTGCGTGTTGCTGTGTTCGTATTAAAAGCATCACTCAAAGGCCATGTGTCAAAAATTGGATCCAGTGACTCCAAACCTTCCCTGTTCCGATAAAACTCCACACTGAACAACCGGTTATAATTGTCTCTCCAGGCGTCCTCAATATCCTCACTGTTTACCACTTCCTTTTCTTCATCATTCTTCACACACTGCTTACCTATGATAGCCCTGTTTTTCCTCATCATATGATTTGCCACCTTAATTGTCATATTGTTCCTTTCAACGCTCTTTGGGCTATCCAGTAAAAGTCTCTGAGACTCAGATTTTGCCCTGTATCCTTCTTTTCAAGCCCTACGCTTGGATGCTGTGTAGATAGCCAGATATATAGCCTTCAGTATATAGCATTAATTATCCTCTTCAGTCCGAAAGAACATTCATAAGTTGAAAAGAATTAACTGAATCTGGCAAAATAAAGAAATAAAGTCTATTGGTGCATAAAGCACAATAAGCCACTCAAATTGTGTCAGTGGCGTCGTGAGGAAAAGTAATTATATATTGTCGGTATTGTATGGCTGTAATTGCATTAGACCCAGAGGGATTCATTTACATATAAATTACGTGAGTTTTGGAAGGGTCAATGGGGGTTAGAGGACGTTCTCTTTATATCTCTTCTATCTACTGTCCCAGAGTTCAGTCAGAGCGACTATAGTACACATCCCTTTTTTCACCTCATGATTTAACGTTGACAACCTAAAGACGTCATATTTCTTTCTCTTTGTCTGCTTCTGTGTGGTTCTATTCAGTTTACTAGAACTCACTAGTAATAGGTTTATGTGGTATATATCTGATCACTCTAATTCAATTAGCTCTCTTTAGGTAAAGAGAGTCATCAAGACATTGTGATCTAAATCTATATCTATATCTATATCTGTCTATCTGTCTGTCTATCTATCTATCTATCTATCTATCTATCTATCTATATATATATATATATATATATATATATATATATATATATATATATATATATATCTATCTATCTATCTATCTATCTATATGTTACAAGGAATTTGTGTAAACGGGGTTTTAGCGAAATCTCCAGGAATTCGTGAAATGAGCCTCAACTGGGATGGCCTAATATGGGTTAGGTTATTTTAGGTTGTGGTTAGGTTAGACAGGGATAATCTTTGGTTAAGTTTAGGTTGTTTGGCTAGGTTAGTTAGGTTAGGTTAGGTTAAGATAATTCATATGACTGCTACTTTTTGTTAAGCATGTACTGTATATAAATTAGCCTAACCTAGCTTAACCAAACTAGCCTAGCCTAACTTAACCTAAACTTAATCTGGATTATCCCAGCCTAACATAACCACAGCCTAAATTAACCTAACAAACATTCATCCATCCCAGTTTAAACTAATTTCCTGAATTACCTGGGTATATCGTGAAATCACTGCTTACACAAATTCTCTGTCTGTCTGTCAGTCTGTCTGTCTGTCTGTCTGTCTGTCTGTCTGTCTGTCTGTCTCTCTCTCTCTCTCTCTCTCTCTCTCTCTCTCTCACACACACACACACACACACACATAATATATATATACTGTATATATATATATATATATATATATATATATATATATATATATATATATATCATCATATAGGTACAATCGCTGTTACTATCCCCACACTTCTTCCTTACAAAATCCCTCCTGTCACAACTTTATGCTGCACCCTACAATTCTCCCCTGACCAAACCCCACACCCTACCGGGTTCTCTCTTTTTCTCCCATCAACCTCCGATCCTTCTTCTCCTTCTTTCCTGATCCTTGATTCTTCTCATTACCTTCATTTCTCCCCTGCCTAACACTTCCTCTCTACCTCATTCCTTGTATTCCCTGCACTTCCAGTCCATACCACTCGCCAGTTTGTTCAGATCATTCGCTATTTATTTTCCTGATTCATAATTTTGGTATAATCTTATAATCAACATTTTTTATGGTTAGATGAAAGAAAATATTTATTAAAAAAAAAATCGTTTGTAGAGACAGTGCAGAAAAAACAAAGCAAAGTAAAGGACCATTTTTTACTTTTGTGAATGATGTGAATACACAAAGGATGAATAAATAATTGAACTGCAAAGACAGTGAAAGCTTAGCAGCCAGGCTACTTACAGTGGCAATGGAGGGAGAAGGAGGAAAGGACGAACAAGATAGAAGTTTGACGATACAGTGGTGGTGTGCCTTGTGGAGAGTGGAAATGCTGTTCCATACAAGCGTGATGGTTTTATTAGGTACAGAGGAAAACTAAAAGTGAGGGAAGTTAGACGAAGAACTGGGAGGGACATAAAGATAAAATGGGAGCGAGATGAAGCGGAGGAGGGAGAAGAACTGGGAGTTCAGAGGAGTACAACAGGAAGCAAACAGCAACAGACCTGTCGGTATTTTCTTAGCTGTGTAGTACAGGGAAGGCCATAACTAATAAAAATGAGACAAAAACACGCTGGGGCCGAGTGCTAATCGCCCGCCAAAATATGTCATTGGATAAGGTACAAATCGCCTACAAAATTTATTTGAAGAAAATTAGCAAAACTCTACAGAAGTCAGTCACCGTGCTTCGCAAAAACCAGTCCATTTTAATATATTAATATATATATATATATATATATATATATATATATATATATATATATATATATATATATATATATATATATATATATATATATATATATATATATATATATATATATATGGCGGCTGGAATTCGGCCGTTAATGATCAAATCCACACCTAAAGTAATAGGCTTCTGCACATCCACATAGTGGCTGTTTCCCAAAGGTCTGGTGAAAATTCGTCCACAACTTTTTGAGATATGTTGGGAACAAATACACACACATTCACACACACACACACACACACACACACACACACACACACACACACACACAGATGCTGATAAAAACATTATCGCTCCGCCTTGAGAGAGGCGGACGATAACCATTCCATCAGATAAAGACAAGAAGAGAAAAGTAAGAGGGCTCCCTCCATCCACCAAACCCTCCAGCTGAAGCCAGCATGAAACAGTGAGAAGGACAACCATGCAGGATAGAAAAAGCTGTATCTCCCACACATTCGTGTGCCCCTGTCCTGCTTGTCACCCTTTGTAATACTACTCCATTTCATCTTTAATTCGTTTAATGATATCCTTTGTCAGTCTTTCCAACTCCATCATCAGGTCCTTCGCCACGCCCCGATTACACTATAATATTATTATCACTCTGTTATCCCTATTCAGCAAAACACTCATCAAGGCTGTTTCCAGTGTAAATGTGTGGCCGTGGTGAACTGTTTGCGTCATGAAATCTGTAACACTTCATTTTCATGTGTTAATTTCATCATGAAATTTTTTCTCCTTTTAATATATATATATATATATATATATATATATATATATATATATATATATATATATATATATATATATAATCATGCAGCCTGTTTCTTCACAAACAATAATATACTTTGTCCTTTCGATAATCCTTGAGTTTAATCATATCAGGTGGCTCAAACTTAAATATTCATATTTCGCTTAATCTGCAAAATTGATTAAACATTGTATGCTGGGAGGCAAAGTGAGTAATCCCCGTTATTGCTGCCCCTTAGGATACTGGGGCCCCGCCGGAATCACAACGCATTTCACATCGTCGACACATGACTGGGGAGAGGGATTTTTGAATTGCTTTTGCATGGGATAGGTTTTCAAACTGTCATGTATACAGAGTCATTATACATACTGTATGTCAATTATTGTGATAAAGTATTTGTCAGACTCACATAAAGATACTGTATTGGATTGATATTTTGAAGGTGGCTGTTTTCAACAACCGAACAGATATATTTTAAGTTTTTATAGACAAACAGACATGAAAACCTCTTTAAGATTGATTGGAATCCCATTGTTCGAAAAGTAGGTATTCATGAAGAGAGGAAATTATTCATAGATTTTCTCAGTAAAACTGTCAAGTTCACATTCTAATGCCCAACAGACTTCTGCTAAGAATATTAAGCCTAAATGGTGGAAAGCGGATATTAACCCCTTAACCACAGGGCGTCACTTTTGTGACGCTTGGGAGCAAGGGATCATACCGCGGGGCGTCACTTTTGTGATTCTGTGTTATTTTGAACTCACCCGGGCTTTCAAGTGGTGGCTTGTATCATCTATCAGTACTGCCTATGTCCAACACTAGTCAGCACTCCTAATCTCATCTGTACTCCCATCCATTGTTGACAATTTAGCCATTTCTCCCTGTTCTTGACTCCCCTCCCTACCTCCCCTCCATTACCCTATCCTCTCGCCTGCCCGGCCGTGCTACGCTAAGTAAATCTTGCCTGGAATTTTTCACTGATTTCATCCATTGAAATAAGCCCTATGCCTTATTCTTATACCAAATAATATATACAAGAAAGAAATAAGGTACGTGAGAGTGCCATACACCTAGAATTGGCTAATTATCACCTGGCAACACTTCACGTGTACTCGTTCGCTAATTTTCGCTGTTTATTTCCCCCTGAAATATGCTGTATAATCTGTTTTCGTAATAAAAATATATATAAGAAAGGAAGGGAGAAGCCTAAGTAATATTTACATTCACCTGGAACTACCTAATTATTGCAGGCCACTACACTGTATTCTACGCTAAGTAAATCTTCTCTGTAATTTTCCACTGATTTCATCCATTGAAATAAGCCCTATGCCCTATTCTTATACCAAATAATATGTACAAAAAAGAAATAAGGTACGTGATAGTGCCATACACCTGGAATTGGCTAATTATCACCTGACAACACCTCACATGCACTCGTTCGCTAATTTTCGCTGTTTACTTCCCCTTGAAATATGCCGTATAATCTATTTTCGTAATATATATACATATGAGCAGGGAAGGGAGAAGCCTAAGTGATATTTACATTCACCTGGAACTACCTAATTTATTAGGTATTGTCTTGGTTTCCTGCCAGTCATTTCATTGCTGCATATTAGCACGTCTCACAAGGCTAAAGTTGGTAGTATTGCACTCACCCAAGACAGGCGGCAGGAGCAACCACTATCAGTTCACTGTCGTCTTTCAAAGTGAAGGTACGTCTGTTTGCTCCAGCTAACTACCGCCGTTTTTCAGCCCCATGCAAAGGGCCCTGTGACCTTTAGCCCCTACTAAACCTTGTGTGGAAAGAGGTAAAGGGCTGACAATTGATAAAAGAGTGACTACGATCTTTCTATTGAGTAAAACAGTGCAAGTGGAATTGTAAATAATGTGTAAATAATGTGTAAACAGCAAGTGAAAGCAATGAATGTACATATACATGAGCAGTGGAAAATAATTTTATAAGTTACTTCAAGTGACAGTGCATAACACAGTGTAAATAAAATAGAAATGTAAATAACGTAAATGAAATAGAGAACGTAAATAGAAATGTAAATGAGTAGTATTATAAGAATACGAGTATATACCCTACGAGTAATGAAAGTGAAAGTTTCACTCTAGCATGAATAATACTATGAGTTATGAGAGTGAAGGTGAAAGTGACATTCACTCTCAGTGCCAGTATACAGGACGAGAAAGTGAATGCTACATATTTTACTGAAAGAAATTGAATGCCTACAGTGACAATAAACTACTATTACTGAAGGAAACTTATGGATAAAGACTGTAGATATATAAGTGTTATATGGTAATAGAAATATAAACTGAGTGTTTTTATGAATAATAAATGACAGAACACCAGCAGCGAACTAGCACAAGTGGGAAGGTCACACGCCCTCGTAATTTTCATTGCTTACACTGTTTTTTTTTGGAGTATGGATTCCAAACTATTTGAGAATCATAGAATCGTGTTTTAGTGATAATATCAGACTGTGGCAATCATATTACGGGTTGTCGGGAAGTGTAAAATGGAGATTTTGTTACCCAACTTCAGAGGTCTCCACGAGTCCTGTGGTACTCGACGAAGGCTCAACAAACACAACAGGAGAAAGCTGAAGGTATGTGCCATAAGCATATATGATTTTAATATTCTAGGACTAATAACTGATTTTTAGCAAATATTTTTAAAGAGTCTATCGAAACGCGAATATGCCCGCGGGAGCCGCAAGGAAAAGCAAAACAAGCCCGCGGTGTAAGGGTTAAATGAAGCCAATCAGATAAAATATTTTACACAAAAATTATATTGCCAGAAAGAATCAAACTGACCACAAAATATGGCTGTCTTAAAGCAAAATTATCTACCTATTACTACCAGACACCTTAATCCCGTAAGGGGGGGCCACAAACAAATTGCTTCTATGTCTCCCTGTCCCCGCCATTTCACCGTCCTGTTCACACCCCCTTCTCTCATATACCCCTCCTCACTATCCCTCCATCTCATTCTTACCCTCCCCCTCCCTCTCCCCCCCCGTCCACCTCACATACACTCCTCGTCAGTCTCTCACTCTCTATCCTCTCCACATGGCCAAACCACCTCATTATGTTTCTCTTAATGTTTCCCATCACATCCACATCCACACCACAACGCTCCTTCACTTCCTCATTTGTCAGTCTGTCTTTGCATGTGACTCCACATACTCCTCTCAAATAGCTCATTTCCACCGCCCTCACTCTTGACTTGTGTCCCTTCAACAAGGTCCAAGCTTCACTTCCATACGTTAGAGGTAGTATCACAATACTGTCGTGCAGTAACTTTTTCACTTCCATGCTCACTTCTTTGTTTCTTATCACTGCTTTCAAAGAACCAGTAGCCTTTCTTCCTTCCTGTAATCTTTCAAGCACTTCACCATCTAAACTTCCATACGTACTCATCATACTGCTCAAGTACTTAACAGCACTCACATTTTCTGTTTCCCCATCATCCAGCCACACTGTACATTCAGTGACTTCTTTTCCCTAGAAGACTGTAACTTTACTTTTCCTACATTCACCTTTAGATTCTGTTTTTAACACACTTTCCCAAACTCATTCACCAAGCCTTGCAGCTCCCCATCGTCTTCACTTATCAACACACTATCATCTGCAAACAACAGTACAGGGAGTTTCCACACTCCCTGTACATGAATAATAATAATAATAATAATAACAATAATAATAATAATAATAATGAACTCTCTAACTGTCCTACGGACAGTCACTAGCCTCCACCTACACTTTCTTATTGACCTTGACCCCACTGGGAAGATTTGGATTCTTTTTCTATCGGCAGTGGTCCATGCCAGGACATATAGCCTGGGCCCTTCAGATTTCATGCGCAGCCTTCGGTTCTCCTGGAATCGTTAGGAGACTCTGAGGCTGCAATATTAGTTATCAGTTACATACTTTTATCGTGTAGCCACAGTAAGGAAGCTTTGCTATGTGTTAAGGTATGTGTAATATAAGCAAGATTTGAAGACACCAAGGTAACTTCTTGCGTAACATCAACAAGAAGAAGAAAAAGGTGTCGAAGAATGCATGTGTCTTGTACTGTTTCTCACAATAACTTGACCCCACTTGAGAAATTTAGATTTTCTCTTTCAATCAGTAATGGCCCAAGCTAGGACGCATAACCTGGGTCCTTCAGATTCCTTGTGCAGTCTCCCATTCTCCTAGGAATGTTGCGGGACTCTGAGGGGTGAATAACAATAATACCAGCAAAAACAACATTCTCCACCCTACATAGTAGGTGGAGACTAATAATTTCTAGAACTCTGTAACCGTCCTGTGGAAAATCTTGATATCATATGAAATACTGTAAGTTATAAAGCAGCACAGCTTTTGTTCAGTATGCTATAAGAAAATGTTTACACGGTTAAAAATAGAGACAAAAATGTTTTCAAAAAATTAACGTTTTACCCCCTCCATATTTATGATCCAGGCGAGCTTTTTTGTACAGAACATCCAGGCACATTGAAATATATGTGGATCAACTATGATATCTAGATTAACTAAATCTGGAATCTCGTTGCAATAGCTCTTTTCGTTCCTGCGATTATGCGAACACAAAATCACTTTTTTTTTTTTTTTTTTCAAAAAAATGACTTTCTCGAAACCGGAAGTAGATTTTTGAAAGAAGAAAATTGCATTAGAAGCGACTAGTAGAGTTGCATCTTTTCTGAGAATCTGAGCTAAATCGAACATGAAACGTCTGAGCTATTAACTTTTGAACAGAAGGGAAGGAGAAAATGAATAATAAGAAACAGTGGAATAGCAACAAGGCTTTCTGTAGCAGACGGAAGACCATAATAATAATAAGGCGAAGCAATAAAACCTTTCAAGCTCATGTTGCTCGTATCAGTGAACATTTTATCAGCTATATCACACACAACAAGGTAATAGCACCGACAATTCTCCTTTAGTCACAATTAATGGAGAGCATACTGACGATGAAATGGAGATGACCAACATTTTACATACTTATCTGGCACGCGTATTCACTGATGAAAATAGAGATTCCATTCCTCCATCTTTTGCTGTTGAATTAGGAGAGGGTAAGATAATCAACGACATTACTGTTAGTGAGAATGATGAACTTGCCACTGGTAAACTTAAAAAACAGATAAAGTATATCGGCGCCTTCTGAAGGAAGCTATCTATCCATCTATCTTTCTATATACCTAGGTTGATTCCCCCAGAGAAAGGGGAGTTGCCGAGACAGGACGACACACTCCCAATTTGCTCACCCACACACACATATTTATTCGTATCTTAGCCCCAGGGGGAGAAGGGCCAGATCCTCACCACACCACACCAAACGAGGGTCAACTGCACAGTGCAATCAGCGACATCTGCAGCAGGGCCCGAGAGCAGAGCTGGTCTACCCCTGCCACATCATAATGGATCCATCCCCTTACCTGCACCTCACCTGATCAGTTGATCAGACCAAATGCGAGAGAATATCCCCTCAGGGCCGCGTCATCATTTA